>NC_135226.1:3405846-3743346 GCF_052324685.1 Brachyhypopomus gauderio
TCCCCTCCCTCTCTCGGTTAGCCCTGCCTACCAGTCTCTGCTGCTCCAGAAGGTTGCTGGCCTCTTCTCTTTCCCTGCGGTACTGGTCCTCAAGCTCCTGCAGTCTGTATTCAGGAGAGAAGATCATTTCTAAGACGAGACAGCAGTGGCTACACCTGATTTACACAGAAGCAATTCTTAAGCAAATTCTCTTTTCCCATATCGAGCACATTGATACAAAATGGCAGAAACCTTTGCAAGCTTTCACTTTTTACTACTGATGTTGCAGTACATTCTGTCATTGCAGGCGGGTCCCAGGGCTCAGGGGAGACCCCCACATCACGTCAATCATGTCACTCCGCTCTCACTTCCACATTTACAGTCCCCAATGTATGGACAATTATCACCTGCACGCTTTCCATTTACCCTGCCTATTTAGTCCCGCAGGTCCCGTCGTTCAGCTGTGTATTCCTTGCGCCATGAGAGACAGAGACACGCACCTCTACAGCCTGAATCAGCAGATCCCTTCATCTATGTCAAGAGTGACTGTGTTTGCACTCTTTTGGTGCCCCAGACATTATTGTAGCACCTTGTGCACCTTCCTTGGACTTGTGCTAATGGGCCGCCCAATGGAGGATTGGTTCCCTTTTGAGTCTTGGTCCTCCCGAGGTTTCTTCCTATTCCCCACCACCCTAGGGAGTTTTTCCTCACCACTGTCGCCTTTGGCTTGCTCATTAGGGATCTCATTAGGGATCTTGTCCCAAACGACAATATAAAAAGTGCTATATAAATAAATTTGACTTGGACTTCCTTATTTGTGCCTGTTTTTTGTATTTGCTTGCTGCAATGGACATTAAAACCTTTCCAGCTCCAACCACGCCTTCTGCTGCTTCCTCAACATCTCACACACACACACACACACACACACACACACACACACACACACACACACACATATACACACACACACACACACACACACACACACACACACACACACCACGCCTTCTGCTGCTTCCTCAACATCTCACACACACACACACACACACACACACACACACACACACACACATATACACACACACACACACACACACACACACACACACACACACACACACACACACACCACGCCTTCTGCTGCTTCCTCAACATCTCACACACACACACACACACACACACACACACACACACACACACACACACACACACACATACACACACACACACACACACACACATATACACACACACACACACACACACACACACACACACACACACATGACGCCTTCTGCTGCTTCCTCAACGTCACACAGATTAGCACAGATCCACTGGAGAAAATGTCAGACTAAGACTATGAAACAGAATGAGTAAAAGGTTGTACTTCAGGACGGTTTGTCAATAGAAGCAGGCCGGATCTTTATAGGGATGCTCAGAGATGTCATTTATTACTTTTTTATTACCTATTACCTATGACCTATGACCTTTTTGGTAATAATTGCTGAGGGATGGTTTAGCATTGGCTAGGGTATCAGCTGATGTGGACCCAGAGGGTCTCCTGAGAGACGGAGGTCTACCTCTGCTCCATCTCCTGTTTCATGTCTATGCCCTGTTTCTCCAGGAGTTCTCTCTGGGCGAAGGCCCAGTCCACCGGCTCCACGGGGGTCTCGGCACATGGTGTCCTCTCTCGTTCCTGTCTCGCTTGCTCTGGGTCATTAAAGCGGAACACGTGGCTCTTTCCCATAATGATACGGTTCCCTGAGAGGGACACACAACATTATTAGTGGGGTTAGGCTCTCCAATACTGTGATTCACCTTAAATCACCTAAAAAACACCTAACAAACACCTAAAAAGTGTTACATTCATGGACATGGTTAATGATTATGAGGTTGTCTTAAAGACTCCTATGAACCTCATAGTTTTAGAGTCACGTGTGTGAATGAAGTCTATTCAAAATGTCCAGTGGACTGGGTTACTTTGGTGAATAGTGCTATAGAATTACTGATTTTCAATTTAATTGAATTCAGTTAAGTTCAGTTAGAGGAGTAAACACTAAGACTACAGTGGAATGCTGTGGGCTCACCTGATCTGAGAACTGTGGGCTCACTGACTCTCTTGCCATTGACGTAGGTCTCTGCGTCCGCACAGGGTTCCAGGACCACCACACCCTCCCCAGCGGAGCTGATGCTACTCGTAAAAATACAGTGTTCATCCTTAATGAAGTGGCCACTGAGAACAATGTCCTGCCGACAGCCGGCATCCTCGCGGCCAACCCTGCAGGGAGAGAGAGAGAGAGAGAGAGAGAGAGATATTCAAGTGCTTTAGATGGCCCATAGTATTAAATACTGAGCCAGTGTGTAGCAGGGCCAAAACGTGAAGAACAGAAGTTTTTTTATAGAATTAATTCATTCATAAGACACGCATATTCAAAAAATGCAGTTTCAGAATTGGGATTAAACATGAGCTGAAATTGTGAGTAACGTGAAGGTCTCCCTATGATGAAGATCCAGGAGTAGCAAACTGAAAACTCTCAGCTAGGAGCAGTTCTGTCTGGAGGGGCAGTCATGGTCTGGTGGTAGGGAACTGGTCTTGTGACTGGAGGGTCATGGGTTCGATTCCCAGACCTGAGGTCATGACTGAGGTGCCCTTGAGCAAGGCATCTAACCCCAACTGCTCCCCGGGCGCCGGGCTAGGGCTGCCCACTGCTCTGGCCACGTGTGATCCACAGCCCCCTAGTAATGTTCTAACTGCACAGATGGGTAAAAGGTGGAGGACAAATTTTGATTGCAGTGAAAAATCACAATTGACAAAATATGGCACATTCTGGTTAGTAGAGGAAATACACTATATTACCAAAAGTATTCGCTCACCTTCCTTAACTCACATATGAGCTTCCCATTCCTAATCTATAGGGCAAAATATGACACTGGTCCACCCTTTGCAAGCTAGAACAGCTTCAACTCTTCTGGGAAGGCTGTCCACAAGTTTTAGGAGTGTGTTTATGGGGATTTTTGACCATTCTTCCAGAAGTGCATTTGTGAGGTCACATACTGATGTTGGACGAGAAGGCCTGGCTCTCAGTCTCCACTCTAATTCATCCCAAAGGTGTTCTATCGGGTTGAGGTCAGGACTCTTGCAGGCCAGTCAAATTCATCCACACTAGACTCTGCCATCCATGTTTTTATGGACTTTGTTTTGTGCACTGGTGAACAGTGATGTTGGAAGAAGTAGGGGCCAACTCCAAACTGTTCTAACAAAGTTGGGAGCATGGAATTGTCCAAAATGTTTTGGTATGCTGAAGCATTCAGAAGCCCAGCTCCTGAAAAATTTACACTTGGCACAATGCAGTCAGACAAGTACCTTTCTCCTGGCAACCGCTAAACCCAGACTCGTCCATCAGACTGCTAGATAGAGAAATGTGATTTGTCACTCCAGAGAACGCGCCTCCACTGCTCTAGAGTCCAGTGGCGGCGTGCTTTACACCACTGCATCTGACGCTTTTTATTGCACTTTGTCACGTGCGGCTACGCCCCCTCTCCTAGCTGTCACTCTGGGTTCCCTCGTGTCTGTGTTCTTGCCCGTTTGTCCCGCCCTGCTCGTTAGTTTTATGAATCCCTCGTTTGTTACCACGCCCCTGTGTCATTGTCATCACCTGTCCCTAGTTTAGTTCTGTGTATAAAAGCCCCTGAGTCTCCCTTGTCCTTTGTCCGGTATTTTGAATTTATGTGTGATCGTGTCTATCCCACCGCTGTTCTCTGTGCCTGACCGTTTTCGTGTTTCTCCTGTTTCCCGTGCCCCCTGTCTTGTGATGCCTGTCTTTGCCTGTTTTACGGACTGCCCTCCTGTGATTGACCCTGCCTGGCTATCCGACGATGAATACGGTATTCCCCTGAATAAATCTCGCTCCTCTCAGCGATTGTGTCCGTCTCCTCGCTCCGTGGCGCAAGCTACGTTACACACTTGGTGATGTATGGCTTGAATGCAGCTACTCGACCATGGAAACCCATTCCATGAAGCTCTCTGCGTAGTGTTCTTGAGCTAATCTGAAGGCCACATGAAATTTGGATGTCTGTAGTGATTGACTCTGCAGAAAGTTGGCGACCTCTTCACACTATGTGCTTCAGCATCCACTGACCCCACTGACCCCACTCTGTCAGTTTACGTAGCCTACCACTTTGTGGCTGAGATTCCCAAACACTTCCATTTTCTTATAATACAGCTGACACTGTGGAATATTTAGGAGCGAGGAATTTCATGACTGGATTTGCTGCACAGGTGGCATCCTATCACAGTTCCACACTGGAATTCACTGAGCTCCTGAGAGTGACCCATTCATTCACAAATGTAAAAACAGTCTGCATGCCTAGGTGCTTAATTTTATACACCTGTGGCCATGGAAGTGATTAGAACACCTGATTCTGTTCATTTGAATGGGTGAGCGAATATAGTGTATCATCTAGTAGGGAGGTGTTGACTTTCTCGACTACCTCAATAATTGTATAATTCCACTTTGAGATTACATTGTACTTATAAAAAGCTCTTACTTTGTGATTCCATCTTTGATGTAGTACAGTAAGCATTCAGACATCAATGGGTCTTCGTTTAAGTTGACCAAATGAGGTGTCTGAAACATGAAAATTGATAAAGTCACTCATATGTCTTTTCTGTCAATGAAAAACTTGCAAATGAGAGTCTTGAAGGATCTCGTACCTTTTTTGGAGAAAAGACTCCAACCGTGCCTCCATCCTCTCTAATTGCCACACCCATTTCAGCCAGTAGAGCCTCCCTGCAGACAGGGCAGGGCAAGGTTTATACAAAGCTAGCAGACAGATTCACAAAGCAAACTGCATGCAGACGTGTGAATGCACGTAGTCATTGACTACGGAGGCAGTGTGTGACCTCTCCATGCGAATGGCCTCTGTGCGTCTGAGCTTTTCCTCCCAGGTCTCATTCAGCTCTGCTATGATCTTCTCAGTTTCCTAATGGAAGAGGAAGACACAATGAAAAGGAACATTAACAGCTCGGCAATATCCAACTTTATGTCCAACTTACAATATATTAGGGTTTGATCTAGACTACATGGCTGTGTTAGTTATCATATTCATAGTCAATGAGGTTTCAGATTTCTGAACATTTCAGCTAAAGATCAGTCCATACAACCATCCATTCACTCATCCTGTTGTTCCCTAACCATCTTTTAATCTATCCAGTATGTATCACCTATGTGTTCATGTATTTATCATATTAATTTCAGTTAGAAGACCATTCATCCATCCATCCATCCATCCATCCATTCTCCTTGATACCTTCAGTCTCTCGATGGCCTCCTCGCTGCCAGGGCTGAACATGAGCCGGTCGTTAAGGTTGCTGACAGAGCCGGCCCGGCTGGACAGGACTGAGAGGGACGGAGAGGGACTCATGCCCGTCATGGCATTGGTCACTGCGGAGAGATCACCCCTTTGATTGACAGCTTGGAGACCATTGACATTATTCTTGGACAAATCTGCCCAGGGCATTTTGGAGAAAAGAGAAAATGGGAGCACAAGAATGGAGAACAACAGGAAATGGAAGTTAGAATAAATGGAGAGTCATGGGCACGGGGAACCAGCGGGAGCAGGGGAACCAGGG
The DNA here is from genome assembly GCF_052324685.1 of Brachyhypopomus gauderio. Taxonomy (NCBI): domain Eukaryota; kingdom Metazoa; phylum Chordata; class Actinopteri; order Gymnotiformes; family Hypopomidae; genus Brachyhypopomus; species Brachyhypopomus gauderio. Next base: position 3,411,458 of record NC_135226.1, read on the forward strand.
GAACCAGGGGCACCAGGGGAGCAGGGGGAGCAGGAGAGCCAGGGGGAGCAGGGAAACCAGGTGAACCAGGGGGAGCAGGGGAACCAGGCGAACCAGGGGGAGCAGGGGAACCAGGTAATCCAGGGGGACCAGGGGAACCAGGGAGACCAGGGGAACCAGGGGGAGCAGGGGAGCCAGGGGGAGCACGGGAACCAGGTGGAGCAGGGAAACCAGGGGGAGCAGGGGAACCAGGGGGAGCAGGGAGAGCAGGGGAGCCAGCAGGAGCACAGGAACCAGGTGGAGCAGGGAAACCAGGGGGAGCAGGGAATCCAGAGGGAGTAGGGGAACCAGGGGAACCAGGGGGAGTAGGGGGACCAGGGGGAGTAGGGGGACCAGGGGGAGTAGGGGAACCAGGGGGAGCAGGGGAACCAGGGGGAGCAGGGGGACCAGGGGGAGCAGGGGGACCAGGGGAACCAGGGGGAGTAGGGGAACCAGGGGGAGCAAGGGGAGCAGGGGGAGTAGAAAGTATAACCAAATGAAATGAACATAAATTTGAGGACTCTTAATAGGTGACTAGAAAACCAGTGTTTATTTCTAATATAAAACATGATAGACCATGTTTGAATTTGAATTATCAGCTTGTTATGATGCCTCAAATTCATTTCAGTATCCATGCCTGGCATCAAGAGCCCAGAGATGTGCTGTTTATGAGACTCATGCTGATGCTAAAGCATGAAAGCAAAGGGCCAAAACCTTGCTGTCCTAACTAAAAATGAATCCAAAGCGCTCCCATCTGCAAGTCAGCAGAGCAGCCCTGGAGCATAACAGTAAGCAATAAATCCATATGTTATATGAACTCAATTCAGTGGATTTAGTGCAGATAGCAAGCATGCCTGGCTACAGTGCTCTAGAGTGCCCCAGTTTGGCCTTTGAAAGCTGCAAATCACTAAATGCCAAAATACACACATTTTAGGACAGGTACTCCTGGCCCAGCAGGGCGATATGCTGAGAGAAAGAAGAGAGAGACACAAAAAAGACACAAGCGCTCAGTAATGATCAGACACCTGTCCCTCAGGGGACTGGCTCTTCCAGTGGGTTTCAACATGAAGCTGCACTTTCCGCGCAGCCTTTGATGGAGACACCATGATGTGTGTCAGACAATGAGACGAAGAAAGAGAAGAGCGGTATCTCTCATGTGTTCCAGCCCTGTACGGAGCCACAGAAGATAATGTCTCACTCTCTATGATGTCACCCAGCCCCTGGGCGTAGAGGAGGTCCTTCAGACGAGCCACCTCCTCCTTCAGCTCACGCACCAGCCGGTTGTTGGGGTCCTCGTTGATGACAGCGTTGCAGCGGATCTGCTTCGCGCGGTCCGCATATCTGGGCAGGAACACGGAGGAGAACAGCCCCACGTGTTCACGCAAGCTTTCTCAGGAATACTCGCCTTCTTGTGCTTATCTTTCTATAACTGTAAAGGTTTGCTTGGGAAAATCATTTCAGTCTTTTGGTAAGCACTTACACCATGACCAAAGCTGCGCTTTCACTGGGCTGTCTATTATGGAATTATAATAAGATGTTTATGATCAGCCATGGTTGTCATGTCATGGTTGTCAGTATTTTGTGGAAAACCATATATAATGCATTCATGACTCATGCCTAAACTATTTCTGTAATGAGTGTTATTAAGACCTTATGTTTTATTTTTAGCAGACACAGGAAGTTTTATTTTTAGCAGTGATGCACAAAATAAGTGTTAATGATTTCTGAGACCAGTTTCCTGTACAGAGTCCATAGTCTTGAGCTAAATTATAGTGCCTGTCACGTTGAGGACACCGGCCCCTCCCTTTTGGGCGTGTGTTTACGTTGTCCACGTGCATCGTCTGCGTCTGTGAATCTACGTGGATGTGGTTATGTCTTGTGATAATCTGTCTCACCTGTGACTCGTCTCGTGATCACGTGGGGCTAATGTGGTTTGTCTATTTAATGTGCACTAGCGCAGTGTCCTGTGCTCGTCGTTGTTTAAGTCTGCACGTTGTATGCTTTGTTTCTGTGTTCCTCGTGCGCTATTGCGCAATCTCAGTGTAAAATAAAACGTGACCGTGTCTGAACCAGCGGATTCTGTGTCTCGTCCGTCTGCCGCCTCCCGCGTCACAGACCCATGGTTGAATCACCATGAGAAGTAATTTTTAGCCTAGGTTTAGGATTACCCTGGGCCTAATGTGGTCCTGTATGCGTTAGTTAATCCAGACTTACCTAAGGGTGCTGAGGGTTTCATCATAGTTAATATCAGCAGGACTAAGGGCTGCTACCATGGCAGTACGTGAGTTTCCACCTAGCCAAAACAACAGCATTAAGTCATAACAAAGTACAACAATATAACTGTTATAGTCTATATCTGATAACAAATATAACAATATAACTATATCTGATATGGAGTGTATCTAGTGACAAGCAGACAGACATATTTTTTTTTTATGTCAGTAGAACCCATTAATATTCTTTAGGGATGCAGATGTAAGGTATGAATGCTTAGTCTGTCTAATACAATCCTTTCAAAAATAGATGATTTGGGGGGAAAATGTAATTCATCGTCCCTGAACTGTCTATTTCTTAGATCTATGAATGGAAAGAAATAATAATAATGATAATAGTTGTTGCCTCATACCAAGATTCTCCCTAAGCAGCCAGGTGAGGACCGAGTCTCTGTAGGGGATGAAACTCTCTGCTTTCTTCTTCTTCTTGTTCTGCACAGAAAGAAACGTCAGAGTCAGAATGTTAACACTGCAGGTACTGTGGACCGATTGGCAGAAGAACACGTGCATCTTACCTTGTTTGGTAGCGAGTCCTATGGGAAACAGAACGGAAGAGATAAGAGATCGTAAGTGTTCATGAGGGGTTCATTCTCAGTCTTGATCACTTGCAGTTGATGGTAAAAGCAAACATCATTTTCTATGTACTTTTCTAACTGTTAATGGTGATTTCTCACCATTTCAGCTAAAGCAGAAATCACTTTTCCCAGTGTCGTCAGGGACTTATTAATATTCGCTCCTTCCTAGAGATGACAGAAAAATCAATATCACATGACATTGTTCACAGCCAAAGCATTTCATGTCTATACTGCACACTCTGGAAGCTCGGACGGCAGACACACTAAAGGGCTGCAGGAGTCGTCCGTGCATGAGGCCGAGAGACTTACCTTCAGTCTAGTTCCTTTGGCTCCAGTGGAATCGGCTCTTTCACTGCCTGCCAAGTCCACTAAGCTGATTTTGCTGACCTGCATGGGCAAGAAAATCACACTGCATCATACATACCCTCTGATACACACTCTAACTATACCCTCTGATACACACTCTAACTATACCCTCTGATATACACTCTAACTATATCCTCTGATACACTTACATTTATGGCATTTGGCAGACGCCCTTATCCAGAGCGACTTACATTTTTATCTCATTTTTATACAAGTGAGCAATTGAGGGTTAAGGGCCTTGCTCAGGGGCACCTCAGTCATGGCCTCAGGTCTGGGGATCGAACCCACGACCTTCCGGTCACAAGACCAGTTCCCTAACCTCCAGGCCATGACCGCCCCTACATCATGGCCCCATTGGAGTGATACACACTCCAATGATACCCTCTGATACACAGTCTAACGATACCCTCTGATACACACTGTAACTATTCCTCTGATACACACTCTAACTATACCCTCTGATACACACTGTAAGGGTGGAAACATACTTGCTGTTAACTACGCGTTCGCGTACGTATCATGGCTGCTTCGCGTATCCTGCGTCGGTTTGGCGCGTAGGTCTTGCACGTCCTCCAAAAGTTAACGCGACGCGTACGCGAGGTGCAATACACACAAAACCGCTAGGGGCAGTGTAGCTGCTAACCAGCATCAAAATGGACACAACGATATCCAACGACACAAACTCGCCATTCTCACAACGTCTTTGATTTAACGGCCTTACATACCACCTACGAAGGGATCGCTGTCGTAGTTTTTTCTGCCGTGACCGTAAAATTACCCAAAGGCTAATCTCCTCGAGTGTTGCCATGTTTGCATCGTTAAAATACCGAAGCCCTTTCTACGTTCTGCCCTCTAGTGGACGCCTCCAGTTTCACGCGTTGCACATAGGCTAGTATGTTCTCAGTAACGTTCACAAAGCAGCCGGTTGTGTACGCGAACGCATGGGCAAACAGCAAGTATGTTTCCAGCTTAACGATTCCCTCTGATACACACTGTAACTATCCCTCTGATACACACTCTAACTATACCCTCTGACACACACTAATGATACCCTTTGATACACACTCTAACGATTCCCTCTGATACACACTCTAACTATACCCTCTGATACACACTCTAATGATACCCTCTGATACACACTCTAATGATACCCTTTGATACACACTCTAACGATACCCTCTGATACACTCTTACTATACCCTCTGATACACACTCTAACTATACCCTCTGATACAAACTCTAACTATACCCTCTGATACACACTCTAACTATACTCTCTGATACACACTCTAACGATACCCGCTGATACACACTCTAACTATACCCTCTGATACACACTCTAACTATACCCTCTGATACACACTCTAACTATACTCTCTGATACACACTCTAACGATTCCCGCTGATACACACTCTAACTATACCCTCTGATACACACTCTAACTATACTCTCTGATACACACTCTAACGATTCCCGCTGATACACACTCTAACTATACCCTCTGATACACACTCTAACTATACTCTCTGATACACTTCACACAGCATGTATACTTCCTGCTTGTATCCACATTTAAGGGACCTGTTAACTATGCCAGCTATGATTTTTTCTGTGACTTGGTAATAGAGGTATTGCTGGGATGTGGCCATTCAGGTTGGGTAGTCGACTGTACCTTCTCAGAGGTTCGACTGTACCTTCTCAGAGGTTCGACTGTACCTTCTCAGAGGTTTAACTGTACCTTCTCAGAGGTTCAACAGTACCTTCTCAGAGGTTCAACTGTACCTTCTCAGAGGTTCGACTGTACCTTCTCAGAGGTTAGACTGTACCTTCTCAGAGGTTCGACTGTACCTTCTCAGAGGTTAGACTGTACCTTCTCAGAGGTTCGCCTGTACCTTCTCAGAGGTTAGACTGTATCTTCTCATAGGTTAGACTGTACCTTCTCAGAGGTGTTGTCTGTGTCACTATCATGCCGCTTCTGGGTAAAGATGATGTTGAAGACAGCGTGAGAGCGACTGCTGGTCTCGTTCATGTTGGTAGCTGCCACAGTTCTGTGACAAGAAAAGAAACTTTGGCATTGTGCAAAGTGAACATCTATATTCAGATTACAAACAAAAAGTGAGGCAGAGTGTCTAGAGTGAGGCAGAGTGTCTAGAGTGAGGCAGAGTGTCTAGAGTGAGGCAGGCCAGGCCATGAGAAGGTGGCATGTGTCTCCTCGCCTTGCTTTGTTGCCGGAGTCCATCAGGTCCTGGATGTCATTGTAGGACGTGACAGCGAGCTTGGACAGGTCCTCCACGTAGGGGCCCATTAGTGGGTGCTCTCGCACACGCAGGTTCCCCTTGTTCTTCGGGTTCAGCAGGTCCCGCACACGCTCACAGTAGATCTCCATGTAGCTTACCTGACGAGACAAAACAGAAGGCGGCCCGAGTTGAGCTGGAAACTGGAGAAAACGACGTGCACAAAATGCTCATGACGGTGTTCTTACCTCCACTGAATACGACATGTTGTTGTCGTTGTTGTCATTGATCTTGGTGAACAGGTCTTCACATAGCTGTGAGGGTTTCAAAAGATGTCATTTGTTTGTAAATAGCATTGAATAGAGTCTCTATAAACTATTATTGTAATTCTGTAATCTGCTTAATTACTCAATAACATCACTGGTCTTTACCAGAGGTATTATGCCTTGTTGGTCTTTCTCCTGTTTGCCCATCATGGTGTATGATTTCCCAGCTCCAGTCTGGCCATAAGCAAAGATGCAGACGTTGTAGCCTTCAAAGGCGTGCAGGAGCATCTCCTCTCCGATGTCTTGATACACCTGTTTCTGGCAGGCATAGTTAACATCCTCCGGCTGTAGCAGGCGTCATAAAAGAAAAGAGAAAAGGACATTAAACATTTGAATACAATATTAAAAGAAGCTATTCTTACATGAATAATAATCATATTTAGACTATGTGGTCTGAAGCTGAATCACAGAGATAACCAATTAAAGATTAGCCTCCAGCTGTAAGTTAACTGTAGAAACAAACAGTGGTTTAGCCGAAACTCACTGAAGTGTGAGACCAGTAAGAATAGTCGAAGTTGAAGCTCTTGTTCTCTTTTGGCTGTTTGGGGTTTATGATTGCTGGAAAACAAGAGAAGTTACTCAGACAAAACAACAGAAGTCAATATCAAAAAGATGAACATGCTACAGTCGTATACTGGATGCACCAGGAAGCTTTAAAAGTCTCCAATGAAGGGGTGCTCCTTAAGAGTATGGCGCTCATAACACCAAGGTCATTGGTTCAATTCCCAAGACAATACATGCACTGTCATCCTGATAAATGTGTAAGATGCTCTGGTAAGACCATCTGCCAAACAAAAGAAAGGTCAGGGGCTTGTTTGCTCCTTTGTCCAAGACAGATGAGGTCTTCTATAATATAAAACATTAATTTACTGTTTCTTTTTCTATTCCTAATTAACACGTGTGTTCTACTCACGGGGCTCTCAAGACACAGAGACACAAGAGAAAAGGGTAAGAAAGGTTTCTGCAAAAACAGATAAAAAGCAGTATTCTTCTAATGGACGCACACTGCACACAGCACATACGATGGCGACAGAGAAGGTACAACTGGAGCAGCCTACTGAGAATTACTCCAGCCTACTAATAATTACTCCAGCCTACTGGGAATTTGGAGGCTATACTGTGGAAAATGTGCATATTCTTCAGCAAAATGAAAACATTACATAGTTGCAACATCACTCATTCTTCTTTCAAAATATGTCAGAGATGAGAAATGTCCCGCCTGGGGTCATTTTAGAACATCCCAACATCACATATAATCACGCTCTCCTTAACCTCAAAGCAGATTATCGTTTGAAGGAATATACAACTGATAGGTCACTCTTAGAGGGCTGCACATGCCATCAGTGGTTGTGGGAATGAGGTCATCACCCCAAGCCACCTCCACTTAGAGCACAAAGCTCTGCAGTGTGGTGATCATCACATCAGCTGACCCGGTTTGCCCCCACACAGAGGACAACAATGAATGGTTCACTCCTCATGGAGATGCAAATACCATTAAATCCTCATTCCAAAAAAGTCACTGTACATGTGAGGCACACAGGAAAACACTGGGTATTGCGCTGGATATAAGCGCTGAATATTGTTTCATTATCAGGCATTGTTTTGAAATCAGTGCATTCTGGGACTATTGAATATTTGGTAATAATAAAACTGGCCACTCCTAAGTGTGAAGAATCCAGACGTCCTATAAAACTTGCTCACAATAATCTTCAATAACACGCATGAACTTCCATTACATCTTATAAACACACACCACTGGAGATGTATTCACATGCCCTCTCTCATGGGTACTGACAAAAGACTGTAAAGACTCTACCAGTGAATATTTCATAACTGCGTCATCCAATATTAATACATGACCCATCAACAGCCTGGGAAGCATCTCTAACTCCACAGCATTGGCAGGAGAATCACCCTGCTAGCGCCCAGGGGCAGACTTGGATCCATAAGCCAAACGTTTGCAGGAAGTGAAGGCACTCACTGGTAGTGTTGCCTGACATCTGGATGATACACTTGCTGTCTTTCCCGATCTCCCTGGAGTTGAAGGGCCGGACCCTCACGGCCACCTTCACAGAGGCTCCTGCCATGGTGTCGCACCGTTGGAGCTGATGCTAGCGGAGATCTGCTGGGTGGATGGATGGAGCAGATGGTCCACAAACCCAAGGCCACCCGCCACCTGCAGGCACAGCGCAGGACGCAGAGTGAGCAGGAGGTCACGGGAACTTTGGACCATCACACAACCTCGAGATGGCATCTCACCGACGTCGAGATCCTCTGCATGATTTCAGATCATACTTTACAAAATAACGGATAATGATATTTAAGAATTTCAAAGATGATTAAAAAGAAAGTCAATAAATGGTTTGGGGAAATGTTAATCATCCAACAATAACAGAACATTTTGCTGGATTTGTAAACTAAATAACTAAATAATCAATACAGAAATTAACCCAAGGTAAAATAATTAATATGACAAATAAGTGCTTTATTGAATGTCATTAAGCCAGATATCTGAACAAGTAGCATGAACAAACACTAATCATATTAGCAAACCTTGGAAGACTCATCCTTAATTAGAGGTGACTGGCTTAAGAACAACCAAGCAAATATTAAATATGTTGTATTTAATTAAACATTCTACACTCATCAGTCACTCATCACACGAAAAAACACCCAGTAGTATCTAACTACATGTGTATATGTGTACAGTTAGCACATCTATTGTGGGGTGCAGTTTGTCATAACCATCTATCCTTAGTGATGAGTTACTGACCACAGGACTAGTGTCGCCTTCATAACACTGGCTGGCAGAAACTTATCTTTGACCCTGACACTTGCAAAATTACCAACAGCACCACACTTAATAACTTTGATTACCTCAGTACTCACAACCATAACACCATCATGTAATGAAGTTTTGAGAAAGAATATCCAAGAATATTTGTCAGCAGTGATCCTGTGGTCCCAAACTGACCAGATATTTCAGATCCACTCTACAAAGCTGACATTAAACACAGGAGGAAGGACCATGTGGCTAATAAAGTGACCAGTGAGCATGTGTAACAGAAAAACATTTTAACTTTAACAACATAACAATAAGAGGTATTTCTATCTCCAAATCGGTGCACAGTTTTAATGCCTAACCATAAAACTTTAGGTTTAATGCCTAAAAACAACTCTCACTTCCAAATACCAACATCCACATTTCTGTCCAGCACACACACAAACCTTTAAATATCCATTGCTACAGAATAAACTAGAAACTATAAGAGTTATTATCTTTCACTGTAACAGAAAAGACGCAATGGCTGTTTCCTCCGCAATGTTGCACCGCTATATTCGCTCTGCGTTACGTTGCCTCGAGATATTTTTGTCCTTCGTAGGTGGCCAAAAACACGGGTTATAAACGGGAAGTCATTCGTTAGATGAAGGCGTGTATCAACTCTTAAATAAGCATCTAGAGTTAGTGCACTATGTGATGTGTATTTTGAATGATTTAGACGGCGATTCGCGCACCAGTAAACATGGCCGCACGGTCTCAGCTCCAAATGTGTGATTGACGGACGCTTTCATCACTCCCACCGGCCCGGCAAAACATTAACCATACATTTGTATTTGTTTTAATCAGCACTCAGGGTAATCGATTAATGTGAGGGACTGCCAGAATTGGGAGACTGGTTTTGCTTTCGAGTCGTTTTTGAGGTTATCTTTGCTGCAGCGCAGAACAACAAACGTGACGCGACTGTTACTATGCGAATATCACAGCATCGTGTAGGTGTCGCGATTACCAGGGACCAGCAAACCTGCCACAGGCCTCATTTATTCATTTATTAGGCTAATATATATATATATATATATATATATATATATATATATATTAGAGCAAGGAGCTGTAAAACGTTTGATTATTTTGTTAGATGTTATTTTATAAACTATTTGGATTGACGATAATCGCATATTTCCTATTAAAAAGAAATGACATTTCTTTAAACATTGTTCTTAGGATGTAAATACAGCCTCCACCATTTTGTATTCATTGTACCCACATTTAGTGCTGGGTGAGGCACCCACCTCGCAAGCAGGTTTGATCCAACATTTAGGCTGAATACAGATTTGTCATGCTGTAGCATTGTGATATCTGGCCTCATTAAAAATAAATGTAAAAAGGATATTTACACATATTAAATACTTGAAAATACATGGTATTTGTTATAACGTCTGTCAGGATAGAAGGCCCGAATGTCAGTTATTTGATTGGGCTAAATATTCTATATATAAATATTCTATGAGAATCATGGCCTTACAATTTAATACATACTATTTAATCCATCCTCTCTTTTTCTTAATTTTCTTTAGTGTCTAGGATGTCAACAGCTCATCAGAGGCCTCAGAACATGGCAGGAGTGAACACCACCCTCTAGGCTTTCGAGAACATCTCTAACACACACAAAGAAAAAAGCCCAGCAGTAAGCGCAGTTCCACCTACCCAGTCACCCTAATGCTGAAGTCCCGGCGAGTCTTTGGGAAGCAGACGCTAGTCCATGGAGTCTGCGTCTGTGTGTCGTCTCCTTCGCCTGCGTGCTTGTGTGCTTCTCCTCAGCCTCTCCTTAGATCAGTACATCCTCCTCCAGCCCAGCGTCAGACTGTGGTGGGGGTGGAGGTGCGGGTGGGGGGCTGAGAGAGAGAGAGAGAGAGAGAGGGAGAGGGAGGGAGGGAGGGGTGGGTGTGCAGGGCCTGGTACTTGGTGGTGCGTCAGGGTATGGGTGGGTTTGTGAGAGAGCAGGGAGGGGATGGAGGATGTGAGACAAGAAGAGGTAGAGAGAGGGAGAGAGAGAGAGGGAGAGAAAGAGAGAGAGAGGGAGAGAGAGAGGGAGAGAGAAGGAGGGGTGGGTTTTTCCATCCAGCACAAAATGGCTGTGATGCTGGAGCTGAGGAGGCTAGTCAGTGATGACATCATCAGTGTGGGAGCTGGAGACACTTGCAGAAACAAGAGGAGGGAGGGGGAGAGAGGGATCTGGGAAAGAAGGAGAGAAAGGGGGTGAGTGAGCATGTGTGTGTGTGTGTGTGTGTGTGTGCCAGAGAGAGAGAAAGAGAGAGAGAGATGCTAAAGTGATGCTTTAGAATACAAAAAAAACTCTTAGCAGGTCTGCATCATCCATGCTTAGATGTAATACGTGACACAGAGTTTAAAAAGGGAAGATCCTTAGAAATCCACAGCTCCATGTGTGTGCTGAGCCGTCCCCTGATAGAACAGCTGCCCGTGCGCAGGACTGTACAGTGCTTATTTGCATGTATTTGCTGTATACTTTACTGCTCTTACTGTTCTACCATGTGCAATATTTAAATTACCATGTGCAATATTTAAATCTACCATGTGCAATAACCATAACTGTTTAGAACTACATACATTGCATATATATTTATACTCTTTATTTATTTCTCTGTATTTCCTGACACTATTCTCTGCTGCTGTAACAATGCAAATCTCCCCGCTGAAGGGTTTAATAAAGGATTATCTTACCTTATCTTATCTTATCTATGGAGGCCAGCAGAGGTGGGGACTCGAGTCACATGACTTGGACTCGTGTCAGACTCGAGTCATTAATATTAAGACTTTTGACTTGACTTGAAAAAATATTCAGAGACTTAGACTTGACTTGGACTTTTACACCAATAACTTGGGACTTGAATTGGACTTGAACCTGTTTACTTGCAAAGACTAGATTTTTTTTTACCCCAAATCTAAATTTTAAAACGCATATTAATATTTATAAAGTGCGCCCCATTAATTTCATGACGCAGACCGGCGTTACACCAGATTCTGTGACCGTCGAGTTTTGTGACCACAGGGGGCGCTATTTCACAGTTTCTGTTCAGAGGCACAAACGCTTTACGAATGCTACGTAAACTACGCTGATGCACTTTCTTTACTCGTTTTGTTGGTGTCCACGAGCCAAAATATGACAGATGTTTATATTTACATTTTATCGTCTCTTAATTACATAAATGTACTTAAACAAGATTTACCATCCCCTCACCATTGCAGCCAACAAAGAAATCATGAATGGGATGTACAGGTGAGCCTTTTTAACTGGGGTCACCAATTCTGACGGCAGCCATCAGAATATGTGACCCCACTGAATCTCCAGGTAACAATAGTAGCCTACACCGTGACCCCACAATAACAGAAAACAATGAAAAAATAACCCTAACCTTTTATTAGTCTATATTTAAACATTTTATCCAAATGTTTAGAATAACCATTCGTAATGACAGCATCTTGCTTACGATGAAGCTTGCTATTTTCGTGTAAAATGATGTAACGAAACATTCTTGTTTAAGTACATTTATGTAATTAAGAGAAGATAAAATGTAAATGATCTGTCATCTTTTGGCTGGCGGACACCAACAAAACAAGTAAAGAAACGCATCAGCGTAGCATTCGTAAAGCGTTGGTGCCTGTAAAAAAAAAAAAGACTCGAAAGGACTTGAAATTCCAAGTTTCAGACTTGGGACTTGACTTGACGGTTGCTTGTCTTGATTCGAGACTTGACTTGAGTTGACTGTCTTTGCTTAAGACTTGACTCGGGACTTGAGGATCTGACTTGGTCCCACCTCTGGAGGCCAGTATGGAGAACTGACTTCTCCACCTGCGGGACAAGCACACCAATCAAATCTTTATCCTGCAGAACAGTATTTCCAATCAGACTGTAACTGCACAGTGTGCCAATCTTTTAATTAAATATTATTATGATTATTATAACAACTATTATAAAATTATCAATAAACAAATGTTTTGATTAAACAGCTTATGTGCAGAAATTTCCAAGGGAAAAAAGAACTGTTCATTTAGTGAGTTAATGAACATTAGTATACATTAGTATACATTAGTATACATTAGTATACATTAGTATACATTAGTATCATAACAGAACCATCTGCTGGAAAACTCGGTGTATTACAGGTTTAGATACTGGTATATACCTTCTAATAAACATATGCTAATACAATGATTACGTAACAAGTTATGTAAATTATGCAAACGTCACTAATGTTGACGTATATGGCAGCTATCGGAATCAAAGTTACGCCATGGGATGGTCATTAAAGTTACAGTGTTACATCGAATGTGGTTGGATGTTTCAAGCAGTCAGCAAGCGTTTCATCAGAGCGTTCTCTTGTTCAGAGAGGTCAGAAGAGCTGGGGTTTGGCCACTACCCCCAGCCAAGTGTTATTGGACTGCATGCTAACTGGGTGGTGGGCCCGACCATGGTCAAAGGCCACACGCAGACAAACAACAAGGCTCTGACTTATTTACTAGACAGTCTAATTATTGACCTAGGATCATCACTGGGCAAAGTCCGTGTTCTAAACAGTGTTCTGCATAAGTCTAATGTGAACATCCAAAGATTAACAAAAGGCTACTGAAGAATAAAGGTGTTGAGTGATACCAACATAGTATCAACCCAACCTGTTAACATACAACTGCTTAAAATAAGAACCCTGACAATATTTGGAGGGGAAAAAATGTAGATGCCCCTTCGTTATTATGTTCTGATATCATCAAGCACTTTGCTGACTATGACGAAGCTTAGTTACTGTGGATGTATTCTGTCAGTCCTAATATTTTGGAACAGTTTGCCAAAGTATTAAAATGGATCATTTATTTACAATATAATATTTACTGTTTTTAATTTTATGTTGTTGTTGTTGTTGCTAATATAACAAACCACAGTGATGTTTAACACTGAAATAAAATACACAAATTAGCCGATAAAGTGGTGTGAAAAAAAATGTGTATGTTGGTGGGAATTAAAGCTACTCAGGATTTATATAGATGCTGAAACAGCTCATTTAATATACAACTGGAACAAAATATGAATCTTTGTAGTTGCATAAAAAGAAGGCACAGCAGAGTGGTATCACCTGGTGATGACGGTGCTGTTAGACGATTAGTTAGATGTGATCTGAACTAGTTTAAACTAGACATATACTTCCAAATGTTGCTGGCTATAAGTAGTTAAATCATACATCGTCCATCTGAGCCCTTTGTCCTTACACAAACATACAAAAATTAATCTTTAATGTGTTGCATGTTTTAAAACTGTACAATTCAGCATTTTTTCAGGGATTCTAAAAACAAAACGTGTACAAAGACATGACAGAGGACACAAAAACAGACTATACTGAACGTATTGACAATTCTATCGATTTATACAGTACTGCGCAAGATCCTTAGGCCACTGAAGACAATACACGCTATTGCCAACACAGTGCTTATTTGCATGTAGAACATTAAATAATGAATAAAAACACTAACTCAAGAAAACATCTCATGAAATTTCCAGAACAACATAGACTGGGTTCCCAGTCAGCCTCTAAAGTTTTAAAACCATTCAACATCCTAATTTTAAGAAAAACATCATGAGACATGATAACAGCTTGACATGAAACTCAGTTAAGACCCACTGAAACACGTTCAGGCTGGACAACGGAGTCCCATACGCAACATCATTTAAGGTGAGTGGCATCTCTCAAGAGAAAAACAAGCAGTGAACATGTACATGTTTGAAACAACATGTACAGTAAATATCCTCTTCCTGCTCTGATGTGAACGCAACATTACTGCATGTCCTAAAAGCTTTGCACAGGCCATTACATACACAGCAAAATCCCTAGTACCAAATATACTGATCAAATGTGAACCTTCACAATACTGAAAGTGTGAAGTGAACCAATGGATTTATTTTGTGATTTAACTTGAGACTATGTGGTTGTGTGCCTTATAATTCCCCTTTGCCACTTGTAGTTGGTAGACCCCGATAACTGTAAAAACTAAGCAATGCATTTGAATAGGAAGTAGCAAACAGTGATGTAGTCTTATGAAGACACCATGTTTAATTTCTAAAGTCGTTGAGTGAGGGTTTCATGGGAATGTAGCGCCTCTGTGCTGCGTAGTCCATTCTGGATGAATGGAGGCTCATCCTCTCACGTCAGTGTGCATGCTTGAGTGTGTGAGTGTGTGTGTCTTTGCGTATATTTCTACACCAGCCAATCCACTCTCTTAAAAAAGGTAGACTCCTCTTTGCAGCTAGTAAACATGAAGCGGTACATAGCAGAGGCAATCGATAGAGTGCGTAATCAGTTTAAAAAAACAACTCAGTTTTCATGACTTTTACACAAATCAGTGCCAACGGAACAAATGAGCAATATTCTGTGAAAATGTTTTGTTAAATAATATGTATTCCCTATGGAACAATCAATAAGTGATTAGAAACACGTTACAAGAGCAGGGTAGAGTAAAAGAGGGAACTACTGCCATACCCACGCAAGAAACATGCTTAGAGCTGTGATAACAACCATACAGTGTAACCCCGTATTCCTGATACACTTGAGAGCAACTATTTGAAGAAACCATTAGCGTTATTCCATTACATCCCGACTATGAGTATCGAATAGCTGTGCTTATCTCTCTTCATAACTATCACATAATCTTTCTCTGCCATATTTAGAGGAGGAGGGGGCTGTTACCAAAACTTAGTGACGCATGATGTGTGTTCCTGGGGTCAAAGACCCTGTAGTTTAAAAATATTCACCAGGTTTCATGTTTAGCAGAATCGAGCAGTCCGTCTAACAAGGTCGTGTTTGCGCGTGAGCCCAGCGCGAGCGGTAATGTTGCCGAAAACACTGGTGTCCAGGTGCGCGCTCCTGGCGCAGCAGACGGGCTTGGAGTGCACGCGTCCCTGCAAGAATCTCCAGCGAGCAATGTCATCCGTGAACATCCCACCGCCGGCGTGCATGCTGCGTCCGCTGGAGGTGCCTTACCGATATCTGTTCGGACCGGGACCATCTAACGTGCCGCCCCGTATTTTAGCTGCAGGAGCAAGGCCTATAATTGGTCATTTACACAAAGAAATGTATGAGGTAAAGCATTCACAGAAATATGGAATGCGCGAGTGTTATGTATTTACACACAATACTGTTACATGCACATTATGAGTTTAGAATCTGCAATTAAAACCAAACCATATTTTTTTAGATTATGAATGACATCAAACAAGGCATCCAGTACGCCTTTCAGACGAACAACCACATGACTTTGGCTATGAGTGGATCCGGTCACACCGCGATGGAGTGCGCAGTCTTCAACACCGTGGAGCCAGGAGAGAGCGTACTCGTGTCCGTCAACGGCGTCTGGGGAGAACGCGTCGCTGAAATCGCAGAGAGAATGGGTACGTTATTATCAGCCATACTTTAAAATAACTGAGTTAAACACATAGTTACAAGTGTGTTCATCTATCATCCTCATCTGACGGTTTACTTGAGGCATGATGAGGACAGGGTCACTCCGTCACGACTTTCTTTTAACTTCACTTTCAACAGGTGCCAAAGTTCACACAATGGTAAAATCTCCTGGTGGGTATTTTACAAATGAAGAAATTGAAAAGGTATATCAATATCAATTAAATGAATGTTAATTTGAATATAATAATATTCATATTAACAGATAGGACTAACAGAATTAACAGAAATGACTATTTATCCATAGGCTCTAGCCAAACACAAGCCAGTTCTGTTTTTCCTCACACATGGAGAGTCCTCGGCTGGTCTGGCACATCCTGTGGACGGTGTTGGAGACCTGTGTCACAGGTGAGGAAGACCGCTTTCCTCTCGTTCATGTTTAACAGAAGCAAGTGAGGTGTGCACTTCAGTGAGGGATAAACTCAGAGTCTCAATACAGCCGCTGTAATGTCATTGCAGACACAACTGCTTGTTCTTAGTGGATTCAGTTGCTTCACTGGGAGCTTCACCTCTTCTTATGGACCAACAAAGTAGGTGGAGAGACTATTGCACAGAGTGGCTAGGGCTTCTGTCATCTGCTGTGAGTGACTTTAACACTGCTGCCTTTGGTGGAGACGTAATATTTCTTGCATTCCTATTCTTACCCAATAGAAATTGACATCCTCTACACTGGTTCCCAGAAGGCTCTAAATGCCCCCCCTGGCACAGCACCCATTTCCTTCAATACAAGAGCATGGTAAGGCCTGTGTGTACGTACATGAGGCGCGGACACTAGCATTATGTTTCAACTACCAGTGTGGCACCTGATCCTATGTTGAGCATGTTTAAAGAGTTACGTCACGTCTTTTCCCTTTTATCCTGGGCAGCCACAAAATGTTCAACAGGAAAACGAAACCCGTGTCTTACCTCCTGGACATGACCCACCTGTCCAACTATTGGGGCAATGACGGCAAACCCGCAAGAGAGTAAGAGTTTTTGCATACACATACCGCCATCAGAGAGTCACGGTCAGCTTCCGACCAGAAGAGGTCTAAAGCTTCGGAGTGTTCTGCCGTCCCACAGGTACCACCACACTGGGCCTGTGTCGGGGTTTTTTGCACTGAGGGAGAGTCTGGCCATCCTTGCTGAGAAGGCAAGTTTTCTATCATCACTGTGATGACACAAAGTAAACAGTCATGGACATGACATGTCAGTCAGTTATGGTTCTGCCTGTTTGGCTTTATATTAACTTCAAGCTCTTGAAACCTCTGATTATGAAAGCTTTTTCCACAAGTAACATTTTGAAGTTGTGTTTAAGGACACATGGTTTTTAAAGCTTCACCCAAATCTTTGTGTTTGGAAAAGGAGCCAAGGAACATAATGAAACATGAACATTGAACATAAAAATTAAGCCAGACAGCACTTCATGGAGCTATTTGTTTAAATTAGGGTCTGGAAGAATCATGGAGACAACATAGGGAGGTGGCAGAGTATTTGTGGAAGGGTTTAGAGGATCTGGGCCTAAAACTCTTCATCAAAGACAAGGTGAGAATTCATTGCAATTCAAATGAGATTCAATCATATTCACTGATCATATTTAAACTGGTAGCAAGGCTGAATCATGCTGTTTCCCTAAAAGGATTTGAGGTTGCCCTCCGTCACCACCATTTCTATCCCCGATGGATATGACTGGAAGGAACTACTGGCTTACATGATAAAGCACCACCAGATGGAGATGACAGGGGGCCTAGGGCCCTCTATTGGCAGGGTGAGGAATTTCAGCAGACTGTCCAACTATAGAACGGATTGGGCCACAGCGACCCAGATTTCCTACCTGACTGCATCACACATTAGGGCACAAATATGCTAATCTGTGTTGGAAATGGTAAACTGTGCTAAAGTTGTTCTGCTTCAAGCTACAGCAAACGTGCCCTAGTGTGACAGCTAGAACAGGTACAGCAGTGTCATCACTGCCTTCCTCACACCCCAGATTGATCTTTAAACAGGTTGTGTGGGTGTGGTGGAGCAGAGACGTTTAAAACTGTGCTAGTGTCTGACTGTAGAAGAAGACACCTGACACACCTCCAGACTACAGACATGGGGGGGGGGAATAACTTCACAAAAGCATGTTACAATGTGACTAAACAAGTACATAACTAATCCATTTCTTTTCCAGGTGATTCGCGTGGGTCTAATGGGCTATAACTGCAGCAAGCTCAATGCTGATAAGGCTCTTTTAGCCTTGGCTGATGCTCTGAAACACTGTCCAAAACGCAAAGCATAGAGGAGAACACACTGGCCAGGACGCACTAAACCACTCAAGTTCACAGACAAAATATTTGTACATTTGCCAAAAAACAAAGACTTTAACTTGAGAAATGAAATGTGCACATGTGTAACTAAGTATATACGATACAAACTGTTCAATTTAACACTGCTTAAACTGTACAGTAAACAACAAAAGATGTTAACTTTTGTTCTAAACCTTTAAATCTGTAATGCAGTTTCTAACAAATACACTTCTTAATGATTTGTCTGAACATTGGTATCTGAATTAATTCCTGGAAAGTCAACCAACAGACCACAATTACTGGAATTCGTGAATATATGGCAAACTGTTAATGTCAGTCTGGTTGATTAAAATTCCCCCATCAAAAATCAACATAACCTACAATACATCAGAGTTCAGGAACACTGAAATGGCTGCCAAAAAAACCCCAAACTTTTTCAAACTATATCTACATCACAATTATTGCATGTATTGACAACCAAACAGTGACTTGCCAGATAACCTCACTGGAACATGCAACCAACTATGAAATAAAACATGAAAAACAGCCCTGAACATGTCTGAGTCCTAGGACTCAAAGCATAAAACAACCCCTTTAAACACAAACTGTGCACCAAACATATAAAAACCAGCCATTTAATATCCCTCAGATTCTCTCTCTCTGAAGTGCCTCTTCAGTTTGTCCATGGAGATACGGATCTGAACACCGATCAGGAAGTACTGCTGAAACTCATGCATCCACACAAAGTTCATCTTGACCTCTCCCTTGGCGTCCTGGTACCACAGCAGGAACTGTTCACTGCCATAAATCTCCTCCATCATGGGGCATCGCGACCGCAAGAAGGAGACGGGTGAGCTCACGCACCAGAACGGCCTCTGGTCCTGGTCCAGGACGGTCAGGGTCATCAAACAGCACTTCTGTGGAGGGGGGCAACAAGTCGAGATCAAAACCTTTACTAGCGTGCCACGCGTAGCAGTTCTGGATTAGGTTAAACTACTTTTTATATTCCGATCTGTAAGTAATTTATGTGACATTTCTGTTTTGGTTACAGTGCTCGGAGCACATTGTACATCACAGTGCAGGTAATAGGACTGAAACTTTTTTAGTAATACTAATGTTATGATATGGATTTGATGAAAGGTGCAGCTAATTCTACTGACTACAAAACAAGACTTGTAATAAGAATTGTTGAATGCTAACTAAAAGTTATGTCCAAATGTTAGCATCACATCAGGCCAACAAGACCTGTTATTCACTTTCAGCCTGTGTACATCTCTAGTCACTTGGTCACTTTACACTATGCCAGTGTTACCTTGATGTCCCCCTGTAGCCTCTCGGTCTTCCATGGGAAGCTGAGCTTGCCCAAGACAGGGATATGTTCAGAGATGTTGCTGAAACTAACGGGTCTGAACTGCACAAATCCATTGCGGATGTTATCTGGTTGTCAAAAACACAAAACAAGCATAAACACAAATTATATTTTTCTTTCTTGCCTTTTTTCTTGCATATTTGCACACATAAGGGCTGTTCCATGAGATCAAAGAAAGTGTATGTATTAACTGCGTATTGCTGATAACTGATACAGGGCAGTTTGGCCAGTGTGGAGTGACTTCACACTCTAATAGAACAGTGTTGGGAGGAGAGTTGTACCTCTCCTGCACACCAGTGGGCTATAGCGTTGGTGCATGATACGTCTGACAGGGTTGTGGAGCAGGATGACTGCTGTGTAATCCTGAAGAGCATAATCTGGGTCCACGTCATCATACAGGCTGATCTCCATCGGCATATAGGGACTGTTTAACGGAGCGGAGGGAGATTGGGGAAGAGGGGGCGGTTGCTGCCAGCAGCACATAAGGAAAACTGCAGTAAAATGAAAGTACACTCGAGCAAGGGGATACCAGGACACGGAGCCAAGAAGACTTCTCTCCACCAGTTTGTGGAAATGTAAAGTGGCCATGATGAAGGCAACAATCCATGTTCCCTGCAACCCAAATCAATAAAGCATTAAATAAATAACTAAACAAAAGCGCCACGCCAGAGCCGCAAACAAGCGCGAATATCAAAGTCTCTGAAGTCTTATTTTATTTGAGATAATAATGTTATTATAACATTCACACAGCATCTGAACACAAATATACTCTCCAGATTCCCAAAGTAATTCCTTCATCCAAGGGCACTAGTTTCACCAGATGATCCGACCCACAGAACTTCCAGCTCTCATCTGTGTGCACCTCAATTTTGCTCATCAGAGAGCGCCAGCGGGGCCTGAGCGAGAGAGGAACAAGGAGCATAGACCAGCCGTGCTTTCAGCAGCAGAGTGAACACATCACACAGCACAAGCACTAAAATACCTTCAGCCACAATCCAGACTCTCATTAGAAGCTATAGGAAGCGTTTAGAGGCTGTTATTTCTGCGAAAGGAAGATCTACTAAATATCAAGTTAAGGGTTTTTTTGGGTGCCCAAACTTATGCACCTGCCTATTTTTGTTTAGACAATTATTGCACACTTTCTGTAAATCATATAAACTTCATTTCACTTCTCAAATATCACTGTGTTTGTCCACTATATGATATATTTAACTGAATTTTTAAATCCAAACATTCAATGATTTATAAAGGTAAATCGGGAAAATTAACAAGGGTGCCCAAACTTTCACATCCCACTGTATATATGACACAGTGCGCAACAAACAAGAACACCACAACATATTGTGTGCTCTAAACATGTCATGTTTACATGTCTGTGTGTGCGTCAATGTGTCTTAAAGTCCTGCAAGGCATATAAGGGAGCGTATATATCCTGGCAAATTGATAAAGAAATATGTTGGTCTGGATAAGCGTGTCTGTTAAAATACTGCAAAATAAATAATAAATCACAATT
The DNA here is from genome assembly GCF_052324685.1 of Brachyhypopomus gauderio. Lineage (NCBI taxonomy): Eukaryota > Metazoa > Chordata > Actinopteri > Gymnotiformes > Hypopomidae > Brachyhypopomus > Brachyhypopomus gauderio. The sequence continues at coordinate 3,432,705 of NC_135226.1, forward strand.
GAGACATGCAGTAATAGAATTGCAGTGTAGTTTTGGTCCAGAGCGGATATCACTCACTTGTCTTGTGGGGCTCCACCGGCGTGCCGGACCACTCCATGAAGCTGGATGCTGGACAAATGTTTACTTCTGGGCAACACGCCATCATACCAGCACACGGTGACGGACGAGTCCGTGAAGAAGACCTGACTCTGCTCAAAGAGGCTTATTCCTCCCTTATGGGTGAGTGTGATCTCCCAGCCCACATGCAGACTCCTAGCAGACAGAAGGGATTGTGGGTGGCGAGACGTGCTGAAGTGTGTGAGGTGTGCTGTTTGTGTGATGTTTCACAATGAAAGTATCAATCCATGATGTGTTGTGGGGTTTTTAATCTATTTCATATTGTATACAACACTTTTTTTCTTCTATATAATGCAATCACTTTTAAGATAATAAGACCTGAGGATGTGCTCCGTTTGTGCCGGCATGCCTGTGTATGGGCTGATGTTTTTCAGCTCTTTCTTCCAAATGGTGTCTTTAAGGCATCCCATCTCTCTTAAAAGCAGCATCTTCCAAAACCCTGATGACGTCTCCTGGGCTGTCGTCAAAAAGTCTGTCATGATTGCCAGCCTGGGTCTCCGCTGCTTTCTTGAAATCTCACGGGTATACAACTCATACCACACAGCACTGGACAAACAAGGTAAGGGGAGAAATCAGATCAACATTTGACTGGATGATAACGTATCATTAGGTCAACAGGAAACACTTACTTGTCATCAGCCAGTTCATGAAATTGCCTGTTGACAAAGCCTCATGTTCACCTCGTGGACACCGTGTGTATTGATGATTAAACTTATAAAAGATGAGAGTTCGGAATGGGGAATTGGCTCTCTCTGCTACAGACACCTGGTGTGTTTGTAACTGAGATCTCAGGGGTTAATCCATGTTATGTTAAAATAAATCATTGTACTTATTACCTAACCCAACTGCTTCTGACTTGTTATTTGTGCTCACCATTTAAGGGTTTCAGAATTTCTAACACACCTCCCTCGTTCCTCCCTCTTTCTCCGCTTCCTGCTCCTCCCACTTTCCGGCCTCCCTTCTCATGCCTTCCTTCATTCCCGTCTACTCCTCTCTTTCATTTTGCTCCTTCTCTTTTTTCATTTTCCTTCTCTTCTATTCCCTCTCCTCCTCCTCCTCTCTCTTTCTCTTTTCTTCCTCCACGTCCAGCTCAGTCTCCTCTGCCACCCTGCTCCTGCTCGCTGTCCCGCGAGCCGTCTCCGGCCTCAGCCAGCAGAGGGCGCTATTGCTCTTCAGCGGCTCTTGCAGTCGACCAGAGGGTTTGGAGAGTGAGGAAGAGGATGGAGGGGAGGAAGGCTCCAACATAATCCTGTAACACCCAACAGTGTAATGTTACCAATCATGACGCACACACTCCTCACAAAGTTATAGCAGACATCCCAAGTCAACAGAGAGGGTTCTGATTGGCCTGTTATCTGCAAAGAGACTGTGAGACAGCCAATCAGTTTTTAGTGTGGGCGGGCAGTGTTTTTCCCCCCTCCCGGACGGGATTTGTGCAGTGAGTGAGAAAGCGGATCATGGCGGAAGCAGGGAAAGCAGAGGCAGGGCCTTCCAAAAAGACAAAGTATAAAACTCATTTCTCCTCTGAATACTCTAAATTATTTACATGTATAATAAAAGTAAAGAACAACGAAAGTGTTGCCCGCTGTACAATTTGTAACAGCGATTTTAGCATTGCTCACGGGGGCCTTAATGATTGCAGAAGGCCTGTTGAGGTGAGTTAATGTGAGAAATATATATTAACTTAGCTGTCTCAATTAGTTGGAGAGAGGCTAAGTATGCGCTGATGGCCAACATGAAAAGAGCGAACTCCTTGGACTTGTTTAAAGTTGTAGTCGAATAATATGAGTTATATAAAAAAATAAGTTTACAGAGATGGTAAATATAGTAGTTTTATTGTTTATTTATTGTTTAATCGTTTGGTGTAGCCTGTCAAATAAAGAAAACGAATTAATAAATAACAGACAAGGCAAGAAAATTGTATTTTATGCTTATGTCTTTTAGGGACCACAGCATGTTAGAGAGGCAAAGTGGCTGCTCCAATATATCTCAGTTCTTCTCCTCAGAAAAACAGAGTCTAATGGAGAAGGTTACCACAGCTGAGGTGTATTTCACATCTTTTCTTGTGGAGCACAACTTGCCATTTAATGTGTGCAGGCACACAGGCAGGTTATTTAGGAAAATGTTCCCAGACTCAAAGAATTATGCCTGCTCTTCCACAAAGACAGCAGCAATGATGAATCTGGCACTGGATCCTGAATGCTCAGATGATGTGTACAAGTTACTTCACACAGAAAAAAGGCCATACAGTATTATGGTTGATGAAAGCAATGACATCATGTGTGAAAAGGAGTGTGCCATTTTAGTCAGGTACTACAGTGAAACACAGGATAAGGTGACAGTTGGAAAAAAGCTCAAAAATAAGAGAGGAACTGAAGCAGTTTCAGGACTTCTGTAACATAGCTCAGCAGAGAGTCCAAGAACACTGCCCCACATGTTGGCTGTCCTTGGGGAAAGGTTTGGACCATCTTCTGAATCAGTGGCCAGTCTTTAGTTCTTATTTTGAGTCTCACAGTTTAATCAGAAGTTTAAAGATATACAGAAGAGGCTGGCAGACAAACAAAACTTCTTCAAAGATGCAAGAGCATTTTATGCTGTATAAAATTGTTATGCACATTCTTATAGCAAAAAGTAAAGTTTCGTTATCCATTGTTGTGTGTGCAAGTTTTTTTGTTTTTTTGGGGTGGGGGGGGGGGGGGGGGTAACCTCCCTGAAATCAACTTTTGCAACTTGGGATGTCTGTAACTGATTGATAGTGACCAATAATTGAAGAGAATCTGTAGAGGTAAATCCACACGACTGGAATTAACAACATGTGATTTGTCATAAACAATTGCTAAAATAATAATGTCATGAGTTCAATCCCAACCGTAGAAACTGATGATGACTAATAAGTAATGGAGGTGTGTATGTGCGTGTGATAATCCTGTGTTCTCTCTCTCAGAGCGATCCCTGCACACTGGCCCGCTGTCGGCAGGAGTCTGTGAGCTCTGTGGAGGAAGACAACTACGACACGCTGGCCGATATCGACTCTGACAAAAACATCGTCCACACCAAGGCGAGGAGGACGGGCATCCCCCAGTTCTACTCAAACAACAGAGAAAAGAAAACATACCTTTCTTTTTATATTGGTTAAATGTGTGTGTGTGTGTGTGTGACACCCCCTTGCTGTCTCATCCCTACAGAAGTATCTCTGTGTCTCTGACCTGGCTCGAAAAGACAATCGCGACTGCATCCTTCTCTCATTCTTTGATGATCACGACACCTGGCACTTCCTGTCATCGATCGCCATGTTTGGATACTTCCTGGTGCGTCCATGGTGATTGTGCCCACAAACATTCAGTGTAGTGGCAACCTCTTTTATCCTCTTTTATCAAAAAATAAGTATTAATCTTTGGCCCTGTTCAGAGCTAATATTAACATATTCGTGAAGAGATCCAATCTCAAGTAGAAACCATTTATATCCATTTTAGTGGTGGGACTTTAACGCGTTAATTTCGATTAATTAATTACAGGTAAATTAACGCACTAAAAAAATTAACGCATTTTAACGCATTTAACGGACGAGACACTTTTGCACCGTGGAATGTTTCTCAGTGCGCGAGTTCCGGGCATACAGATTATGGACACACAATAAGATGATCATGATGGAGATGACTGAAGAGGCTACGCTGGTGGATGGGAAATTTAAATATAAGAAACTTTCAGATGGAAGTACAAACAAAAATAGTGTTATTTACACTTTATGTAGGAAGGAGTTCGCTTATCACAGGAGCACTTCCACCCTTCGTTACCACCTCAACGCAAAACATGTTGCGGCTAAAGCTGGGCGTATACTGTGCGATATTTTAAATCGTGTACTCAGCTCCAGCTCAAACTGTACGACTAAATCGCAGGGAGAGTCGGCTCGTGGAGCTGCTTCAACAGTGCGATACTCTCACGAGGAGCGATTTGAATTTCAAACATGTTTGATGTTCTTGCGACGCTGCGATTTCTGATCGGGAGTTGTGAATCGCTCCTCGTTTACCTGTGTAAACTATACGATGCACGACACGCGATTGAGCCGAAACGAGTGAAAAATCGGCTGAAAATGGGCCAAAAATCGCACAGTGTACGCCCAGCTTAACGCGCAGATCAGTAATGATAACTTAGCTGCTAAATGTATTCCTAGTACGATAGGGTGACCAAACGTCCGTAATTCACATCCTGTGAGGAAACGTCCTGGTTTTTAAATGACCTTCATTGGACCATTAAGACTGGATTAAACTTTCGCGAATGGCCGTAGCGTGCGACTCCACACGCGTTTATACATGATGCGTCACATTATTTGTGTTGTCCGCTCTCTGTGGTCGAAGATAAATGCTTACAAGAAGCGCTGCGAATTGCGTCAACTGATGCAAGTTACGAACTACCGTCCAGGGGTGAGTTTCCCAAAACGTTCTTAGCGCCAAGTACTTCTTAACCTCATACGTAAGAACGAGGTGACGAAGTACTTGGCACTAAGAACGTTTTGGGAAACTCACCCCAGAAAGACAATGCCGAAGAAAATCCAGCAGCTGTATGATGAGGAAAGAATTAAAACAGGTTATTGTGAAGAGTGCCACAAATGTGGCTCTGACTGGGGATCACTGGACCTCTGTTAGCAACAAGAATGATCTTGGTGTGACAGCTCATATTATAGATGATGAATCTATAGATGATGAAGATCCAGTCATTTGCTTTGAGCATGCAGAAGACCACTTCTAGGCACTATGAAGATGCCTATGGCAGAGGCCTGGGAAATTAAAGAAAGTCTACCATCTAAAATGGTATTAAAAAACATCTTCTGATTTACTTCAATTCTTCCAATATCCTGAGCAAAACTCCCTAAATTAAACAACATTTTTGGTCAGAATTTCCAATGTTCTGAACTGTTTTCTGCATACTACACATATATTGGTCTTCGTAGTAGACTGGTGGAAAAATAAACAAGATGTTGAAGTTTATGATTATGTTCATTGATTCATTCATCATTCAAACTTAAATTAATATTTCTCATGTTAAATACTGAAATGCGATTAAAATGCGATTAATTTCGATTAATTAATTACAAAGCTTCCGATTAATTCGATTAATTTTTTTAATCGCGTCCCACCCCTAATCCATTTATATCTGGTATTTTGAGACACAAGTGATCACTTGGTATCCATTTTGTACACTATTTACACTGGAGGACGTTTTTCAGACAGAAGTGTGCCACTAGTTCTTGTTCATGTCTAGGTTTCAGACACTGATGGTATGGTCTTCTAATCATGTTTGAACCACAGGCATCTCCTTTACCCAAGAGTGGTGCAGATCTACTCAAGCAGGCTCACAGTGATAACGTTTTAGATCTAGTCAATCAGGCATTCACAGAACACTTGTTGGAGGTGGTTTTTGTGGCCCTGCTTACAGTTGTATTAGGTGAACACACTAATCACCAAAATGTATTTTTAATACCAGGTGTGATTGACCCTTCATGCAGTTGGTGACTCCTCTTTAGAGGGAAACCGATGATGGAGATGCAATGTCTTATTTCCTAACCCTCTTTAGAGGAAAACAAGGTCTTATTTCCTGTTTATTTGTCCTTACTCCAATCAGGTGCTCCTAACAATGGACGATGACCTGGACACCATTCAGAGAGATCAAATCTACGTCTTCTAACTTCTCCTGGCTAATGATTGGACAATACTGTAGCCTTCCAATAAGAGGCCTTGCAGCCCTGAAGATTCGTCTCAACAGCCAGACGTTAGTCAGTGTTGGGCTCCCTGTAGAGTGATGCTGTGAGGACACTGAACGTGCCAATCAGATTGTCCTTCACACCTGCTGGAGCTTCTCGAGCTTCTTGTTGCCGTCACGTAATGATCGAGCTCTGTCGCTGTGACACTCTGCTTCTGTAATGCCGGCAAAGACGACGTTCAGTGCTTCAGTAATTCAAGTGGAGAAAATTCAAACCTGCCATGCAAACGTCAATGCATTTTGTACTTGTTGTTTCTTTTCCTACGTGGCCCGAGTCGTGTGTTAGTCAATCCGCTCCCTTCCATGCTGGTTTGGGGCCTCTTGGGTTTGAGTGAGGAGTGAATGCTCTAGTTCACCAGGACACTTTACTAGTCCTTCTGTGATAGTGAACTATTGCTCACATGAAATACCACACAAACACACACTCAGCATGTGATTTAGTTCTATGATCTAAATCATTTTGCCAATACAATTTATTTTGAACCTTTTGGGCCTTTAGTGCCTCAAATTGGCCTGTCGAGGGCGCTATAGTACCCAAAAACCTAAGAAATCATAAAAACTCATGCTGCAATCCTGTTATGCAGAATACAGACAAGTAGTGGGTCTTGTATGATTCAGAACAATGAGATAATTGAATGAATGAATGAATGTTTCAATTTATATAGCGCCTTTTCAGGATACCCAAGGCACTTTACAATTGTTAACACAGCAACGTCTCAGACAACCAATCACACACCGGCAAGAAGCGGCATCCAATTGCGCACAGCGTACTCTCTACCAGGATCCACAGCCCCCTGGGGGATTGAATGGGGTGCAGGAAGGGGAGAGAGAGGACAGACCCTAGTGGCAGAGCACCATCCACCACTTGGCATACAAGCACACACACTCAGACAACAACTTGTTTTTAGTGAACACAGAGAAACACAGACAAACACTCATGGAGAGACACAGACACACACTCAGGGAGAATTTGTCTGGGACTGCCAATTTACCTAACCTCCATGTTTTTGGACTTTTAATTAAGTTTCAAATGACATCTCATAACAAAAAGTGCACTGCCTGACCTAAAATTTCTTTTTTGTCACTATAATAACTGTATGGTAGTACTTGAGCTCCATCTAGTGGCCAAATTTTGGAACTGATTGAAAACTATTGCTCACATGAAATACCACACAAACACACACAAAGCTGATCTCAGCATGTGATTTAGTTCTATGATCTACATAATTTGGCCAATACAATTTATTTTGAACCTTTTGGGCCTTTAGTGCCTCAAATTGCCCTGTCGAGGGCGCTATAGTACCCAAAAACCTAAGAAATCATAAAAACTCATGCTGCAATCCTGTTATGCAGAATACAGACAAGTATTGGGTCTTGTATGATTCAGAACAATGAGATAATTGAATGAATGAATGAATGTTTCAATTTATATAGCACCTTTTCAGGATACCCAAGGCGCTTTACAATTGTTAACACAGCAACGTCTCAGACAACCAATCACACACCGGCAAGAAGCGGCAGCCAATTGCGCACAGCGTACTCTCTACCGGGATCCACAGCCCCCTGGGGGACTGAATGGGGTGCAGGAAGGGGAGAGAGAGGACAGACCCTAGTGGCAGAGCACCATCCACTGCTGGGCATACAAGCACACACACTCAGACAACAACTTGTTTTTAGTGAACACAGAGAAACACAGACAAACACTCATGGAGAGACACAGACACACACTCAGGGAGAATTTGTCTGGGACTGCCAATTTACCTAACCTCCATGTTTTTGGACTTTTAATTAAGTTTCAAATGACATCTCATAACAAAAAGTGCACTGCCTGACCTAAAATTTCTTTTTTGTCACTATAATAACTGTATGGTAGTACTTGAGCTCCATCTAGTGGCAAAATTTTGGAACTGATTGAAAACTATTGCTCACATGAAATACCACACAAACACACACAAAGCTGATCTCAGCATGTGATTTAAATCATCACATGATTCTAAATCATTTTGCCAATACAAAAATAATTTTGAAACTTTTGGGCATTTAGTGCCTCAATTGAATCTTTTTTTGCACATTGATTTATTTAAGCATTTTTTCCACTGAAACAGCTTCTTTTCACTTTTGGGTCTAAAGGACCTTTTGGGCTTATTTTTGCCTATTGAGGACAAAAGGCCTATTCGTGTGTGAACCCGTCAATCGCCGCTTGCGGCTATATTTGCATTTGCAACTGTTTCTTCATTCATCATAGCTTGAATAAAATGTTTCGGAAGAAAACGTCTATCAAAATATTTTGGTTGTCTGAAAAGTTTGGTGTAAATACTAAATACTAATCATATACCTGCAGACTCACTTATTTACAGTGCAACTTTTAATATGAAGGCCTGAAAAACATCCTTAACCAGTAATTAAGACTTATGCACTTAAAAATTCCTTAAGTATGGGAACAGAATTCATAAGGAAGTCATACATGATTTTGCTCGTTTGATCTGTTCAGACAACAAGAATTCCTTTGGCTCTCTTTTGCCATCCTAGAAATAAAAGTGGCTAATACTGAACACTTGAGAACTCTCCAGGATGATACAGAGACCACACGCCTCATCAAGAATCCTCCACTAAGATGAGACAAAACCATCAAAGATATGCTCATTATGCATGAGATAAATGATCATTTGGAAAATTACTGGCACTGTAGCTTGTATACGCTCTAGATGTTGCACACAAATTTATGAAATAAAAAATCTGAACTTTTCTCAAACAGAGAAATCAGAACTTTCTTTTACCACACACTGTTCCTCATGCAGGATCATATATTACTTGCAAGAGATTATCAAGAGAAGGCTTACTTATTGATTTGTTGAACACTCTGGAAAGCCTTGAGTACTTCACTGCAATTTAGGTAGTGAAGGTTTTTATTAGTCTCTATATCTTTTTCTTTAGTACACTTGTTACACACCTGGAATCTTCTTGTGTATGTGTGTGTTCAAATGTAATCATTAGAGCTTACAGAAATAAACATTGTATTATATATATAAAATCAATCTCTGTCTTACCCCATCTTGAAAAACATTCCATATAACTGAACATTAGATATGGAAATAGCTAAGACTGGCACAATATGGAATGAGAATTACAGCTCTGGGCATGACTTTATTTACTATAAATGTATGTTAGTGTGATGCTAGATTTCAGCAAATGTTTTGCTTGTAACAATTCACCAAAAATACATCTGTTTTACATGCAAAGTTATTCAAACATCTGTGCATGAAAATACATCTAAAGTACAAACATATTCTGTTTACTCCACCAATATACCTAGTCATGCAAAAGTCTAGGACAGGTCCCACTTATAACATAGACCATAATCAATTAGTTAGTACCTCATTAAAGGAGTGTTCATCTATCTGCAAAATGTACATTACATACTGCAACATCATACAGCATATATTAAGCTAATACTGTGCCATTACACTTATTAGCAATACAGTACAAAAGTAATTCTGTGAATCATAGCTTTTTCTTTTTTAAAAACAACCATTTAAGACTCTTCAAAAGTCACATTGCGCATACCAAACAACAAAAAGACTATAGATCCTTGTTCCTTGTGCATGTGATAAATTACATTCTGCACAGTTACCTCAGGATATGTCAACAGAAAATAACAATCGTAGAACAATATATATCTATAGTCACCATGACAACAGTTATCATGATAAGTGTTAGTATTTCAAAGTGCAAACAGAGCAGAGCTCCTAGGTGTGTTAAACCTGATGTGATTCACTAAAATCTGTGCTCCTTATTTAAAAGGACTTCTGAGTTTAAGTATTTAGCTTTCTGCTCATTCAAAATGTTAAAAACGTTTGACTTTCTTCCTCTCTCTTTCATTTAGAGTGCAGGCACACACAGTAAGAAATGCACAAACATCTCCATCTTCAAGTAGAATCCATGTTGGGCTTTATTTTGGTCTGGAGGTCTGGCTGGCAGCTCTCAGGTGATCGGGAGGTTCTTAACAAACTCTCTTAGGCTCTTGTGGATATTGGAAGGTTGGGAAGCAGCTCAGTCCAGCAGCGCGGGGCCCATGTGGGCATGAAGGGCTTGGCATAGGTGGACAGTGGCCCCGTCACATTCCACCCCTCCCGTGGACCGTACCACTGTTGCTGGAGGTCCCCAGGAGGTACCAGAGCAGAGGGAGCACCTTCTGCTCAACCAGTTGTGGCTTGCGGGGGTAGAGTTCCCTAACCAGCTCTATAAAAAGAACATTTAAAAGGAACAATGATCAATAAATCAACCCTGGACAGCACTGGGTTATTACAGAAGCATTTTCTTAACCTAGAAAGATTTCATTCAATTAAAGTGACAGTATTTGGTAACTATGGTAACTCTCTGGAATGATTATTATCAATATTATAAATATTATTAATTAATATAGGAATTATAGTATTTCTGGTAAATCTTTTATCTTTTTTTATCTCTGGCATCTCTTAGCATATCAGTGGAATGACTTTCTGAAAGAATAGTTTTGTTTTAAATGTATTTGAAATTCAAGCCGGTTCATTTTGAACCATGCTCTGTCCTTTAACTACTGGGTCTGGGACTACACTGTGCATGCCCTACTGTAAATACAATGTGTGGTGCCACACACTGCCCTGTACTCGAGTATTTGTTTACAATATATGTCTACCATCACAGTTTAGATGGTTTTTTATTGCAGTCTGTTTCACCTAAAAGTTTTGTGAATAAGTTTGTTTAGTGAGTAAACATGGGGCATAGTGGATGGGATAAAAAATCCTCATCATGTATCCAAACATGAATCACTACCTTGGATTTCAGAGTGTGGACAGTGTCCCTGATGGTTGCCAGGTCTTTGGCAGGGATGTACTTTTCCACCATCTTATCAAAGTCGTGGTGGGAGGACAGGAACAGCAGCATACGCCGGCCCAAGCGCCTGAGACGAGGAACAGACCCCAAAACAGGAGAGAACCGTGAGTGAGGGACCCGTAACTCACAGCACACCAACCATTTATCTTACCAGGGTACAATTTTACAAGGCCGTCTGTGTGTAGAAAACACGATAGTGCTTCTATTACTCTACAATTTAGCAGCATTTGCTGAGTATCAGATTAAGAGAGTAAAAGAATCAGCAAAAGATTACTATCTGGGAAACTGAACAAGCTTTGTAGAATTCTCGTTCTGATCCCAGTACTAACCTGGTTTCTTGTGAAGAGTCCTGTGCCAACTTGGAGACTGACAGGAATAATTCGCGGTGTGACGTCTTTCGCCCCAGACAATAACTGGCCAGCACCAATCTTCTCTACCAAAGTAGCCAAGTGCCGAGCAGTACACTTTCTTACTGCAGCATTCAGACTTTTGAGGAAAACAGAAGGAAAAAAATTAGGACATTCAAAAAAAGGAGGTAATAACTATTAATCCATCCAATCAATGTACACAGTACAACTTTTAGCTTCTATAAAGAAACTTAATACCCTTATGTATGATCTAAGTGCACAATCAAATGATCATATTCTATTCGATTGCTTAGTTTGCACCAGTTAGTGTACATCTATATTTTTTAAACAGAAAATGTTTGTATGTCCTCTGTGCGCTAGCTAACTAGCCTATTTTTTAAGCATTGTGAAGGGCAGTTTGGATCAGCAGAGCGGAGATGGAATGCAATAAAAATAATATATAAGAGGATAAATAACTAAAAATATTGATATAGGCCAGGGCAATATTTTGAAAGAACAATGGAGAGGTAAAAACAGCAGCAAAAAACAGCAGCCAAAATTAGTGCTGTGTTAGCTTCTTGTGACTGTTGTTGCTATCTGAAAGCCACAGTTTAAAGCTCACTGCAGGCTAACTGACCAGAGTCCTCCAGCGAGAAGGGCGTTCATGCTCCGAATGGGGGTGCAGTTCTGCACCATGCTGTCCAGAGCTGTGTCCACGTCCTGCCTGATGAAGCCATTGGACTCCGCTGCTTTGTGGAGGAGGACCTTAGCTGTAACCTCCACTTCCTGGTCCATCCCTTTCTGCAGGCTGGAGTACAACTCCCTCAAGGACACCACCGCCATGCGGGACACGCCAGAGCGCAGGTTCAGCACCTGCAGGAAAGACGGACGACGTTCAAGCTCGTTTTAGTCACATCCAACACTACCACCGCCATCGTAATAAGTATAATCCTCCACTGCAATGTGTTATGTAGGCGGAAATACCTTAATCACTAATTACAGTTAGATATACCATCTGAATTTCAATTAGATAATGTTTTTATCAAAAAGGAATTTCAAAGTACTATGCTAAATCTGACTTGACTTTGTCAGCAACATCACCTGTAATGTGTACATGCTGATGGCATGTTTGTATTCTGTCTATCCACTGATGTTTGCACTGGACATACATGGACATCAGTGGGTTGTGCCTCTTCGGTAATGGTAGACCTTGATCTGATTGTTCTCGTCCAGGCCGAGCTGGACCAGCCCATTGGTGGGTGGGGCAGCTGGGTAGCGTGTGAAGAGAGGCCTGGGCAGAGGTTCAGGAGAGTACAAGGGTGCAAGAGAGTGTGTGTGAAAATATGATGCATTCTGTTCCCCGTACTGGTTTGTGTGTGATACATACATGTGTATAAGCTGAGGGGGAGAGAGAGATTGTGAAAGGATACACATTTGGGTCTTTGCGTTGTGATTCCAGCCACCTTTTGTTGTCTTCAATCAGTCTCTGCAGCCTCTGGCCATCTAGCTCAGAGGAGTGACTACACACACACACACACACATAATGGAAAAGCACTGTATGAGTTCATCAATTTTCCTTTCAAAATCAACAGCAGCACTGACCCTGTGAGTGAGAGTGAGAGATTGTGACCGAGCCTGCACTGGTGTGCAAGTGTGTGTAGTCACCTTGCTGGAGTGTATCCACAATATGCTCTGGTAGCCCTCATGGGATAGCGGGCACTGGTATCCATGGAAACACCTAAAATCAGAGCAGTCTTAATACGGGTAGTGCGATTTAGATTTCTGAAGCTAATTTGACACAGCAGGTCTCTACACTGCACCACACTTGCACTGGAAAAGATCGGCATTATCCAAGCACAGAAAATCAATGGAGGTCATCAACTATGCAAAAAAGGCTATAAATCCAGCAGTGACTGGTTTGTGCTTGAGGGAGAGGCAGAAGTTTCTATTTGTATTTAAGGTTTTACGAGTGATGAAGAAATGAAGCATTAGTGAAAATCACTGCAGCCCACTGAGGTGACCACTGCTCATCACTGCTAATGTTTGGGGTGTGTCTGTCTCTACGTACCAGGGAAGAGTTTGCTCCAGTGGGAGTTCAAATGAAGGTCCGACCCGTGTGTTTTTGGGACAGAACAGTGTAAGAAACTGTTCTGATTGGCCAATGAAGAGGAGGCGGGACTTGGTGTCCATGCCCAGGATGGGGCAGGAGGGAAGGAGGAGGACGGAGGTGGCTGAGGGAGGGGCTGGACGGTCCTCCCAGTGAGAGATCCCAGTGCACCCAGCACCGTGTTCAGCTGGCCAGAGATCTGCTGCAGGGACTCTGCTAACTGCTGCACTTTCACTGGCACTGCATGTGCTGAAACAGAGAGGAAGACCAGGGTTTGGGTGTATTACTGCTAGAGAGATAAAAACATCAGACAACTATGAACCAACAAGACCAGAGTCGACTCTAGAGCTGCTTACAGTTGTGGGCAAATTTTTAGTTTTCACAGTTTGCTTCCTCAGTTTATTTTTTTAAGAACCTTTTGTCAAATGTTTATGTGATATAATGAAGTACAATTATTAACAGTCTATAATTGTTCATTGCTGCTAAACTGCTCCTGAATCATTGGGAGAAGTTGTTCTGGAAGGATGTTTTGATACCTTCCCTTATTCATGGCTGTGCTTTGCTTAGGCAACATTGGGAGTGACCCCACACTTTGATGGTGTGAGAAGGCTCATAGCTGCCTCCTCTGTAGGAGACACTCCTGTAGGAGACGCTCCTGTAGGAGACGCTCCTGTAGGAGACGCTCCCTGAAGCCTCCTTCATGCAACTGAAGCACTCTCCCCAAAGTCCTTAGTGACCGGATAAATGGTTGATTGGGGTGCATCGTACAAGCCGCACTATCCTTGCCTGTGAAACCCTTTTGATGCAATGATGACTGAACGTGTTTCCTTGGAGGTGACCATAGTTAATAGGAGAAAACGTAAAAGCACCACTACCCTTTTAAAGCAACCAGTCTTCTCTTCTAATCAGCATGACAGATTGATGTCAGCTGTCTTATCCTCATTAACTTTTTTTCTCCTGAACTAACGAGATCAACACTGAAATTATCTTATGCCTCTTTGTAGGGCTGAAATGGAGAAGCTGGAATGCAGTAATTTTTGTGAGAAAATCATTTTCATCACAGGGAATGACTTTGCAATTAATTGCAATTCATCTAATCACTCTTCACAATCTAGAATCAATACACATTGCCACCATAAAAAAAAACTGTGGTAGTAAACTTTGTGAAAACCAAATTAGTGCCTTCTCAAAATGTCTGCCCGTGTGTGTGTTTTGTGCATGCACATGGAGTGTGTCTCTCACTCGTCTCCTCTTGGCCATACTCGTTTCTGCTCGTCTCTGAGTCTCTGACATCAAATGAGACTCTCCGATCTCCCACCAGCCGCTCGCCTTCATCACATGACAGCTGAGAAAAACATTGTAAAGCCCAGGTAGGTATTAATGTGGGTTTGTACATAAGTGTGTGGGTGCAGGCATACGTGTGTGTGTGTGTGTGTGTGTGTGTGTGTGTGTGTGTTACCTCCTCTGCCAGTGAGGTCTCCAGCTGGCCGAGTCTCTCCTCCTTCTTTCTCAGGAGCGTGTGGTCCTTCTGGACCGTCTCCCTCAGCTTCTCCAGCTCACTCACCTCCTACAGCACAGCGGAGCAGAACATCTAAGAGGAACTACACTCATGCTTCCTACTCTCTCCCATCTGACCTGGCTACATGGCTGTAGGCACTGCAAGACCTAACGTGCTTAGACCCACCACGGCACTGAAACCGTCTAAAGTAGTTAACGATCTCTTAATATTCTCAGATAAAGGTCAATCACTCTCCTGGTTCAAATCCTACCTGAACAATCGTTACCAATTTGCACTTGAAAATAATGAATGCTCATAAGGATCTGTATTGGGTCCCATGTTATTCTATTATATATGCTAGCAAGCATTTGTAGGCATGGTATTAGCTTCCATTGCTATGCAGATGATACTCAGTTATATATATCTTCTAATTTGGATGATGTCAATACTACTACCAAAACTGAGAACTGCATCCAAGAAATAAAGAACTGGATGGTGTCTAATTTTCTTCTTCTAAATTCTGATAAGACTGAGGTGTTACTTCTTGGATCCAAGACTGCAAGAAGCAATTGGTCGAATCTTCTTATTACACTAGATGGCTTTTCAGTAACACCTGAATCTCCTGCTAAAAGTTTAGGTGTCTCTAGTGATTTGGATCTTTCATTTTTCACACACATATGCAATGTCACTAATGCTGCCTTTGCAACTTCATGTAATATTGCCAAGCTGAGACATGTACGTTCGGTATCAGATGCAGAGAAACTGGTCCACAATCTCATCAAGATTGGAATACTGTAACTGTCTTAACTGGATGCTCTAAACAGTCCATAAAGAAAGTCCAACTTGCTGCATTCCAACTTGAATCCAAGAGCCAGAGTCCTAACTAGGCCTTGAGAAGTGCATCACATTAGTCCTACTCTCTCAGCGTTGCACTGGCTCCTGGTTAAATATCAAACTGATTTAAAAATTCTTCTGTTGGCCTATAAGGCATTAAATAGTCCTCCACAATATCCGTGAACTCACTGCATACCATAATCCATCTCACCTGCTGCTCTCTCAAAGCGCAGGATTGCGCTCAGCTCCGAAAACTACAAGATTACAGCCGAAGGCAGAGTAATGTCTCAGTACCCTCATGCCTGTGGTCACCTCCAGGCCCCTCCCTTTAGTTATGCTGCTAGGGATAAGCCTGCTGGAGCCACATGCTAAATCACTGGCACGTGTACTATATATATATGGAAGTTTAATTTGATTTTACATATTTAACCTGCATTCTGTATCTTGACTACATGTTTCTACAAAGACAATTCCATAAAGCAGCTAGAAGATGCCCTGAGTTGCCAGTGGATGTGCTGATGCCGTGGATGCATGTGCCAATACGGCCAGCATCCTACCTGAGGCCCAGCATCCATATTGGAGAGACTGTGACTGCTCAGATAGACACAGGACTATAAATATGAACTTAAAGTTGCTGGGCCAATGGAGCATGGCTTCCCTTTGGGGTCTTGGTCCTCCCAAGGTTTCTTCCTAATCCACCTAGGGAGTTTGTCTCTGCCACACTCGCCCCTGTCTCGCTCATTAGGGATCTGGACCCATGCGCTTGTGAAGCTGCTTTGTGACACCATGTTTTGTAAAAAGCGCTTTATTAATAAAACTGACTAGACTTGACGGACCTGGCAGAGAGGCTGAGCAGAACCTCTTGCAGCGGACCTCTGCGGGCTGGGGTGGGCCGTCCTTAGTGCTGCCTGTCTCGCTCTCAGACAGCTGGTCTCTTTCTCCAAGAACCGTCGTGCTCTCTGCAGAGAAACACCTTCACACGAGATATACTCCCGCAAGCTAGAGAGAGAGAGAGGAGATTACAAATGAGTATATAAACATATGATAAATACATACAATCGGACAGCCTCCCTCCCCACCCACACACACCCCCCCCACATACTCGTCTATGCTGCTGTGGTTGTTGTGGGAGGTGGGCACAGGGGAGAGAGGAGGTTCCAGGTCCTCCACTCCGAGGGGGCCCTCCTTCTCTCTGCTCTTCTCCTTGCTCTCCTCCTGTTTCTTTCTCTCCAGGTTATCGTCTCCATGCTCTCTCTGCTCCACCTCGCTGACAGACACAAACCACACCAACACAGATCTGTACATTGTACACACTCTGTGTACCGTGCATTTGTGTCACCAGAGACCAGTACTGACTCGGTCAAAGCTAGTGTGTGTGTGTGTGTGTGTGTGTGTGTGTGTGTGTGAGAGAGAGTGTGTGCGCCCGCACATGCGTATGCATGTGTATATTATCTAAACCTTCAGCGCATCGACCAAAGTTGGTATACGTATACATTACCCAAGTGTGTATATGGGGGTGTGGGTGTGTGTGTGTGTATTACCTGAGCCTTCTGTGGAGTTCATCACATCTATCCTGTAGAAGCACTGTATTGCTCAGTAGCTTCTCTCTCTCCTCCATCATCCTTCTGCTCTCCTCCCTCTCCCTCCTCCTTCCCTCTCTCTCTTTTTCCAGCTCCTCCCTTTCTCTCCTCCTCTCATCTCTTAGTCTGTCCAGCTCCGCACGCAGACTGTCCCGTTCTCTCAGGACACGTGAGAGAGCCTGGGACACACACACACACACACACACACACACACAACCTAGTATAACAGTTCACAATGACAAACACACACACACACACACCTGGTCACACACACACTCACACGCACCTCTATCCCCTTCTCAACTTCATCTTCTTCCTCACTCAGCTGTTGTCTCCTCTTCTTCAAATCTGCAGCCTACAGACCAACAGTACGAACACACACAGATCATTTTATCAGGGCACCTAATACAATGGAGCTCAGTGTACCAGTTGCACATTGGAGTAGCACACACACACTCAAATAAAGCAGGTAAAGTACCTGAGTTTGGAGTAGCACACCCACATACACACACACACACACACACACACCCACACACTCAAATAACACAGGTAAAGTACCTGAGTTTGGAGTAGCAGTTCCTGAGTTTTGAGCTCTTTGGATTTCATGTCCAGTTGCTCAATCATCTTCTGCACTTCTAACTCCTAAACACACACACAAGAAAAACAAACAAATACAAACAACTCTCACCGTCTTTATACACATAAACACCCGACTGGGTATGGCAGAAGAGGCGTTTTTGCGCGTGCGTATCGTGTGGGTGTGGGATCTTACTTTCTGCTTGTGTATTTTGTGGGTGTGTTGGAGCTGAGAGTCAAGCTGTAATCTGAGCTGCTCCAGCTGGGATGAGTGTGTAGCCTGCATCCTCTCCTTCTCCTCCAGATGAGCCCTCAACAAGCGCTCCCTCTCCACGCTCTCCTGCACACACACCGTGTGATGAACACACATTGGCTCGGCCTCTTAGGTGATCACTGAGCTGTGAGTAAATGAATTCTCCCTGCCTTTAATTTATTTATTTAGTCTTTAATTTATTGTCATCACCTTAACTGAAACCAAAGGGTGTTTTATAGAACCCACATATGGTTCGTCTTTTCTGTATGAAGTGTGCATGACCCTCAGAGAGCCAGGGGCCTAGTGCACAATACAAATGAATGAGGTAATAGAAATTACATATATAGATGGATAGACAGATGGATGGATAAACAAGAGGATGTGTGGATGTATATGACTAACAGACGAATGGATAAATGGATGGATGGACGGAAAGGAAGAAGACAAAAAGAAACACTGAAAGAAAAACACTGGCGCATGACCTCAAATAAAACCCTAACCTCAAATAAACTTTGAGGTCCCCTCACTTATACCACTGCTATAGTGTTTGTAGAGAAAGACAGACAGACAGACAGACAGAGAGAGGGAGGGAGGGAGGGAGGGAGGGAGAGACATATAGGAAGAGAGGCAGTGTGAGTGTTAATGAGTACCTGCAAGGGTGGGTTAGGGCTGTGGTCTCTTAACGGAGCGAGATCTTGGCGTTCTGGTTCGGATCTCTCCTCCACAGGAGCACTGCCACTGACTTCACTGTCCTGCTCATACACAAACACATATGCATGAACACGCATGTACAGACATTCACAAGATCATTGTGTGTGTGTGTGTGTGTGTGTGTGTGTGTGTGTGTGTGTGTGTGTGTGTGTGTGTTTGTGAAAGGTAGAGCAAGGTGCTACAGTAACACCAAGATCACGTGAGCACACACAGTGATGTTGATGGCGCTGTAAAAATGTGTGTGAAAAGCTGGGAACATAATGTGTGAGTGAGGGAGAGTGAAGAACATCGTGGCCACCTCATACTGCAGTCCCCCTTTCAGGATGTCCAGGTCCAAGTTCTGCAACAGGTCTGATGACCCTAGCAGACTCTACGTACACACAAACACACACCGCAACACGAATACAGAAAATCATTCCTCATACTTTACTGCACTGTAAAGACTACAAAGGTGACAGTGAGCTAAAAATCAGAGCATTATATTCTAGCAGGTGTTTTCACCTCATGGACAGACACCGCCTTCTGCTCTTCCTCCTCCTCCTCTTCATCCACCTCCAGATCTGGATTAAATATGGGCGGAGCCAGACTCTCCAGCTGTCGTCCTCTTAGCGAATGCAAATTTGCTCCGGATACATCCTAAGATACAGATCATCATACGCTCTACACCTCTGCCATGAACTCAGGCCTCCATCACTTCAAAGTCAATTTGGTAAAAGCTAAACTTTGCAGAGGAGTGACGTGTTCTTTTACTTCCAGTGACGTATGTAGGGTTTGTTCTTACACCACCTTATAAAAGTATACAATGAGGTTTCATTCCCCTACTTGAGGATATAGACTGTACATGTTCACCCCTACTAGAGGATATAGACCGTACATTTACCCCTAGTGAGGACTTTAAAGGATGAAGGTCTGTGAAGTTGCCCGGGGAACCTCGCAGTCCAGGAACTGAAAGGTCACACATTCCTCTCAGTGGAGCCAGAGGAGCCAGCAGCTGAGAGACAGTGATAGAGTGAGTGAGTGAGTGTGTGAGTGTGTGTGTGTGAGTGAGAGAGAGAGAGAGAGAGAGAGAGAGAGCATTAGCAGAATGGCACACACAAATTAGCTTTCTTTTTCCTTTCTGCTCAACTTTAGGCGACTGCTATCCTAAATCTTTTGATATACTTCGATGAGCAAATAATTGTTCAATTCATTTCAGTGTTATTAGAAACACAGCAGTCAAGAATGTGTAGAATGGAAGAGAAAGTGTGACAAATATAACTGCTGTGTGACAAAATACATTTTAGGGTACACAGATCCAAACTCACTCTTGGGGCCTTCAGTCCCTCTGGTTCCTTCTTTTTTTTCTCCTTCTTCTCTTTCTTCTTCTTCTTCTTCTCCTTGTTCTTTCTGGTTCCTGTGGAGGCGGAGCCTGAGATGGCAGAGGCAGTCCGGCCGTGATGAGCACGCTCCCGCTCCTGGGTCACTAGTTGGCGGTAGTGCTCATCACAGGGGTGGTCCCAGGTGGACTGGCCCGTGGAGAAGTTGAAGTAATAAACTTCTCCAGTCACATCCTGACTGGAGTAGGAAAGGGAGACAAGCTCATCAGATAAACACACACATAAAAACACATGACATGTAGACAAGCCTAGGTTCTCCAGCACAGGACTGTCCACAAAGGTGTCAACAGGACAACATCTGAAACACTGAGTGGTGCTCTGGGTCTCATTGCTCAGATTTATAGTG
The DNA here is from genome assembly GCF_052324685.1 of Brachyhypopomus gauderio. Classification (NCBI taxonomy): domain Eukaryota; kingdom Metazoa; phylum Chordata; class Actinopteri; order Gymnotiformes; family Hypopomidae; genus Brachyhypopomus; species Brachyhypopomus gauderio. The sequence continues at coordinate 3,453,079 of NC_135226.1, forward strand.
CCAGAAGGCCAAGTCTACAAGCAAATCTGCTGCATAGAGTGATGAAATATTAATTATATACTTTGCAATTGTTAGTTTTGGGGACAACTAACATTAAATATCTCCTGGATCTTTGTGTGTTTTATCTATGAAGGTACTGACACCACTGTCACACCTGACAATAAGGTTATAACATACTTTCCCCCAAACCATTTGAATACAGAATCCAAAAATGATTTCATATGTTAAAATGTGTCTGATCTTTCATGTCACATCAAACTCCCCAACTTCAAAAACAATCCTCTTCTGCCTGTTATATTTTCTCTTGCCCAATCTTATTTCCCAGTCAAATTATTCAGTCTTCTCCAGACTTGCAGTTCCATGGTCTTTAAAAAAAAGTTGGGCTGTCTAATTTGCTCATCTAATCACCTAGGTCATAAGTGATTTAATGCCCACTTCTTGCAAGCTTCCAGAGAGTCCGTGTGACATTATGACACTCACAATAAAGTCCTGATGCATCCTACTTCTATAAATGGTACTTAAAATTATAACTGAGTTATAGGGGACAAAGGGCCTTGGTACGTCAGGTAATCGAGAACCTGAATGAACGAGCCAGCATGAATGAGACGTAGAGTTCTTGGAATGGAAGCCATTCCTCAATTAAGGGCACATTAGAGTATGCTTGGATTTTTCTAAAAGGAACCAACACTCACACCAACGCTCACTGCTCTGTGTGTAAGGATAAGAAAACTGTTTCATTATGGGTGACTGTATGAGAATGAGCTTGTCCTACCAGGGTTTCCATTCAGGAGGTAGTGGGGCTACAGCCACCTCTCTGGCCAGCCATAGGAGCTCTGGCTCCCTCTCAGGGTCAATGCCAATTTGTCTGGCAAAATCATGGATATCTGAGGAGCAATACAAATAAGAAGAATATACCGACAAGAAGTATGATATTTTCAAATCAAGACAAAATCCCACAAATTCAAATATTTAAGTCCATAATGCATGGAGATTGATTCTATGTTATAAAGTGTAGCTATAGCTTGGGCGAACATACAGGAGTCCCAACTGGAACTGTGTTGTTAATATTATAATTATTATATATTATAATATTATTATATATTATTAAGTTATTATGTCAGTGTTATAATTTAGTTTTTAAATGATGGAACTGTTGTAGCTTGTAGACTTTATCAATGGTGGATATTAAATTATACCATTTCAGTAACATATATTAAAGTTCAGGGCCGGAGTGGGCCACTTTTTCAGCCCGGGAGTTTCATGCCCAAATCCGGCCCAAAATTATTTTTCCATCCCAATCGGCCCAAACTAGAGATTGACATGAGCCGGCCCATCGAGAATCCTCCGGAATCTCCCGATTAGCCACTCCGGCTCTGGTAAAGTTTTATCCGGGGTCCTAAACTGTAACAGGTAGTATGCGACAGCTAATGTACCTTGTTCAGATGGGATATAATTCTCATCGCAATCCTCTTCCAGGATCAACTGCTCTCCAACTGGTCCCCGAAGGGCATCTGCTGTCATGTTGAATGAACATTAAGAAAAATATTATGTACTATACGAATAACAGTGCAGTAGACAGATCACCTCGCCATATTGTCTCTAAACTCTCCGTGGTACCGTTCGCTAGGCTAACCTAACTAACTAGCCAATAATAGAATTCCATAGCAATAATAGCGTCCATAGCAACCGTAGCATTCCACACAAAGCAAAGTTATACCCAAAATACCCAAATACCCACCAGCAGGCTGGAGGTTGACTGGATCCATCTGTTTCAGGACCTCGCCTTGAACATGGGGCTGAGCAAGGTGTCTCTGCCTCTCCATGTCAGGGCCTAAATGCAAAACACCAACCCAGGGCACAGAGGAATGTGTACTGTTAAGATCATCAGGTCTATAAGAAGGGCTACAGTGCCATTTGAATTCATTACAATGTTGAAGAATATGTCATGTCATATTTTCTGATAAAACTGGTCAGGTCATGTGCAGAAAGCTGATGGTTCTGCACCTCTGCCAGACCTTACAAACAAATGTAATAAATGTTTTTTTTCTACTTTATCATGCATGGTTATTTGGTTTGTTGAATACGCATGTAATCTTCAGTGTTACACATTACCAGTGTGGAGTGGTCCTTCTACAGGGATGTTAACATGGCCGACATCTGAGGGTCCCGCCGTCCTTCTGTGAGGGAAGGGTGCTGGTCCACAGGGATCCGTGTGGATCACTGTCTCTTGGAGGTTGTAGGGCACACCTGAAAATCCCACAGTAGGTAAAGTGAAACCCAGCACGCCTCCCAGTGAGGCTCAAATGCCTTGTAAGTGTTTCCCAATGAACAAGTCATTATAACAAGGGCTATGGTGCCATGTGATGTCATTAGAATGTGGGGAGAATGCTTAAGAATGTTTCTTTTTAAAAGTGTTTATTTTTATTTGCTTTTTCCATGGCCACATGGACAATGTTAAGATTTATGAAAATTGTGCTGAGTCAAAGAAATCAAAGAAGTAACCCATGCTCCATTAATTATATTATCATGTACACATGAAATACAGAGCTTGACAGTCATCAGTAGAATAAATATACATGTTATTTTTCTGAACCTTAGAAACCTACTATATAAATGTGTATATTTTACTTTTAATTATTATGAATAAGCCTATGGAATCCATACTCATAATAACTAATATACTGTCTTACATAGAAGTATAAAATTATGTACAGTATATGAAAATGTATTTTTCTCACCATGAGTGGTAAAACCTGGTGTGTCTATGAAGTGGTTCTCTTCCTGCCTAGGCCTAGGCTGGTCGGTTCTCCTGGGGTAAAAACTCATTCTCCACCTGAAAAATAGAAAGAATAGAAAGAGAGAAAGATCTAGAAAAAATAGAGAGATTTGTTAGTTTTGTATTGATAGTAATCCACAGAGCAAAATGTCTTGCGACTTGTTCTGAGCTTTTCAGCATCAAAACTGAATCCAAACATTCCACCTTCCCAACAAAACATTCTAATCCAAACATTCCAAAGTTGAGTAGCACGTCATATCACAATTTCCTATTTTTTTTAACCAAAACACCAAATCAGCCAGGCTGCTAAAATAACCTGATGCAGCCTGGCTTGTACCCAAAGGGTTCATACCAGAGACCGTATATATAATATATCAGTAGCGAACCGTGACCATTAAAAGTGGGCCCGCTCCCCCACCCCCCTTTCCTAATTAACTGCAATAAATAAAAAATAAAAAACTGAGACAGTACAGCTTTAGAAACGCAATAAACAATAATATATGTACTAGATAACTTTTTAAGCAAAATAAGGTTCCAACAAAATAAGGTCCACAACTCCTTGTTCGTCCTTGTAAACAACGCGCACGTCAGCTAATGTCAGCTAGCGTCACCACAGCGGGCGGAAATGATCATACAGTTAAGCCCGCCCACTAAGAGGGAAGATATGATTGGTCAATTTTACTGTCATTTGAAACTGTTTGGTGTAGGGATGTTACTATATTTCCGGTTGGTATGCGGAAGTGCTGATGTTATGGCCGAGCCTAAATTCACAAGGTGCCTCTTGGAGTTCCCGTCAACGATGTGCGTCGTATTGTCAGAGCATCAAGTACAACGCCACAGAGTAAACTTGAAAAGGGTTTCAAGTTCTACGTTTCATCCTACCTCTGCAATTTTGAAGGTAAGTGGCTGACGCTAGTTAGCTAGCTAGCCTGAGGTGGCAGTCTAATGAAGTGATGTTGTTTTTAGTAACGAACCAACCTGTCCTAGTACTAGAAATGCCTTTTAAAACATGTTTGTATTTCTGATGGAAGTATCAGGCAAAAGTAAGGCTAACGAGATAACAGTGAGGGCTCACTGCTACAGATCTATGAAGAAAACAGATACGCCACACCAGCTGAGAGTAGGACTGGTTAAAATGACACGAGTTCTGTTCAGTGTCACGTTCAAAGTTCTGTTGAACAAGTTCAAAAGTTAGTTCAGCACAAGTTCAATCTTTTATCCTTGCTCTTACTTCACGTAAGCTGTGATAACCATAGGCATTGGTTGTCAAAGCTTACAATGGTAGCCAAATGCAGAGTAGCTGAGTGGGAATCATTAGCAGTCTATTTTGCCTATAGTAAACAAATGGGAGTTTATTTTACAGTTTGAGCTATTGTTATCTACCTCTATGACTCAAAGTCCACCTCAGCTATTCTTCAAACTGCATTTTCTAAAATCTGTCAATCTGTCTTTCAAATCTTTCATCTTAACTTCTTTATTAACATATGGCTGCAACACTTACACCTATTAAGATATTCTGATAACACTCTTCAAGAAGCAGTTGAAGTAAAACCTGCATTGTTCTGTTGGTGGTGGAAACAACAAAATAATATAAATATAAGTAGGCCTGTTTCACTCCTATGTGTAAGCATTTCATCTGAAGTGAAAATGAAGTTTAAATCTAAAATATATTCAGTTTATAGTTGCTCAGTGAACTAGTAGATTGAACCATGCACAGCACTGTAGAATAGAAAGACAGTATAGCCAAGTGTTTTAAGAGTGATGCAAAACAGCACAAATGTTACATGAGACAATGGACAAGTGACATTCACCACTAACAACATGATGGGACAGATATTGCGCCTATTGACATTGCTGAAGTCTTCTTTTCAAGATATTAAATTTTGCCTCTTGTGTATCTCAGATGACATTACGTGATTCAATGCCAGTTGAGTTTGTACGTGCGCATACAGCGCCATCTGTTGTCCATTAAACGTGCCGCCTGTTGTCAAGCAAGGATTTGTGTCTCGTCCTTCACGCTGCACCCGACGTCACAACTGTCAACATAAAATCATAACTGTAATCAGCAAATGTTTAAACAGCTTAAAGCAAAACATATTAAATCTTCACAACAATAAAGTGACTTTATTGAGAGCTAATAAATCATGATAAATTACTTGTTTATTTAGAGTTGTGGTTGCTCCTGAACTAAGAGTAAAATATGATAGCGGCCAAAAACCCAAACTCAAATGATCAAGTACAGTTCCAGGACATAAGATGTTTGAACTGCTGCCCTCGGACAGACGTTACACCTCAAAACAAGAACAAACGGTTTGAGAGAGTTTTTATAACAGGGCCATATCCCTATTAAACAAACACTATAGAGTTTTTATAACAGGGCCATATCCCTATTAAACAAACACTATAGAGTTTTTATAACAGGGCCATATCCCTATTAAACAAACACTATAGAGTTTTTATAACAGGGCCATATCCCTATTAAACAAACACAATAGAGTTCATCGGTAGGCAGATGTTTTGTCTGCCTACAGGGACAAGTGCAATAACCGATGCTGCTAAAATACAATGTGCAATAATTGATGCTGCAAATGTTAATAGCAGAGCTTAGTGTGTTTATAGGAGAGCTTAGATAATTTATGCTCATGCCCTGTATAGTTAATCATAGCTCTTAATCTGTTATTTAAACTGTTTATATTTAAAACTTTTCTATTTGCACCAAGGGGGGAGGGGGGAGGGGCTGTAAGCCAATTTCGTTGCGCAAATGTACACGTACAGTGTGTAATGACAATAAAGGTTCATTTTATTTCAAACCCTCTCTCATCTCCCTCTCTAATGTCTCTCTCTCTCATCTCTCTCTCTGTCTCACTCACTCATCCTTTTCTCCAGCTCGTCCCGCGTCTCCCCCGTCCCTATTGGTCCTGGCTCCCTCCCAGGCTCCACCCTCTGGGGGCGTGGCCAGCGTGCTGTGCCTCGCTCGGAGTTTCTACCCTGGCGACTCCACCCTGTCCTGGTCCGAGGACGCCACCACCATGGCGGGTCCCGAGGTCCAGACGGCGTCTCGGCGCCAGACCGATGGCACGTTCTCACGGAGCAGCTTCCTGAATCTCAGCGCCGAACGCTGGAATTCTGGACACAGCTACACCTGCACCATCAGACACTCCGCCCTGACCAACACTGTGAGCTCCACCACCGGGATGGAGAAGTGTAGTTAGACGGGTGGAGGAGATGATGCAACGCGCACACTGTGCTCGTAAACGCAGATGGGAAAAAAAGTGGAGAAACACGTCTACAGAACAACTGTGTTAATGTCACTTCAGCTCCTGGTTTCTTCTTTGTAGATGTTGTATCAGGGGGGTTTGGAGGAGTTTGAACTCAGGAATCAGGAACTCCTAGGAATGTTATCCAATTATGGTATGAGCATAATCTGTAGACTCTAAAGGTAAAAACTGATTTAAAATTTTTGGATTTTTACATTTTCAGGTGGGTCCATTTTCCCCACTATATCATTGTGGCCATGCCATATATGACATATATTGCTAGAACTCATAAACCATGTAAGCGATCAACTCCCAATTTGAAAGCCTTTTATAGCCTGAGGTCCTTGTGAGGTATGCCAAGTCTGTTTCAAATTGGCCTATCGGGGGCGCTACAGTACCCAAAAACCTTAGAAATCATTTAAACTCATGCTGCAATCATGTTATAAGGAATACAGACAAGTAATGGGTCTTGTATGATTCAGATCAATGAGTTCTATAACATCGCAGTTACATCTCATAACAAAAAGTGCACTGCCTGACCAGAAATGAACCTTTTAATTCACCAAAATGTCCTATTTCATTTCTGAGATTAATGAGATATCAGTATGGTTGTACTTGGGCTCCATCTAGTGGCCAAATTCCAGAACTGACTGAAAACTATTGCTCACATGAAATACCACACAAACACACCACAAAGCTGATCTCAGCATGTGATTTAGTTCTGTGATCTAAATCATTTTGCCAATACAATTTATTTTGAACCTTTTGGGCCTTCAGTGCCTCAAATTGGCCTGTAGAGTGCGCTACAGTACCCAAAAACCTAAGAAATAATAAAAACTCATGCTGCAATCCTGTTATGCAGAATACAGACAAGTAATGGGTCTTGTATGATTCAGAACAATGAGATAATTAACTTTGAAATGACATCTCATAACAAAAAGTGCACTGCCTGACCAGAAATAAACCTTTTATTCACTAAAATGTCTTTTTTGTCACTATAATAACAGTATGGTAGTACTTGAGCTCCATATAGTGGCCAAATTTCGGAACTGACTGAAAACTATTGCTCACATGAAATACCACACAAACACACCACAAAGCTGATATCAGCATGTGATTTAGTTCTGTGATCAAAATCATTTTGCCAATACAAAAGCAGTTTTTTCCACTGAAACAGCTTCTTTTCACTTTTGGGTCTAAAGGACCTTTTGGGCTTCTTTTTGCCTATTGAGGCCAAAATGCCTAGTCGTGTGTGAACCCGCCAATCGCCGCTTGCAGCTATATTTGCATTTGCAACTGTTGCTTCATTCATCATAGCTTGAAAAAAATGTTTAGGAAGAAAACGTGTATTAAAATATTTTGGTTGTCTGAAAAGAGACATGTGCTTTACACGGTATAAGCTACATATCTAGATAAGTCACCAAAACAAAAGACATGTCAGTCAGACATTGCAAACCTGAGATCATGAGGGGGTAGGATTTCAGCAGGCGTTGTACTGCCAAAATTATACGTTCCTTACTAATGCAGCCCCTGTTGAACATAGAGACATGTGTAAATACTAAATACTAATCATGGTGTCAATACTAAATACTAATCATCAAATACCTGCAGACTCACTTATTTACAGCACAACTTTTAATATGAAGGCCTGAAAAACATCCTTAACCAGTCATTAAGACTCATGCACTTAAAAATTCCTTAAGTATGGGAACAGAATTCATAAGGAAGTTATACATGATTTTGCTCGTTTGACCTGTGCAGACAACAAGAATTCCTTTGGCTCTCTTTTGCCATCCTAGAAATAAAAGTGGCTAATACTGAACACTTGAGAACTCTCCAGGATGATAGAGACCACACGCCTCATCAAGAATCCTCCACTAAGATGAGACAAAACCATCAAAGATATGCTCATTATGCATGAGATAAATGATCATTTGGAAAATTACTGGCACTGTAGCTTGCAACCGCTCTAGATGTTGCACACAAATTTATGAAAAAAAAAATCTGAACTTTTCTCAAACAGAGAAATCAGAACTTTCTTTTACCACACACTGTTCCTCATGCAGGATCCTATATTACTTGCAAGAGATAATCGAGAGAAGGCTTACTTATTGATTTGTTGAACACTCTGGAAAGCCTTGAGTACTTCACTGCAATTTAGGTAGTGAAGGTTTTTATTAGTCTCTATATATTTTTCTTTAGTACACTTGTTACACACCTGGAATCTTCTTGTGTATGTGTGTGTTCAAATGTAATCATTAGTGCTTACAGAAATAAACATTTTATTATATATATAAAATCAATCTCTGTCTTACCCCATCTTGAAAAACATTCCATATAACTGAACATTAGATATGGAAATAGCTAAGACTGGCACAATACGGAATGAGAATTACAGCTCTGGGCATGACTTTATTTACTATAAATGTATGTTAGTGTGATGCTAGATTTCAGCAAATGTTTTGCTTGTTACAATTCACCAAAAATACATCTGTTTTACATGCAAAGTTATTCAAACATCTGTGCATGAAAATACATCTAAAGTACAAACATATTCTGTTTACTCCACCAATATACCTGGTCATGCAAAAGTCTAGGACAGGTCCCACTTATAACATAGACCATAATCAATTAGTTAGTACCTCATTAAAGGAGTGTTCATCTATCTGCAAAATGTACATTACATACTGCAACATCATACAGCATATATTAAGCTAATACTGTGCCATTACACTTATTAGCAATACAGTACAAAAGTAATTCTGTGAATCATAGCTTTTTCTTTTTTAAAAACAACCATTTAAGACTCTTCATTGAAAAGTCACATTACGCATACCAAACAACAAAAAGACTATAGATCTTTGTTCCTTGTGCATGTGATAAATTACATTCTGCACAGTTACCTCAGGATATGTCAACAGAAAATAACAATCATAGAACAATATATATCTATAGTCACCATGACAACAGTTATCATGATAAGTGTTAGTATTTCAAAGTGCAAACAGAGCAGAGCTCCTAGGTGTGTTAAACCTGATGTGATTCACTAAAATCTGTGCTCCTTATTTAAAAGGACTTCTGAGTTTAAGTATTTAGCTTTCTGCTCATTCAAAATGTTAAAAACGTTTGACTTTCTTCCTCTCTCTTTCATTTAGAGTGCAGGCACAGTAAGAAATGCACAAACATCTCCATCTTCAAGTAGAATCCATGTTGGGCTTTATTTTGGTCTGGAGGTCTGGCTGGCAGATCTCAGGTGATCGGGAGGTTCTTCACAAACTCTCTTAGGCTCTTGCGGATATTGGAAGGTTGGGAAGCAGCTCAGTCCAGCAGCGCCGGACCCATGTGGGCATGAAGGGCTTGGCATAGGTGGACAGTGGACCCCTCACGCTTCCACCCCTCCCGTGGACCGTACCACTGTTGCTGGAGGTCCCCAGGAGCTACCAGAGCAGAGGGAGCACCTTCTGCTCAACCAGTTGTGGCTTGCGGGGGTAGAGTTCCCTAACCAGCTCTATAAAAAGAACATTTAAAAGGAACAATGATCAATAAATCAACCCTGGACAGCACTGGGTTATTACAGAAGCATTTTCTTAACCTAGAAAGATTTCATTCAATTAAAGTGACAATATTTGGTAACTATGGTAACTCTCTGGAATGATTATTATCAATATTATAAATATTATTAATTAATATAGGAATTATAGTATTTCTGGTAAATCTTTTATCTTTTTTATCTCTGGCATCTCTTAGCATATCAGTGGAATGACTTTCTGAAAGAATAGTTTTTTGATAAATGTATTTGAAATTCAAGCCGGTTCATTTTGAACCATGCTCTGTCCTTTAACTACTGGGTCTGGGACTACACTGTGCATGCCCTACTGTAAATACAATGTGTGGTGCCACACACTGCCCTGTACTCGAGTATTTGTTTACAATATATGTCTACCATCACAGTTTAGATGGTTTTTTATTGCAGTCTGTTTCACCTAAAAGTTTTGTGAATAAGTTTGTTTAGTGAGTAAACATGGGGCATAGTGGATGGGATAAAAAATCCTCATCATGTATCCAAACATGAATCACTACCTTGGATTTCAGAGTGTGGACAGTGTCCCTGATGGTTGCCAGGTCTTTAGCAGGGATGTACTTTTCCACCATCTTATCAAAGTCGTGGTGGGAGGACAGGAACAGCAGCATACGCCGGCCCAAGCGCCTGAGACGAGGAACAGACCCCAAAACAGGAGAGAACCGTGAGTGAGGGACCCGTAACTCACAGCACACCAACCATTTATCTTACCAGGGTACAATTTTACAAGGACGTCTGTGTGTAGAAAACACGATAGTGCTTCTATTACTCTACAATTTAGCAGCATTCGCTGACTTCAGAGTATCAGATTAGGAGAGTAAAAGAATCAGCAAAAGATTACTATCTGGGAAACTGAACAAGCTTTGTAGAATTCTCGTTCTGATCCCAGTACTAACCTGGTTTCTTGTGTAGAGCCCTGTGCCAACTTGGAGACTGACAGGAATAATTCGCGGTGTGACGTCTTTCGCCCCAGACAATAACTGGCCAGCACCAATCTTCTCTACCAAAGTAGCCAAGTGCCGAGCAGTACACTTTCTTACTGCAGCATTCAGACTTTTGAGGAAAACAGAAGGAAAAAAATTAGGGCATTCAAAAAAAGGAGGTAATAACTATTAATCCATCCAATCAATGTACACAGTACAACTTTTAGCTTCTATAAAGAAACTTAATACCCTTATGTATGATCTAAGTGCACAATCAAATGATCATATTCTATTCGATTGCTTAGTTTGCACCAGTTAGTGTACATCTGTATTTTTAAAACAGAAATTGTTTGTATGTCCTCTGTGAGCTAGCTAACTAGCCTATTTTTTAAGCATTGTGAAGGGCAGTTTGGATCAGCAGAGCGGAGATGGAACGCAATAAAAATAATATATAAGAGGATAAATAACTAAAAATATTGATATAGGCCAGGGCAATATTTTGAAAGAACAATGGAGAGGTAAAAACAGCAGCAAAAAACAGCAGCCAAAATTAGTGCTGTGTTAGCTTCTTGTGACTGTTGTTGCTATCTGAAAGCCACAGTTTAAAGCTCACTGCAGGCTAACTGACCAGAGTCCTCCAGCGAGAAGGGCGTTCATGCTCCGAATGGGGGTGCAGTTCTGCACCATGCTGTCCAGAGCTGTGTCCACGTCCTGCCTGATGAAGCCATTGGACTCCGCTGCTTTGTGGAGGAGGACCTTAGCTGTAACCTCCACTTCCTGGTCCATCCCTTTCTGCAGGCTGGAGTACAACTCCCTCAAGGACACCACCGCCATGCGGGACACGCCAGAGCGCAGGTTCAGCACCTGCAGGAAAGACGACGTTCAAGCTCGTTTTAGTCACATCCAACACTGCCACCGCCATCGTAATAAGTATAATCCTCCACTGCAATGTGTTATGTAGGCGGAAATACCTTAATCACTAATTACAGTTAGATATGCCATCTGAATTTCAATTAGATAATGTTTTTATCAAAAAGGAATTTAAAAGTACTATGCTAAATCTGACTTGACTTTGTCAGCAACATCACCTGTAATGTGTACATGCTGATGGCATGTTTGTATTCTGTCTATCCACTGATGTTTGCACTGGACATACATGGACATCAGTGGGTTGTGCCTCTTCGGTAATGGTAGACCTTGATCTGATTGTTCTCGTCCAGGCCGAGCTGGACCAGCCCATTGGTGGGTGGGGCAGCTGGGTAGCGTGTGAAGAGAGGCCTGGGCAGAGGTTCAGGAGAGTACAAGGGTGCCAGAGAGTGTGTGTGAAAATATGATGCATTCTGTTCCCGTACTGGTTTGTGTGTGATACGTACATGTGTATAAGCTGAGGGGGAACGAGAGATTGTGAAAGGATACACATTTGGGTCTTTGCGTTGTGATTCCAGCCACCTTTTGTTGTCTTCAATAAATCTCTGCAGCCTCTGGCCATCTAGCTCAGAGGAGTGACTACACACCCACACACACACACACACATAATGGAAAAGCACTGTATGAGTTCATCAATTTTCCTTTCAAAATCAACAGCAGCACTGACCCTGTGAGTGAGAGTGAGAGATTGTGACCGAGCCTGCACTGGTGTGCAAGTGTGTGTAGTTACCTTGCTGGAGTGTATCCACAATATGCTCTGGTAGCCCTCATGGGATAGCGGGCACTGGTATCCATGGAAACTCCTAAAATCAGAGCAGTCTTAATACGGGTAGTGCGATTTAGATTTCTGAAGCTAATTTGACACAGCAGGTCTCTACACTGCACCACACTTGCACTGGAAATGATCGGCATTATCCAAGCACAGAAAATCAATGGAGGTCATCAACTATGCAAAAAAGGCTATAAATCCAGCAGTGACTGGTTTGTGCTTGAGGGAGAGGCAGAAGTTTCTATTTGTATTTAAGGTTTTACGAGTGATGAAGAAATGAAGCATTAGTGAAAATCACTGCAGCCCACTGAGGTGACCACTGCTCATCACTGCTAATGTTTGGGGTGTGTCTGTCTCTACGTACCAGGGAAGAGTTTGCTCCAGTGGGAGTTCAAATGAAGGTCAGACCCGTGTGTTTTTGGGACAGAACAGTGTAAGAAACTGTTCTGATTGGCCAATGAAGAGGAGGCGGGACTTGGTGTCCATGCCCAGGATGGGGCAGGAGGGAAGGAGGAGGACGGAGGTGGCCGAGGGAGGGGCTGGACGGTCCTCCCAGTGAGAGATCCCAGTGCACCCAGCACCGTGTTCAGCTGGCCAGAGATCTGCTGCAGGGACTCTGCTAACTGCTGCACTTTCACTGGCACTGCATGTGCTGAAACAGAGAGGAAGACCAGGGTTTGGGTGTATTACTGCTAGAGAGATAAAAACATCAGACAACTATGAATCAACAAGACCAGAGTGGACTCTAGAGCTGCTTACAGTTGTGGGCAAATTTTTAGTTTTCACAGTTTGCTTCCTCAGTTTATTTTTTTAAGAACCTTTTGTCAAATGTTTATGTGATATAATGAAGTACAATTATTAACAGTCTATAATTCTTCATTGCTGCTAAACTGCTCCTGAATCATTGGGAGAAGTTGTTCTGGAAGGATGTTTTGATACCTTCCCTTATTCATGGCTGTGCTTTGCTTAGGCAACATTGGGAGTGACCCCACACTTTGATGGTGTGAGGAGGCTCATAGCTGCCTCCTCTGTAGGAGACGCTCTTGTAGGAGACACTACTGTAGGAGACGCTCCTGTAGGAGACGCTCCCTGAAGCGTCCTTCATGCAACTGAAGCACTCTCCCCAAAGTCCTTAGTGACTAGATAAATGGTTGATTGGGGTGCATCGTACAAGCCGCACTGTCCTTGCCTGTGAAACCCTTTTGATGCAATGATGACTGAACGTGTTTCCTTGGAGGTGACCATAGTTAACAGGAGAAAACGTAAAAGCACCACTACCCTTTTAAAGCAACCAGTCTTCTCTTCTAATCATCATGACAGATTGATGTCAGCTGTCTTATCCTCATTAACTTTTTTTCTCCTGAACTAACGAGATCAACACTGAAATTATCTTATGCCATTTTGTAGGGCTGAAATGGAGAAGCTGGAATGCAGTAATTTTTGTGAGAAAATCATTTTCATCACAGGGAATGACTTTGCAATTAATTGCAATTCATCTAATCACTCTTCACAATCTAGAATCAATACACATTGCCACCATAAAAAAAAACTGTGGTAGTAAACTTTGTGAAAACCAAAATTAGTGCCTTCTCAAAATGTCTGCCCGTGTGTGTGTTTTGTGCATGCACATGGAGTGTGTCTCTCACTCGTCTCCTCTTGGCCATACTCGTCTCTGCTCGTCTCTGAGTCTCTGACATCAAATGAGACTCTCCGATCTCCCACCAGCCGCTCGCCTTCATCACATGACAGCTGAGAAAAACATTGTAAAGCCCAGGTAGGTATTAATGTGGGTTTGTACGTAAGTGTGTGGGTGCAGGCATACGTGTGTGTGTGTGTGTGTGTTACCTCCTCTGCCAGTGAGGTCTCCAGCTGGCCGAGTCTCTCCTCCTTCTTTCTCAGGAGCGTGTGGTCCTTCTGGACCGTCTCCCTCAGCTTCTCCAGCTCACTCACCTCCTACAGCACAGCGGAGCAGAACATCTAAGAGGAACTACACTCATGCTTCCTACTCTCTCCCATCTGACCTGGCTACATGGCTGTAGGCACTGCAAGACCTAACGTGCTTAGACCCACCACGGCACTGAAACCGTCTAAAGTAGTTAACAATCTCTTAATATTCTCAGATAAAGGTCAATCACTCTCCTGGTTCAAATCCTACCTGAACAATCGTTACCAATTTGTACTTGAAAATAATGAATGCTCATAAGGATCTGTATTGGGTCCCATGTTATTCTATTATATATGCTAGCAAGCATTTGTAGGCATGGTATTAGCTTCCATTGCTATGCAGATGATACTCGGTTATATATATCTTCTAATTTGGATGATGTCAATACTACTACCAAAACTGAGAACTGCATCCAAGAAATAAAGAACTGGATGGTGTCTAATTTTCTTCTTCTAAATTCTGATAAGACTGAGGTGTTACTTCTTGGATCCAAGACTGCAAGAAGCAATTGGTCGAATCTTCTTATTACACTAGATGGCTTTTCAGTAACACCTGAATCTCCTGCTAAAAGTTTAGGTGTCTCTAGTGATTTGGATCTTTCATTTTTCACACACATATGCAATGTCACTAATGCTGCCTTTGCAACTTCATGTAATATTGCCAAGCTGAGACATGTACGTTCGGTATCAGATGCAGAGAAACTGGTCCACAATCTCATCAAGATTGGAATACTGTAACTGTCTTTTAACTGGATGCTCTAAACAGTCCATGAAGAAAGTCCAACTTGCTGCATTCCAATTTGAATCCAAGAGCCAGAGTCCTAACTAGGCCTTGAGAAGTGCATCACATTAGTCCTACTCTCTCAGCGTTGCACTGGCTCCTGGTTAAATATCAAACTGATTAGGGCTGCACGATTAATCGTATTTTTATCGTTATCGCGATGTGAAGTTTCACGATAAACACATCGAAAGAGCCACGATAACTCCTTGAATAACAGCAAACTCAAATTGCGTTATCCTCGTCCAGCAATAGAGGGAGCTATTCGCGCTGCAGACTATGATCACGTGACGTAAGTAGGCAAGAGGCAGAGTGAGGCAGAGTTGCCAGGTTCGCGGTTTTCACGCCAAATTGGGCTTGTTTGAAAATCCAGCCGCGGGTAAAAATTCTGGGGCCGCAGGGTGCGGTTTTTTGGGCTACTTTTGAGTTGGGCTACTGCGGAAGTTACAAGTCAACACTAAGAATCGATCGCGATATAATACTTAATTTGTCTCCATTTCACACTCGCAACCCCCACCCCGCCGACAACTTACACTCGCAGATTTTGTGCGGAAAACTTTTGTAGGACCTGGCAACCCTGGAGTGGGGTGAACACGCTCATCAGACACGCGATTTGGTTTAAGCCTGGTTTACACTTGATGCGGCGCGAGGGTCCGGGAGGCGAAAATAACGTAATCGCGGTGGCTTCGCCCGTGTGCAATTGCCTCGCGCGCTGTCGATTCACGAGGTCGTGCACCTCTCGAATTTTGTAAGTTCGCGCGCGCCGCATCTCGGCGCAATGAGAACAGTCATGTTTGCAGGGTTCATACACCTATACAAGGTGGAATTCAAGCACTTGTACGTCACTTTCAAGGTCCATTTCAATAATTCCCAGCACGTTATTGAATTAAATATTTATACATATACTCTAAATGATTCGAAATAATTCGCTTTTTTATCACATTATTTAATGTTATTATTTATTTAAAGTTCGCGCGCGCCGCGTCTCGGCGCAATGAGAACAGTCATGTTTGCAGGGTTCATACACCTATACAAGGTGGAATTCAAGCACTTGTATGTCACTTTCAAGGTCCATTTCAATAATTCCCAGCACGTTATTGAATAAAATATTTATACATATACTCTAAATGATTCGAAATAATTCGCTTTTTTATCACATTATTTAATGGATATTTATTTTCAAAACGCCCAATCTTAACGTCTTCACGTTCTCTCATGTTTCGTCCTGGAATTACAAGAGGCTCGTATTTGTTAACGTAATACAAGAGAATTGTTCAGTCAGACAGATATTTGTTGTGAAACGAAGTAGTTACAATTTCAAGCCTTTTCAAATACTTTAGCCTAAATTCCAGCACTTTTCAAACCTGAAACACAAAGCAACATACATATCGTTTCGGACAACACTGCAAAGAATGTGACACGGCAAGATTAAACGCTTCCGCCGTTCGCGGAGGTTAACGAGGTGTGCGGAGTCGCTCACTCGTGAAAGTATAAACCTAGATTGAATCTATTGTTGAATAAACCTGCAAAATATTTGTAATTATTCTGGATTCATTACACAGTAAAAAACAAAACAAATTAACGTGCTGCTGTTCAGAGAGACACTACATTTCTGTATTTTAATCTTAATTTATCGTGGTTCACATCGATATCGGGATATCCAACAATGTTATCGCACATCGCAATTCTAGTCCATATCGTGCACCCCTAAAACTGATTTAAAAATTCTTCTGTTGGCCTATAAAGCATTAAATAGTCCTCCACAATATCCGTGAACTCACTGCATACCATAATCCATCTCACCTGCTGCTCTCTCAAAGCGCAGGATTGCGCTCAGCTCCGAAAACTACAAGATTACAGCCGAAGGCAGAGTAATGTCTCAGTACCCTCATGCCTGTGGTCACCTCCAGGCCCCTCCCTTTAGTTATGCTGCTAGGGATAAGCCTGCTGGAGCCACATGCTAAATCACTGGCACGTGTACTATATATATATGGAAGTTTAATTTGATTTTACATATTTAACCTGCATTCTGTATCTTGACTACATGTTTCTACAAAGACAATTCCATAAAGCAGCTAGAAGATGCCCTGAGTTGCCAGTGGATGTGCTGATGCCGTGGATGCATGTGCCAATACGGCCAGCATCCTACCTGAGGCCCAGCATCCATATTGGACTGTGACTGCTCAGATAGACACAGGACTATAAATATGAACTTAAAGTTGCTGGGCCAATGGAGCATGGCTTCCCTTTGGGGTCTTGGTCCTCCCAAGGTTTCTTCCTAATCCACCTAGGGAGTTTGTCTCTGCCACACTCGCCCCTGTCTTGCTCATTAGGGATCTGGACCCATGCGCTTGTGAAGCTGCTTTGTGACACCATGTTTTGTAAAAAGCGCTTTATAAATAAAACTGACTAGACTTGACGGACCTGGCAGAGAGGCTGAGCAGAACCTCTTGCAGCGGACCTCTGCGGGCTGGGGTGGGCCGTCCTTAGTGCTGCCTGTCTCGCTCTCAGACAGCTGGTCTCTTTCTCCAAGAACCGTCGTGCTCTCTGCAGAGAGACACCTTCACACGAGATATACTCCCGCAAGCTAGAGAGAGAGAGAGGAGATTACAAATGAGTATATAAACATATGATAAATACATACAATCGGACAGCCTCCCTCCCCACCCACACACACCCCCCCCCCACATACTCGTCTATGCTGCTGTGGTTGTTGTGGGAGGTGGGCACAGGGGAGAGAGGAGGTTCCAGGTCCTCCACTCCGAGGGGGCCCTCCTTCTCTCTGCTCTTCTCCTTGCTCTCCTCCTGTTTCTTTCTCTCCAGGTTATCGTCTCCATGCTCTCTCTGCTCCACCTCGCTGACAGACACAAACCACACCAACACAGATCTGTACATTGTACACACTCTGTGTACCGTGCATTTGTGTCACCAGAGACCAGTACTGACTCGGTCAAAGCTAGTGTGTGTGTGTGTGTGTGTGTGTGTGTGTGTGTGTGTGTGTGTGTGTGAGAGTGTGTGCGCCCGCACATGCGCATGCATGTGTATATTATCTAAACCTTCAGCGCATCGACCAAAGTTGGTATACGTATACATTACCCAAGTGTGTATATGGGGGTGTGTGTGTGTGTGTGTGTGTGTGTGTGTATTACCTGAGCCTTCTGTGGAGTTCATCACATCTATCCTGTAGAAGCACTGTATTGCTCAGTAGCTTCTCTCTCTCCTCCATCATCCTTCTGCTCTCCTCCCTCTCCCTCCTCCTTCCCTCTCTCTCTTTTTCCAGTTCCTCCCTTTCTCTCCTCCTCTCATCTCTTAGTCTGTCCAGCTCCGCACGCAGACTGTCCCGTTCTCTCAGGACACGTGAGAGAGCCTGGGACACACACACACACACACATACACACACACACACACACACACACAACCTAGTATAACAGTTCACAATGACAAACACACACACACACACACCTGGTCATACACACACTCACACGCACCTCTATCCCCTTCTCAACTTCATCTTCTTCCTCACTCAGCTGTTGTCTCCTCTTCTTCAAATCTGCAGCCTACAGACCAACAGTACGAACACACACAGATCATTTTATCAGGGCACCTAATACAATGGAGCTCAGTGTACCAGTTGCACATTGGAGTAGCACACACACACTCAAATAAAGCAGGTAAAGTACCTGAGTTTGGAGTAGCACACCCACATACACACACACACACACACACACCCACACACTCAAATAACACAGGTAAAGTACCTGAGTTTGGAGTAGCAGTTCCTGAGTTTTGAGCTCTTTGGATTTCATGTCCAGTTGCTCCATCATCTTCTGCACTTCTAACTCCTAAACACACACACAAGAAAAACAAACAAATACAAACAACTCTCACCGTCTTTATACACATAAACACCCGACTGGGTATGGCAGAAGAGGCGTTTTTGCGCGTGCGTATCGTGTGGGTGTGGGATCTTACTTTCTGCTTGTGTATTTTGTGGGTTTGTTGGAGCTGAGAGTCAAGCTGTAATCTGAGCTGCTCCAGCTGGGATGAGTGTGTAGCCTGCATCCTCTCCTTCTCCTCCAGATGAGCCCTCAACAAGCGCTCCCTCTCCACGCTCTCCTGCACACACACCGTGTGATGAACACACATTGGCTCGGCCTCTTAGGTGATCACTGAGCTGTGAGTAAATGAATTCTCCCTGCCTTTAATTTATTTATTTAGTCTTTAATTTATTGCCATCACCTTAACTGAAACCAAAGGGTGTTTTATAGAACCCACATATGGTTCGTCTTTTCTGTATGAAGTGTGCATGACCCTCAGAGAGCCAGGGGCCTAGTGCACAATACAAATGAATGAGGTAATAGAAATTACATATATAGATGGATAGACAGATGGATGGATAAACAAGAGGATGTGTGGATGTATATTACTAACAGACGAATGGATAAATGGATGGATGGACGGAAAGGAAGAAGACAAAAAGAAACACTGAAAGAAAAACACTGGCGCATGACCTCAAATAAAACCCTAACCTCAAATAAACTTTGAGGTCCCCTCACTTATACCACTGCTATAGTGTTTGTAGAGAAAGACAGACAGACAGACAGACAGAGAGAGGGAGGGAGGGAGGGAGGGAGGGAGAGACATATAGGAAGAGAGGCAGTGTGAGTGTTAATGAGTACCTGCAAGGGTGGGTTAGGGCTGTGGTCTCTTAACGGAGCGAGATCTTGGCGTTCTGGTTCGGATCTCTCCTCCACAGGAGCACTGCCACTGACTTCACTGTCCTGCTCATACACAAACACATATGCATGAACACGCATGTACAGACATTCACAAGATCATTGTGTGTGTGTGTGTGTGTGTGTGTGTGTGTGTGTGTGTGTGTGTGTGTGTGTTTGTGAAAGGTAGAGCAAGGTGCTACAGTAACACCAAGATCACGTGAGCACACACAGTGATGTTGATGGCGCTGTATAAATGTGTGTGAAAAGCTGGGAACATAATGTGTGAGTGAGGGAGAGTGAAGAACATCGTGGCCACCTCATACTGCAGTCCCCCTTTCAGGATGTCCAGGTCCAAGTTCTGCAACAGGTCTGATGACCCTAGCAGACTCTACGTACACACAAACACACACCGCAACACGGATACAGAAAATCATTCCTCATACTTTACTGCACTGTAAAGACTACAAAGGTGACAGTGAGCTAAAAATCAGAGCATTATATTCTAGCAGGTGTTTTCACCTCATGGACAGACGCCGCCTTCTGCTCTTCCTCCTCCTCCTCTTCATCCACCTCCAGATCTGGATTAAATATGGGCGGAGCCAGACTCTCCAGCTGTCGTCCTCTTAGCGAATGCAAATTTGCTCCGGATACATCCTAAGATACAGATCATCATACGCTCTACACCTCTGCCATGAACTCAGGCCTCCATCACTTCAAAGTCAATTTGGTAAAAGCTAAACTTTGCAGAGGAGTGACGTGTTCTTTTACTTCCAGTGACGTATGTAGGGTTTGTTCTTACACCACCTTATAAAAGTATACAATGAGGTTTCATTCCCCTACTAGAGGATATAGACTGTACATGTTCACCCCTACTAGAGGATATAGCCAGTACATTTACCCCTAGTGAGGACTTTAAAGGATGAAGGTCTGTGAAGTTGCCCGGGGAACCTCGCAGTCCAGGAACTGAAAGGTCACACATTCCTCTCAGTGGAGCCAGAGGAGCCAGCAGCTGAGAGACAGTGATAGAGTGAGTGAGTGAGTGTGTGAGTGTGTGTGTGTGAGTGAGAGAGAGAGAGAGAGAGAGAGAGAGAGCTTTAGCAGAATGGCACACACAAATTAGCTTTCTTTCTCCTTTCTGCTCAACTTTAGGCGACTGCTATCCTAAATCTTTTGATATACTTCGATGAGCAAATAATTGTTCAATTCATTTCAGTGTTATTAGAAACACAGCAGTCAAGAATGTGTAGAATGGAAGAGAAAGTGTGACAAATATAACTGCTGTGTGACAAAATACATTTTAGGGTACACAGATCCAAACTCACTCTTGGGGCCTTCAGTCCCTCTGGTTCCTTCTTTTTTTTCTCCTTCTTCTCTTTCTTCTTCTTCTTCTTCTCCTTGTTCTTTCTGGTTCCTGTGGAGGCGGAGCCTGAGATGGCAGAGGCAGTCCGGCCGTGATGAGCACGCTCCCGCTCCTGGGTCACTAGTTGGCGGTAGTGCTCATCACAGGGGTGGTCCCAGGTGGACTGGCCCGTGGAGAAGTTGAAGTAATAAACTTCTCCAGTCACATCCTGACTGGAGAGTAGGAAAGGGAGACAAGCTCATCACATAGATAAACACACACATAAAAACACATGACATGTAGACAAGCCTAGGTTCTCCAGCACAGGACTGTCCACAAAGGTGTCAACAGGACAACATCTGAAACACTGAGTGGTGCTCTGGGTCTCATTGCTCAGATTTATAGTGCCAGAAGGCCAAGTCTACAAGCAAATCTGCTGCATAGAGTGATGAAATATTAATTATATACTTTGCAATTGTTAGTTTTGGGGACAACTAACATTAAATATCTCCTGGATCTTTGTGTGTTTTATCTATGAAGGTACTGACACCACTGTCACACCTGACAATAAGGTTATAACATACTTTCCCCCAAACCATTTGAATACAGAATCCAAAAATGATTTCATATGTTAAAATGTGTCTGATCTTTCATGTCACATCATACTCTCAAATTCAAAAACAATCCTCTTCTGCCTGTTATATTTTCTCTTGCCCAATCTTATTTCCCAGTCAAATTATTCAGTCTTCTCCAGACTTGCAGTTCCATGGTCTTTAAAAAAAAGTTGGCCTGTCTAATTTGCTCATCTAATCACCTAGGTCATAAGTGATTTAATGCCCACTTCTTGCAAGCTTCCAGAGAGTCCGTGTGACATTATGACACTCACAATAAAGTCCTGATGCATCCTACTTCTATAAATGGTACTTAAAATTATAACTGAGTTATAGGGGACAAAGGGCCTTGGTACGTCAGGTAATCGAGAACCTGAATGAACGAGCCAGCATGAATGAGACGTAGAGTTCTTGGAATGGAAGCCATTCCTCAATTAAGGGCACATTAGAGTATGCTTGGATTTTTCTAAAAGGAACCAACACTCACACCAACGCTCACTGCTCTGTGTGTAAGGATAAGAAAACTGTTTCATTATGGGTGACTGTATGAGAATGAGCTTGTCCTACCAGGGTTTCCATTCAGGAGGTAGTGGGGCTACAGCCACCTCTCTGGCCAGCCATAGGAGCTCTGGCTCCCTCTCAGGGTCAATGCCAATTTGTCTGGCAAAATCATGGATATCTGAGGAGCAATACAAATAAGAAGAATATACCGACAAGAAGTATGATATTTTCAAATCAAGACAAAATCCCACAAATTCAAATATTTAAGTCCATAATGCATGGAGATTGATTCTATGTTATAAAGTGTAGCTATAGCTTGGGCGAACATACAGGAGTCCCAACTGGAACTGTGTTGTTAATATTATAATTATTATATATTATAATATTATTATATATTATTAAGTTATTATGTCAGTGTTATAATTTAGTTTTTAAATGATGGAACTGTTGTAGCTTGTAGACTTTATCAATGGTGGATATTAAATTATACCATTTCAGTAACATATATTAAAGTTCAGGGCCGGAGTGGGCCACTTTTTCAGCCCGGGAGTTTCATGCCCAAATCCGGCCCAAAATTATTTTTCCATCCCAATCGGCCCAAACTAGAGATTGACATGAGCCGGCCCATCGAGAATCCTCCGGAATCTCCCGATTAGCCACTCCGGCTCTGGTAAAGTTTTATCCGGGGTCCTAAACTGTAACAGGTAGTATGCGACAGCTAATGTACCTTGTTCAGATGGGATATAATTCTCATCGCAATCCTCTTCCAGGATCAACTGCTCTCCAACTGGTCCCCGAAGGGCATCTGCTGTCATGTTGAATGAACATTAAGAAAAATATTATGTACTATACGAATAACAGTGCAGTAGACAGATCACCTCACCATATTGTCTCTAAACTCTCCGTGGTACCGTTCGCTAGGCTAACCTAACTAACTAGCCAATAATAGAATTCCATAGCAATAATAGCGTCCATAGCAACCGTAGCATTCCACACAAAGCAACGTTATACCCAAAATACCCAAGTACCCACCAGCAGGCTGGAGGTTGACTGGATCCATCTGTTTCAGGACCTCGCCTTGAACATGGGGCTGAGCAAGGTGTCTCTGCCTCTCCATGTCAGGGCCTAAATGCAAAACACCAACCCAGGGCACAGAGGAATGTGTACTGTTAAGATCATCAGGTCTATAAGAAGGGCTACAGTGCCATTTGAATTCATTACAATGTTGAAGAATATGTCATGTCATATTTTCTGATAAAACTGGTCAGGTCATGTGCAGAAAGCTGATGGTTCTGCACCTCTGCCAGACCTTACAAACAAATGTAATAAATGTTTTTTTTCTACTTCATCATGCATGGTTATTTGGTTTGTTGAATACGCATGTAATCTTCAGTGTTACACAGTACCAGTGTGGAGTGGTCCTTTTACAGGGATGTTAACATGGCCGACATCTGAGGGTCCCGCCGTCCTTCTGTGAGGGAAGGGTGCTGGTCCACAGGGATCCGTGTGGATCACTGTCTCTTGGGGGTTGTAGGGCACACCTGAAAATCCCACAGTAGGTAAAGTGAAACCCAGCACGCCTCCCAGTGAGGCTCAAATGCCTTGTAAGTGTTTCCCAATGAACAAGTCATTATAACAAGGGCTATGGTGCCATGTGATGTCATTAGAATGTGGGGAGAATGCTTAAGAATGTTTCTTTTTAAAAGTGTTTATTTTTATTTGCTTTTTCCATGGCCACATGGACAATGTTAAGATTTATGAAAATTGTGCTGAGTCAAAGAAATCAAAGAAGTAACCCATGCTCCATTAATTATATTATCATGTACACATGAAATACAGAGCTTGACAGTCATCAGTAGAATAAATATACATGTTATTTTTCTGAACCTTAGAAACCTACTATATAAATGTGTATATTTAACTTTTAATTATTATGAATAAGCCTATGGAATCCATACTCATAATAACTAATATACTGTCTTACATAGAAGTATAAAATTATGTACAGTATATGAAAATGTATTTTTCTCACCATGAGTGGTAAAACCTGGTGTGTCTATGAAGTGGTTCTCTTCCTGCCTAGGCCTAGGCTGGTCGGTTCTCCTGGGGTAAAAACTCATTCTCCACCTGAAAAATAGAAAGAATAGAAAGAGAGAAAGATCTAGAAAAAATAGAGAGATTTGTTAGTTTTGTATTGATAGTAATCCACAGAGCAAAATGTCTTGCGACTTGTTCTGAGCTTTTCAGCATCAAAACTGAATCCAAACATTCCACCTTCCCAACAAAACATTCTAATCCAAACATTCCAAAGTTGAGTAGCACGTCATATCACAATTTCCTATTTTTTTTAACCAAAACACCAAATCAGCCAGGCTGCTAAAATAACCTGATGCAGCCTGGCTTGTACCCAAAGGGTTCATACCAGAGACCGTATATATATCAGTAGCGAACCGTGACCATTAAAAGTGGGCCCGCTCCCCCACCCCCCTTTCCTAATTAACTGCAATAAATAAAAAATAAAAAACTGAGACAGTACAGCTTTAGAAACGCAATAAACAATAATATATGTACTAGATAACTTTTTAAGCAAAATAAGGTTCCAACAAAATAAGGTCCACAACTCCTTGTTCGTCCTTGTAAACAACGCGCACGTCAGCTAACGTCAGCTAGCGTCACCACAGCGGGCGGAAATGATCATACAGTTAAGCCCGCCCACTAAGAGGGAAGATATGATTGGTCAATTTTACTGTCATTTGAAACTGTTTGGTGTAGGGATGTTACTATATTTCCGGTTGGTATGCGGAAGTGCTGATGTTATGGCCGAGCCTAAATTCACAAGGTGCCTCTTGGAGTTCCCGTCAACGATGTGCGTCGTATTGTCAGAGCATCAAGTACAACGCCACAGAGTAAACTTGAAAAGGGTTTCAAGTTCTACGTTTCATCCTACCTCTGCAATTTTGAAGGTAAGTGGCTGACGCTAGTTAGCTAGCTAGCCTGAGGTGGCAGTCTAATGAAGTGATGTTGTTTTTAGTAACGAACCAACCTGTCCTAGTACTAGAAATGCCTTTTAAAAACATGTTTGTATTTCTGATGGAAGTATCAGGCAAAAGTAAGGCTAACGAGATAACAGTGAGGGCTCACTGCTACAGATCTATGAAGAAAACAGATACGCCACACCAGCTGAGAGTAGGACTGGTTAAAATGACACGAGTTCTGTTCAGTGTCACGTTCAAAGTTCTGTTGAACAAGTTCAAAAGTTAGTTCAGCACAAGTTCAATCTTTTATCCTTGCTCTTACTTCACGTAAGCTGTGATAACCATAGGCATTGGTTGTCAAAGCTTACAATGGTAGCCAAATGCAGAGTAGCTGAGTGGGAATCATTAGCAGTCTATTTTGCCTATAGTAAACAAATGGGAGTTTATTTTACAGTTTGAGCTATTGTTATCTACCTCTATGACTCAAAGTCCACCTCAGCTATTCTTCAAACTGCATTTTCTAAAATCTGTCAATCTGTCTTTCAAATCTTTCATCTTAACTTCTTTATTAACATATGGCTGCAACACTTACACCTATTAAGATATTCTGATAACACTCTTCAAGAAGCAGTTGAAGTAAAACCTGCATTGTTCTGTTGGTGGTGGAAACAACAAAATAATATAAATATAAGTAGGCCTGTTTCACTCCTATGTGTAAGCATTTCATCTGAAGTGAAAATGAAGTTTAAATCTAAAATATATTCAGTTTATAGTTGCTCAGTGAACTAGTAGATTGAACCATGCACAGCACTGTAGAATAGAAAGACAGTATAGCCAAGTGTTTTAAGAGTGATGCAAAACAGCACAAATGTTACATGAGACAATGGACAAGTGACATTCACCACTAACAACATGATGGGACAGATATTGCGCCTATTGACATTGCTGAAGTCTTCTTTTCAAGATATTAAATTTTGCCTCTTGTGTATCTCAGATGACATTACGTGATTCAATGCCAGTTGAGTTTGTACGTGTGCATACAGCGCCATCTGTTGTCCATTAAACGTGCCGCCTGTTGTCAAGCAAGGATTTGTGTCTCGTCCTTCACGCTGCACCCGACGTCACAACTGTCAACATAAAATCATAACTGTAATCAGCAAATGTTTAAACAGCTTAAAGCAAAACATATTAAATCTTCACAACAATAAAGTGACTTTATTGAGAGCTAATAAATCATGATAAATTACTTGTTTATTTAGAGTTGTGGTTGCTCCTGAACTAAGAGTAAAATATGATAGCGGCCAAAAACCCAAACCCAAATGATCAAGTACAGTTCCAGGACATAAGATGTTTGAACTGCTGCCCTCGGACAGACGTTACACCTCAAAACAAGAACAAACGGTTTGAGAGAGTTTTTATAACAGGGCCATATCCCTATTAAACAAACACTATAGAGTTTTTATAACAGGGCCATATCCCTATTAAACAAACACTATAGAGTTTTTATAACAGGGCCATATCCCTATTAAACAAACACTATAGAGTTTTTATAACAGGGCCATATCCCTATTAAACAAACACAATAGAGTTCATCGGTAGGCAGATGTTTTGTCTGCCTACAGGGACAAGTGCAATAACCGATGCTGCTAAAATACAATGTGCAATAATTGATGCTGCAAATGTTAATAGCAGAGCTTAGTGTGTTTATAGGAGAGCTTAGATAATTTATGCTCATGCCCTCTATAGTTAATCATAGCTCTTAATCTGTTATTTAAACTGTTTATATTTAAAACTTTTCTATTTGCACCAAGGGGGGAGGGGGGAGGGGCTGTAAGCCAATTTCGTTGCGCAAATGTACACGTACAGTGTGTAATGACAATAAAGGTTCATTTTATTTCAAACCCTCTCTCATCTCCCTCTCTAATGTCTCTCTCTCTCATCTCTCTCTCTGTCTCACTCACTCATCCTTTTCTCCAGCTCGTCCCGCGTCTCCCCCGTCCCTATTGGTCCTGGCTCGCTCCCAGGCTCCACCCTCTGGGGGCGTGGCCAGCGTGCTGTGCCTCGCTCGGAGTTTCTACCCTGGCGACTCCACCCTGTCCTGGTCCGAGGACGCCACCACCATGGCGGGTCCCGAGGTCCAGACGGCGTCTCGGCGCCAGACCGATGGCACGTTCTCACGGAGCAGCTTCCTGAATCTCAGCGCCGAACGCTGGAATTCTGGACACAGCTACACCTGCACCATCAGACACTCCGCCCTGACCAACACTGTGAGCTCCACCACCGGGATGGAGAAGTGTAGTTAAGACGGGTGGAGGAGATGATGCAACGCGCACACTGTGCTCGTAAACGCAGATGGGAAAAAAAGTGGAGAAACACGTCTACAGAACAACTGTGTTAATGTCACTTCAGCTCCTGGTTTCTTCTTTGTAGATGTTGTATCAGGGGGGTTTGGAGGAGTTTGAACTCAGGAATCAGGAACTCCTAGGAATGTTATCCAATTATGGTATGAGCATAATCTGTAGACTCTAAAGGTAAAAACTGATTTAAAAATTTTGGATTTTTACATTTTCAGGTGGGTCCATTTTCCCCACTATATCATTGTGGCCATGCCATATATGACATATATTGCTAGAACTCATAAACCATGTAAGCGATCAACTCCCAATTTGAAAGCCTTTTATAGCCTGAGGTCCTTGTGAGGTATGCCAAGTCTGTTTCAAATTGGCCTATCGGGGACGCTACAGTACCCAAAAACCTTAGAAATCATTTAAACTCATGCTGCAATCATGTTATAAGGAATACAGACAAGTAATGGGTTTTGTATGATTCAGATCAATGAGTTCTATAACATCGCAGTTACATCTCATAACAAAAAGTGCACTGCCTGACCAGTAATGAACCTTTTAATTCACCAAAATGTCCTATTTCATTTCTGAGATTAATGAGATATCAGTATGGTTGTACTTGGGCTCCATCTAGTGGCCAAATTCCAGAACTGACTGAAAACTATTGCTCACATGAAATACCACACAAACACACCACAAAGCTGATCTCAGCATGTGATTTAGTTCTGTGATCTAAATCATTTTGCCAATACAATTTATTTTGAACCTTTTGGGCCTTCAGTGCCTCAAATTGGCCTGTAGAGTGCGCTACAGTACCCAAAAACCTAAGAAATAATAAAAACTCATGCTGCAATCCTGTTATGCAGAATACAGACAAGTAATGGGTCTTGTATGATTCAGAACAATGATATAATTAACTTTGAAATGACATCTCATAACAAAAAGTGCACTGCCTGACCAGAAATAAACCTTTTATTCACTAAAATGTCTTTTTTGTCACTATAATAACAGTATGGTAGTACTTGAGCTCCATCTAGTGGCCAAATTTCGGAACTGACTGAAAACTATTGCTCACATGAAATACCACACAAACACACCACAAAGCTGATCTCAGCATGTGATTTAGTTCTGTGATCAAAATCATTTTGCCAATACAAAAGCAGTTTTTTCCACTGAAATAGCTTCTTTTCACTTTTGGGTCTAAAGGACCTTTTGGGCTTCTTTTTGCCTATTGAGGCCAAAATGCCTAGTCGTGTGTGAACCCGCCAATCGCCGCTTGCAGCTATATTTGCATTTGCAACTGTTGCTTCATTCATCATAGCTTGAAAAAAATGTTTAGGAAGAAACACGTGTATTAAAATATTTTGGTTGTCTGAAAAGAGACATGTGCTTTACACGGTATAAGCTACATATCTAGATAAGTCACCAAAACAAAAGACATGTCAGTCAGACATTGCAAACCTGAGATCATGAGGGGGTAGGATTTCAGCAGGCGTTGTACTGCCAAAATTATACGTTCCTTACTAATGCAGCCCCTGTTGAACATAGAGACATGTGTAAATACTAAATACTAATCATCAAATACCTGCAGACTCACTTATTTACAGCACAACTTTTAATATGAAGGCCTGAAAAACATCCTTAACCAGTCATTAAGACTTATGCACTTAAAAATTCCTTAAGTATGGGAACAGAATTCATAAGGAAGTTATACATGATTTTGCTCGTTTGACCTGTGCAGACAACAAGAATTCCTTTGGCTCTCTTTTGCCATCCTAGAAATAAAAGTGGCTAATACTGAACACTTGAGAACTCTCCAGGATGATAGAGACCACACGTCTCATCAAGAATCCTCCACTAAGATGAGACAAAACCATCAAAGATATGCTCATTATGCATGAGATAAATGATCATTTGGAAAATTACTGGCACTGTAGCTTGCAACCGCTCTAGATGTTGCACACAAATTTATGAAAAAAAAAATCTGAACTTTTCTCAAACAGAGAAATCAGAACTTTCTTTTACCACACACTGTTCCTCATGCAGGATCCTATATTACTTGCAAGAGATAATCGAGAGAAGGCTTACTTATTGATTTGTTGAACACTCTGGAAAGCCTTGAGTACTTCACTGCAATTTAGGTAGTGAAGGTTTTTATTAGTCTCTATATATTTTTCTTTAGTACACTTGTTACACACCTGGAATCTTCTTGTGTATGTGTGTGTTCAAATGTAATCATTAGTGCTTACAGAAATAAACATTTTATTATATATATATATAAAATCAATCTCTGTCTTACCTCATCTTGAAAAACATTCCATATAACTGAACATTAGATATGGAAATAGCTAAGACTGGCACAATACGGAATGAGAATTACAGCTCTGGGCATGACTTTATTTACTATAAATGTATGTTAGTGTGATGCTAGATTTCAGCAAATGTTTTGCTTGTTACAATTCACCAAAAATACATCTGTTTTACATGCAAAGTTATTCAAACATCTGTGCATGAAAATACATCTAAAGTACAAACATATTCTGTTTACTCCACCAATATACCTGGTCATGCAAAAGTCTAGGACAGGTCCCACTTATAACATAGACCATAATCAATTAGTTAGTACCTCATTAAAGGAGTGTTCATCTATCTGCAAAATGTACATTACATACTGCAACATCATACAGCATATATTAAGCTAATACTGTGCCATTACACTTATTAGCAATACAGTACAAAAGTAATTCTGTGAATCATAGCTTTTTCTTTTTAAAAAACAACCATTTAAGACTCTTCATTGAAAAGTCACATTACGCATACCAAACAACAAAAAGACTATAGATCTTTGTTCCTTGTGCATGTGATAAATTACATTCTGCACAGTTACCTCAGGATATGTCAACAGAAAATAACAATCATAGAACAATATATATCTATAGTCACCATGACAACAGTTATCATGATAAGTGTTAGTATTTCAAAGTGCAAACAGAGCAGAGCTCCTAGGTGTGTTAAACCTGATGTGATTCACTAAAATCTGTGCTCCTTATTTAAAAGGACTTCTGAGTTTAAGTATTTAGCTTTCTGCTCATTCAAAATGTTAAAAACGTTTGACTTTCTTCCTCTCTCTTTCATTTAGAGTGCAGGCACAGTAAGAAATGCACAAACATCTCCATCTTCAAGTAGAATCCATGTTGGGCTTTATTTTGGTCTGGAGGTCTGGCTGGCAGCTCTCAGGTGATCGGGAGGTTCTTCACAAACTCTCTTAGGCTCTTGCGGATATTGGAAGGTTGGGAAGCAGCTCAGTCCAGCAGCGCCGGACCCATGTGGGCATGAAGGGCTTGGCATAGGTGGACAGTGGCCCCCTCACGCTTCCACCCCTCCCGTGGACCGTACCACTGTTGCTGGAGGTCCCCAGGAGCTACCAGAGCAGAGGGAGCACCTTCTGCTCAACCAGTTGTGGCTTGCGGGGGTAGAGTTCCCTAACCAGCTCTATAAAAAGAACATTTAAAAGGAACAATGATCAATAAATCAACCCTGGACAGCACTGGGTTATTACAGAAGCATTTTCTTAACCTAGAAAGATTTCATTCAATTAAAGTGACAATATTTGGTAACTATGGTAACTCTCTGGAATGATTATTATCAATATTATAAATATTATTAATTAATATAGGAATTATAGTATTTCTGGTAAATCTTTTATCTTTTTTATCTCTGGCATCTCTTAGCATATCAGTGGAATGACTTTCTGAAAGAATAGTTTTTTGATAAATGTATTTGAAATTCAAGCCGGTTCATTTTGAACCATGCTCTGTCCTTTAACTACTGGGTCTGGGACTACACTGTGCATGCTCTACTGTAAATACAATGTGTGGTGCCACACACTGCCCTGTACTCGAGTATTTGTTTACAATATATGTCTACCATCACAGTTTAGATGGTTTTTTATTGCAGTCTGTTTCACCTAAAAGTTTTGTGAATAAGTTTGTTTAGTGAGTAAACATGGGGCATAGTGGATGGGATAAAAAATCCTCATCATGTATCCAAACATGAATCACTACCTTGGATTTCAGAGTGTGGACAGTGTCCCTGATGGTTGCCAGGTCTTTAGCAGGGATGTACTTTTCCACCATCTTATCAAAGTCGTGGTGGGAGGACAGGAACAGCAGCATACGCCGGCCCAAGCGCCTGAGACGAGGAACAGACCCCAAAACAGGAGAGAACCGTGAGTGAGGGACCCGTAACTCACAGCACACCAACCATTTATCTTACCAGGGTACAATTTTACAAGGACGTCTGTGTGTAGAAAACACGATAGTGCTTCTATTACTCTACAATTTAGCAGCATTCGCTGACTTCAGAGTATCAGATTAGGAGAGTAAAAGAATCAGCAAAAGATTACTATCTGGGAAACTGAACAAGCTTTGTAGAATTCTCGTTCTGATCCCAGTACTAACCTGGTTTCTTGTGTAGAGCCCTGTGCCAACTTGGAGACTGACAGGAATAATTCGCGGTGTGACGTCTTTCGCCCCAGACAATAACTGGCCAGCACCAATCTTCTCTACCAAAGTAGCCAAGTGCCGAGCAGTACACTTTCTTACTGCAGCATTCAGACTTTTGAGGAAAACAGAAGGAAAAAAATTAGGGCATTCAAAAAAAGGAGGTAATAACTATTAATCCATCCAATCAATGTACACAGTACAACTTTTAGCTTCTATAAAGAAACTTAATACCCTTATGTATGATCTAAGTGCACAATCAAATGATCATATTCTATTTGATTGTTTAGTTTGCACCAGTTAGTGTACATCTGTATTTTTTAAACAGAAAATGTTTGTATGTCCTCTGTGCGCTAGCTAACTAGCCTATTTTTTAAGCATTGTGAAGGGCAGTTTGGATCAGCAGAGCGGAGATGGAACGCAATAAAAATAATATATAAGAGGATAAATAACTAAAAATATTGATATAGGCCAGGGCAATATTTTGAAAGAACAATGGAGAGGTAAAAACAGCAGCAAAAAACAGCAGCCAAAATTAGTGCTGTGTTAGCTTCTTGTGACTGTTGTTGCTATCTGAAAGCCACAGTTTAAAGCTCACTGCAGGCTAACTGACCAGAGTCCTCCAGCGAGAAGGGCGTTCATGCTCCGAATGGGGGTGCAGTTCTGCACCATGCTGTCCAGAGCTGTGTCCACGTCCTGCCTGATGAAGCCATTGGACTCCGCTGCTTTGTGGAGGAGGACCTTAGCTGTAACCTCCACTTCCTGGTCCATCCCTTTCTGCAGGCTGGAGTACAACTCCCTCAAGGACACCACCGCCATGCGGGACACGCCAGAGCGCAGGTTCAGCACCTGCAGGAAAGACGACGTTCAAGCTCGTTTTAGTCACATCCAACACTGCCACCGCCATCGTAATAAGTATAATCCTCCACTGCAATGTGTTATGTAGGCGGAAATACCTTAATCACTAATTACAGTTAGATATGCCATCTGAATTTCAATTAGATAATGTTTTTATCAAAAAGGAATTTAAAAGTACTATGCTAAATCTGACTTGCCTTTGTCAGCAACATCACCTGTAATGTGTACATGCTGATGGCATGTTTGTATTCTGTCTATCCACTGATGTTTGCACTGGACATACATGGACATCAGTGGGTTGTGCCTCTTCGGTAATGGTAGACCTTGATCTGATTGTTCTCGTCCAGGCCGAGCTGGACCAGCCCATTGGTGGGTGGGGCAGCTGGGTAGCGTGTGAAGAGAGGCCTGGGCAGAGGTTCAGGAGAGTACAAGGGTGCAAGAGAGTGTGTGTGAAAATATGATGCATTCTGTTCCCGTACTGGTTTGTGTGCGATACGTACATGTGTATAAGCTGAGGGGGAACGAGAGATTGTGAAAGGATACACATTTGGGTCTTTGCGTTGTGATTCCAGCCACCTTTTGTTGTCTTCAATAAGTCTCTGCAGCCTCTGGCCATCTAGCTCAGAGGAGTGACTACACACCCACACACACACACACACACATAATGGAAAAGCACTGTATGAGTTCATCAATTTTCCTTTCAAAATCAACAGCAGCACTGACCCTGTGAGTGAGAGTGAGAGATTGTGACCGAGCCTGCCCTGGTGTGCAAGTGTGTGTAGTTACCTTGCTGGAGTGTATCCACAATATGCTCTGGTAGCCCTCATGGGATAGCGGGCACTGGTATCCATGGAAACTCCTAAAATCAGAGCAGTCTTAATACGGGTAGTGTGATTTAGATTTCTGAAGCTAATTTGACACAGCAGGTCTCTACACTGCACCACACTTGCACTGGAAATGATCGGCATTATCCAAGCACAGAAAATCAATGGAGGTCATCAACTATGCAAAAAAGGCTATAAATCCAGCAGTGACTGGTTTGTGCTTGAGGGAGAGGCAGAAGTTTCTATTTGTATTTAAGGTTTTACGAGTGATGAAGAAATGAAGCATTAGTGAAAATCACTGCAGCCCACTGAGGTGACCACTGCTCATCACTGCTAATGTTTGGGGTGTGTCTGTCTCTACGTACCAGGGAAGAGTTTGCTCCAGTGGGAGTTCAAATGAAGGTCAGACCCGTGTGTTTTTGGGACAGAACAGTGTAAGAAACTGTTCTGATTGGCCAATGAAGAGGAGGCGGGACTTGGTG
Organism: Brachyhypopomus gauderio; assembly: GCF_052324685.1. Classification (NCBI taxonomy): domain Eukaryota; kingdom Metazoa; phylum Chordata; class Actinopteri; order Gymnotiformes; family Hypopomidae; genus Brachyhypopomus; species Brachyhypopomus gauderio. The sequence continues at coordinate 3,487,188 of NC_135226.1, forward strand.
TCCATGCCCAGGATGGGGCAGGAGGGAAGGAGGAGGACGGAGGTGGCTGAGGGAGGGGCTGGACGGTCCTCCCAGTGAGAGATCCCAGTGCACCCAGCACCGTGTTCAGCTGGCCAGAGATCTGCTGCAGTGACTCTGCTAACTGCTGCACTTTCACTGGCACTGCATGTGCTGAAACAGAGAGGAAGACCAGGGTTTGGGTGTATTACTGCTAGAGAGATAAAAACATCAGACAACTATGAACCAACAAGACCAGAGTGGACTCTAGAGCTGCTTACAGTTGTGGGCAAATTTTTAGTTTTCACAGTTTGCTTCCTCAGTTTATTTTTTTAAGAACCTTTTGTCAAATGTTTATGTGATATAATGAAGTACAATTATTAACAGTCTATAATTGTTCATTGCTGCTAAACTGCTCCTGAATCATTGGGAGAAGTTGTTCTGGAAGGATGTTTTGATATCTTCTCTTATTCATGGCTGTGCTTTGCTTAGGCAACATTGGGAGTGACCCCACACTTTGATGGTGTGAGGAGGCTCATAGCTGCCTCCTCTGTAGGAGACGCTCCTGTAGGAGACACTACTGTAGGAGACGCTCCTGTAGGAGACGCTCCCTGAAGCGTCCTTCATGCAACTGAAGCACTCTCCCCAAAGTCCTTAGTGACTGGATAAATGGTTGATTGGGGTGCATCGTACAAGCCGCACTGTCCTTGCCTGTGAAACCCTTTTGATGCAATGATGACTGAACGTGTTTCCTTGGAGGTGACCATAGTTAACAGGAGAAAACGTAAAAGCACCACTACCCTTTTAAAGCAACCAGTCTTCTCTTCTAATCATCATGACAGATTGATGTCAGCTGTCTTATCCTCATTAACTTTTTTTCTCCTGAACTAACGAGATCAACACTGAAATTATCTTATGCCATTTTGTAGGGCTGAAATGGAGAAGCTGGAATGCAGTAATTTTTGTGAGAAAATCATTTTCATCACAGGGAATGACTTTGCAATTAATTGCAATTCATCTAATCACTCTTCACAATCTAGAATCAATACACATTGCCACCATAAAAAAAACTGTGGTAGTAAACTTTGTGAAAACCAAAATTAGTGCCTTCTCAAAATGTCTGCCCGTGTGTGTGTTTTGTGCATGCACATGGAGTGTGTCTCTCACTCGTCTCCTCTTGGCCATACTCGTCTCTGCTCGTCTCTGAGTCTCTGACATCAAATGAGACTCTCCGATCTCCCACCAGCCGCTCGCCTTCATCACATGACAGCTGAGAAAAACATTGTAAAGCCCAGGTAGGTATTAATGTGGGTTTGTACGTAAGTGTGTGGGTGCAGGCATACGTGTGTGTGTGTGTGTGTTACCTTCTCTGCCAGTGAGGTCTCCAGCTGGCCGAGTCTCTCCTCCTTCTTTCTCAGGAGCGTGTGGTGCTTCTGGACCGTCTCCCTCAGCTTCTCCAGCTCACTCACCTCCTACAGCACAGCGGAGCAGAACATCTAAGAGGAACTACACTCATGCTTCCTACTGTCTCCTATCTGACCTGGCTACATGGCTGTAGGCACTGCAAGACGTAACGTGCTTAGACCCACCACGGCACTGAAACCGTCTAAAGTAGTTAACAATCTCTTAATATTCTCAGATAAAGGTCAATCACTCTCCTGGTTCAAATCCTACCTGAACAATCGTTACCAATTTGTACTTAAAAATAATGAATGCTCATAAGGATCTGTATTGGGTCCCATGTTATTCTATTATATATGCTAGCAAGCATTTGTAGGCATGGTATTAGCTTCCATTGCTATGCAGATGATACTCAGTTATATATATCTTCTAATTTGGATGATGTCAATACTACTACCAAAACTGAGAACTGCATCCAAGAAATAAAGATGGATGGTGTCTAATTTTCTTCTTCTAAATTCTGATAAGACTGAGGTGTTACTTCTTGGATCCAAGACTGCAAGAAGCAATTGGTCGAATCTTCTTATTACACTAGATGGCTTTTCAGTAACACCTGAATCTCCTGCTAAAAGTTTAGGTGTCTCTAGTGATTTGGATCTTTCATTTTTCACACACATATGCAATGTCACTAATGCTGCCTTTGCAACTTCATGTAATATTGCCAAGCTGAGACATGTACGTTCGGTATCAGATGCAGAGAAACTGGTCCACAATCTCATCAAGATTGGACTACTGTAACTGTCTTTTAACTGGATGCTCTAAACAGTCCATAAAGAAAGTCCAACTTGCTGCATTCCAATTTGAATCCAAGAGCCAGAGTCCTAACTAGGCCTTGAGAAGTGCATCACATTAGTCCTACTCTCTCAGCGTTGCACTGGCTCCTGGTTAAATATCAAACTGATTTTAAAATTCTTCTGTTGGCCTATAAAGCATTAAATAGTCCTCCACAATATCCGTGAACTCACTGCATACCATAATCCATCTCACCTGCTGCTCTCTCAAAGCGCAGGATTGCGCTCAGCTCCGAAAACTACAAGATTACAGCCGAAGGCAGAGTAATGTCTCAGTACCCTCATGCCTGTGGTCACCTCCAGGCCCCTCCCTTTAGTTATGCTGCTAGGGATAAGCCTGCTGGAGCCACATGCTAAATCACTGGCACGTGTACTATATATATATGGAAGTTTAATTTGATTTTACATATTTAACCTGCATTCTGTATCTTGACTACATGTTTCTACAAAGACAATTCCATAAAGCAGCTAGAAGATGCTCTGAGTTGCCAGTGGATGTGCTGATGCTGTGGATGCATGTGCCAATACGGCCAGCATCCTACCTGAGGCCCAGCATCCATATTGGAGAGACTGTGACTGCTCAGATAGACACAGGACTATAAATATGAACTTAAAGTTGCTGGGCCAATGGAGCATGGCTTCCCTTTGGGGTCTTGGTCCTCCCAAGGTTTCTTCCTAATCCACCTAGGGAGTTTGTCTCTGCCACACTCGCCCCTGTCTTGCTCATTAGGGATCTGGACCCATGCGCTTGTGAAGCTGCTTTGTGACACCATGTTTTGTAAAAAGCGCTTTATAAATAAAACTGACTAGACTTGACGGACCTGGCAAAGAGGCTGAGCAGAACCTCTTGCAGCGGACCTCTGCGGGCTGGGGTGGGCCGTCCTTAGTGCTGCCTGTCTCGCTCTCAGACAGCTGGTCTCTTTCTCCAAGAACCGTCGTGCTCTCTGCAGATAGACACCTTCACACGAGATATACTCCCGCAAGCTAGAGAGAGAGAGAGGAGATTACAAATGAGTATATAAACATATGATAAATACATACAATCGGACAGCCTCCCTCCCCACCCACACACACCCCCCACATACTCGTCTATGCTGCTGTGGTTGTTGTGGGAGGTGGGCACAGGGGAGAGAGGAGGTTCCAGGTCCTCCACTCCGAGGGGGCCCTCCTTCTCTCTGCTCTTCTCCTTGCTCTCCTCCTGTTTCTTTCTCTCCAGGTTATCGTCTCCATGCTCTCTCTGCTCCACCTCGCTGACAGACACAAACCACACCAACACAGATCTGTACATTGTACACACTCTGTGTACCGTGCATTTGTGTCACCAGAGACCAGTACTGACTCGGTCAAAGCTAATGTGTGTGTGTGTGTGTGTGTGTTTGTGTGCCCGCACATGCGTATGCGTGTGTATATTATCTAAACCTCCAGCACATCGACAGAAGTTGGTATACGTATACATTACCCAAGTCTTCAGGATGTGTATTATAGCATGTTTGTGTGTATATGGGGGTGTGGGTGTGTGTGTGTGTGTGTGTGTATTACCTGAGCCTTCTGTGGAGTTCATCACATCTATCCTGTAGAAGCACTGTATTGCTCAGTAGCTTCTCTCTCTCCTCCATCATCCTTCTGCTCTCCTCCCTCTCCCTCCTCCTTCCCTCTCTCTCTTTTTCCAGCTCCTCCCTTTCTCTCCTCCTCTCATCTCTTAGTCTGTCCAGCTCCGCACGCAGACTGTCCCGTTCTCTCAGGACACGTGAGAGAGCCTGGGGGACACACACACACACAACCTAGTATAACAGTTCACAACGACACACACACACACACACACACACACACACACACACACACACACACACATACACCCCTGGGACACACACACAACCTAGCATAATAGTTCACAATGAGACACACACACACACACACACACACACACACACACACACACACACACACACACACCCCTGGGGGACACACACAACCTAGCATAACAGTTCACAATGACAAACACACACACACACACACACCTGGTCATACACTCTCAGATACACACACACACACACCTGGCCACACACTCTCAGATACACACGCACACACACACACACACACACACACACCTGGTCACACACACACTCACACGCACCTCTATCCCCTTCTCAACTTCATCTTCTTCCTCACTCAGCTGTTGTCTCCTCTTCTTCAAATCTGCAGCCTACAGACCAACAGTACGAACACACACAGATCATTTTATCAGGCAGTTGAGTGACTGGACTGATGATACACACACATGCATGCACGCACACGCACACTCCAGACATGACCTATTCATTTTTTTCCTTCAAAACAGGTAATTGACTCAGTTAACTTCTCAGCACAAAGAACTGACTGACGAATGATTAGTAACTTATAAGTACAGCTATAAGGGCACCTAATACAATGGAGCTCAGTAGCTAAAGTACCTGAGTTTGGAGTAGCACACACACACCTACACACACTCAAATAAAGCAGCTAAAGTACCTGAGTTTGGAGTAGCACACACACACCTACACACACTCAAATAAAGCAGGTAAAGTACCTGAGTTTGGAGTAGCACACACACACCTACACACACTCAAATAAAGCAGGTAAAGTACCTAAGCACGGAGTAGCACACCTACATACACACACACACACCCACACACTCAAATAACGCAGGTAAAGTACCTGAGTTTGGAGTAGCACACCCACATACACACACACACACCCACACACACACTCAAATAAAGCAGGTAAAATACCTGAGTTTGGAGTAGCACACACACACACACACACACAACCACACACACACTCAAATAACGCAGGTAAAGTACCTGAGTTTGGAGTAGCACACCCACACACCCACATACACACACACACACACACACACACACCCACACACACTCAAATAACGCAGGTAAAGTACCTGAGTTTGGAGTAGCAGTTCCTGAGTTTTGAGCTCTTTGGATTTCATGTCCAGTTGCTCCATCATCTTCTGCACTTCTAACTCCTAAACACACACACAAGAAAAACAAACAAATACAAACAACTCTCACCGTCTTTATACACATAAACACCCGACTGGGTATGGCAGAAGAGGCGTTTTTGCGCGTGCGTATCGTGTGGGTGTGGGATCTTACTTTCTGCTTGTGTATTTTGTGGGTTTGTTGGAGCTGAGAGTCAAGCTGTAATCTGAGCTGCTCCAGCTGGGATGAGTGTGTAGCCTGCATCCTCTCCTTCTCCTCCAGATGAGCCCTCAACAAGCGCTCCCTCTCCACGCTCTCCTGCACACACACCGTGTGATGAACACACATTGGCTCGGCCTCTTAGGTGATCACTGAGCTGTGAGTAAATGAATTCTCCCTGCCTTTAATTTATTTATTTAGTCTTTAATTTATTGTCATCACCTTAACTGAAACCAAAGGGTGTTTTATAGAACCCACATATGGTTCGTCTTTTCTGTATGAAGTGTGCATGACCCTCAGAGAGCCAGGGGCCTAGTGCACAATACAAATGAATGAGGTAATAGAAATTACATATATAGATGGATAGACAGATGGATGGATAAACAAGAGGATGTGTGGATGTATATGACTAACAGACGAATGGAAAAATGGATGGATGGACGGAAAGGAAGAAGACAAAAAGAAACACTGAAAGAAAAACACTGGCGCATGACCTCAAATAAAACCCTAACCTCAAATAAACTTTGAGGTCCCCTCACTTATACCACTGCTATAGTGTTTGTAGAGAAAGACAGACAGACAGACAGACAGAGAGAGGGAGGGAGGGAGGGAGAGACATATAGGAAGAGAGGCAGTGTGAGTGTTAATGAGTACCTGCAAGGGTGGGTTAGGGCTGTGGTCTCTTAACGGAGCGAGATCTTGGCGTTCTGATTCGGATCTCTCCTCCACAGGAGCACTGCCACTGACTTCACTGTCCTGCTCATACACAAACACATATGCATGAACACGCATGTACAGACATTCACAAGATCATTGTGTGTGTGTGTGTGTGTGTGTGTGTGTGTGTGTGTGTGTGTGTGTGTGTGTGTGTGTGTGTGTGTGTGTGTGAAAGGTAGAGCAAGGTGCTACAGTAACACCAAGATCACGTGAGCACACACAGTGATGTTAGTGGCGCTGTATAAATGTGTGTGAAAAGCTGGGAACATAATGTGTGAGTGAGGGAGAGTGAAGAACATCGTGGCCACCTCATACTGCAGTCCCCCTTTCAGGATGTCCAGGTCCACGTGTAGGTTCTGCAACAGGTCTGATGACCCTAGCAGACTCTACGTACACACAAACGCACACCGCAACACGGATACAGAAAATCATTCCTCATACTTTACTGCACTGTAAAGACTACAAAGGTGACAGTGAGCTAAAAATCAGATCATTATATTCTAGCAGGTGTTTTCACCTCATGGACAGACGCCGCCTTCTGCTCTTCATCCTCCTCCTCTTCATCCACCTCCAGATCTGGATTAAATATGGGCGGAGCCAGACTCTCCAGCTGTCGTCCTCTTAGCGAATGCAAATTTGCTCCGGATACATCCTAAGATACAGATCATCATACGCTCTACACCTCTGCCATGAACTCAAACCTCCATCACTTCAAAGTCAATTTGGTAAAAGCTAAACTTTGCAGAGGAGTGACGTGTTCTTTTACTTCCAGTGACGTATGTAGGGTTTGTTCTTACACCACCTTATAAAAGTATACAATGAGGTTTCATTCCCCTACTAGAGGATATAGACTGTACATGTTCACCCCTACTAGAGGATATAGACCGTACATTTACCCCTAGTGAGGACTTTAAAGGATGAAGGTCTGTGAAGTTGCCCGGGGAACCTCGCAGTCCAGGAACTGAAAGGTCACACATTCCTCTCAGTGGAGCCAGAGGAGCCAGCAGCTGAGAGACAGTGATAGAGTGAGTGAGTGAGTGTGTGAGTGTGTGTGTGTGTGTGTGAGTGAGAGAGAGAGAGAGAGAGAGAGAGAGAGCATTAGCAGAATGGCACACACAAATTAGCTTTCTTTCTCCTTTCTGCTCAACTTTAGGCGACTGCTATCCTAAATCTTTTGATATACTTCGATGAGCAAATAATTGTTCAATTCATTTCAGTGTTATTAGAAACACAGCAGTCAAGAATGTGTAGAATGGAAGAGAAAGTGTGACAAATATAACTGCTGTGTGACAAAATACATTTTAGGGTACACAGATCCAAACTCACTCTTGGGGCCTTCAGTCCCTCTGGTTCCTTCTTTTTTTTCTCCTTCTTCTCTTTCTTCTTCTTCTTCTTCTCCTTGTTCTTTCTGGTTCCTGTGGAGGCGGAGCCTGAGATGGCAGAGGCAGTCCGGCCGTGATGAGCACGCTCCCGCTCCTGGGTCACTAGTTGGCGGTAGTGCTCATCACAGGGGTGGTCCCAGGTGGACTGGCCCGTGGAGAAGTTGAAGTAATAAACTTCTCCAGTCACATCCTGACTGGAGTAGGAAAGGGAGACAAGCTCATCAGATAAACACACATAAAAACACATGACATGTAGACAAGCCTAGGTTCTCCAGCACAGGACTGTCCACAAAGGTGTCAACAGGACAACATCTGAAACACTGAGTGGTGCTCTGGGTCTCATTGCTCAGATTAATAGTGCCAGAAGGCAAGTCTACAAGCAAATCTGCTGCATAGAGTGATGAAATATTAATTATATACTTTGCAATTGTTAGTTTTGGGGACAACTAACATTAAATATCTCCTGGATCTTGTATTTGTGTGTTTTATCTATAAAGGTACTGACTCATATAAAAACACCACTGTTACACCTGACAATAAGGTTATAACATACTTTCCCCCAAACCATTTGAATACAGAATCCAAAAATGATTTCATATGTTAAAATGTGTCTGATCTTTCATGTCACATCAAACTCCCCAACTTCAAAAACAATCCTCTTCTGCCTGTTATATTTTCTCTTGCCCAATCTTATTTCCCAGTCAAATTATTCAGTCTTCTCCAGACTTGCAGTTCCATGGTCTTTAAAAAAAAGTTGGCCTGTCTAATTTGCTCATCTAATCACCTAGGTCATAAGTGATTTAATGCCCACTTCTTGCAAGCTTCCAGAGAGTCCGTGTGACATTATGACACTCACAATAAAGTCCTGATGCATCCTACTTCTATAAATGGTACTTAAAATTATAACTGAGTTATAGGGGACAAAGGGCCTTGGTACGTCAGGTAATCGAGAACCTGAATGAATGAGCCAGCATGAATGAGACGTAGAGTTCTTGGAATGGAAGCCATTCCTCAATTAAGGGCACATTAGAGTATGCTTGGATTTTTCTAAAAGGAACCAACACTCACACCAACGCTCACTCTGTGTGTAAGGATAAGAAAACTGTTTCATTATGGGTGACTGTATGAGAATGAGCTTGTCCTACCAGGGTTTCCATTCAGGAGGTAGTGGGGCTACAGCCACCTCTCTGGCCAGCCATAGGAGCTCTGGCTCCCTCTCAGGGTCAATGCCAATTTGTCTGGCAAAATCATGGATATCTGAGGAGCAATACAAATAAGAAGAATATACCGACAAGAAGTATGATATTTTCAAATCAAGACAAAATCCCACAAATTCAAATATTTAAGTCCATAATGCATGGAGATTGATTCTATGTTATAAAGTGTAGCTATAGCTTGGGCGAACATACAGGAGTCCCAACTGGAACTGTGTTGTTAATATTATAATTATTATATATTATAATATTATTATATATTATTAAGTTATTATGTCAGTGTTATAATTTAGTTTTTAAATGATGGAACTGTTGTAGCTTGTAGACTTTATCAATGGTGGATATTAAATTATACCATTTCAGTAACATATATTAAAGTTCAGGGCCGGAGTGGGCCACTTTTTCAGCCCGGGAGTTTCATGCCCAAATCCGGCCCAAAATTATTTTTCCATCCCAATCGGCCCAAACTAGAGATTGACATGAGCCGGCCCATCGAGAATCCTCCGGAATCTCCCGATTAGCCACTCCGGCTCTGGTAAAGTTTTATCCGGGGTCCTAAACTGTAACAGGTAGTATGCGACAGCTAATGTACCTTGTTCAGATGGGATATAATTCTCATCGCAATCCTCTTCCAGGATCAACTGCTCTCCAACTGGTCCCCGAAGGGCATCTGCTGTCATGTTGAATGAACATTAAGAAAAATATTATGTACTATACGAATAACAGTGCAGTAGACAGATCACCTCGCCATATTGTCTCTAAACTCTCCGTGGTACCGTTCGCTAGGCTAACCTAACTAACTAGCCAATAATAGAATTCCATAGCAATAATAGCGTCCATAGCAACCGTAGCATTCCACACAAAGCAACGTTATACCCAAAATACCCAAATACCCACCAGCAGGCTGGAGGTTGACTGTATCCATCTGTTTCAGGACCTCGCCTTGAACATGGGGCTGAGCAAGGTGTCTCTGCCTCTCCATGTCAGGGCCTAAATGCAAAACACCAACCCAGGGCACAGAGGAATGTGTACTGTTAAGATCATCAGGTCTATAAGAAGGGCTACAGTGCCATTTGAATTCATTACAATGTTGAAGAATATGTCATGTCATATTTTCTGATAAAACTGGTCAGGTCATGTGCAGAAAGCTGATGGTTCTGCACCTCTGCCAGACCTTACAAACAAATGTAATAAATGTTTTTTTTCTACTTTATCATGCATGGTTATTTGGTTTGTTGAATACGCATGTAATCTTCAGTGTTACACAGTACCAGTGTGGAGTGGTCCTTCTACAGGGATGTTAACATGGCCGACATCTGAGGGTCCCGCCGTCCTTCTGTGAGGGAAGGGTGCTGGTCCACAGGGATCCGTGTGGATCACTGTCTCTTGGAGGTTGTAGGGCACACCTGAAAATCCCACAGTAGGTAAAGTGAAACCCAGCACGCCTCCCAGTGAGGCTCAAATGCCTTGTAAGTGTTTCCCAATGAACAAGTCATTATAACAAGGGCTATGGTGCCATGTGATGTCATTAGAATGTGGGGAGAATGCTTAAGAATGTTTCTTTTTAAAAGTGTTTATTTTTATTTGCTTTTTCCATGGCCACATGGACAATGTTAAGATTTATGAAAATTGTGCTGAGTCAAAGAAATCAAAGAAGTAACCCATGCTCCATTAATTATATTATCATGTACACATGAAATACAGAGCTTGACAGTCATCAGTAGAATAAATATACATGTTATTTTTCTGAACCTTAGAAACCTACTATATAAATGTGTATATTTAACTTTTAATTATTATGAATAAGCCTATGGAATCCATACTCATAATAACTAATATACTGTCTTACATAGAAGTATAAAATTATGTACAGTATATGAAAATGTATTTTTCTCACCATGAGTGGTAAAACCTGGTGTGTCTATGAAGTGGTTCTCTTCCTGCCTAGGCCTAGGCTGGTCGGTTCTCCTGGGGTAAAAACTCATTCTCCACCTGAAAAATAGAAAGAATAGAAAGAGAGAAAGATCTAGAAAAAATAGAGAGATTTGTTAGTTTTGTATTGATAGTAATCCACAGAGCAAAATGTCTTGCGACTTGTTCTGAGCTTTTCAGCATCAAAACTGAATCCAAACATTCCACCTTCCCAACAAAACATTCTAATCCAAACATTCCAAAGTTGAGTAGCACGTCATATCACAATTTCCTATTTTTTTTAACCAAAACACCAAATCAGCCAGGCTGCTAAAATAACCTGATGCAGCCTGGCTTGTACCCAAAGGGTTCATACCAGAGACCGTATATATAATATATCAGTAGCGAACCGTGACCATTAAAAGTGGGCCCGCTCCCCCACCCCCCTTTCCTAATTAACTGCAATAAATAAAAAATAAAAAACTGAGACAGTACAGCTTTAGAAACGCAATAAACAATAATATATGTACTAGATAACTTTTTAAGCAAAATAAGGTTCCAACAAAATAAGGTCCACAACTCCTTGTTCGTCCTTGTAAACAACGCGCACGTCAGCTAATGTCAGCTAGCTTCACCACAGCGGGCGGAAATGATCATACAGTTAAGCCCGCCCACTAAGAGGGAAGATATGATTGGTCAATTTTACTGTCATTTGAAACTGTTTGGTGTAGGGATGTTACTATATTTCCGGTTGGTATGCGGAAGTGCTGATGTTATGGCCGAGCCTAAATTCACAAGGTGCCTCTTGGAGTTCCCGTCAACGATGTGCGTCGTATTGTCAGAGCATCAAGTACAACGCCACAGAGTAAACTTGAAAAGGGTTTCAAGTTCTACGTTTCATCCTACCTCTGCAATTTTGAAGGTAAGTGGCTGACGCTAGTTAGCTAGCTAGCCTGAGGTGGCAGTCTAATGAAGTGATGTTGTTTTTAGTAACGAACCAACCTGTCCTAGTACTAGAAATGCCTTTTAAAACATGTTTGTATTTCTGATGGAAGTATCAGGCAAAAGTAAGGCTAACGAGATAACAGTGAGGGCTCACTGCTACAGATCTATGAAGAAAACAGATACGCCACACCAGCTGAGAGTAGGACTGGTTAAAATGACACGAGTTCTGTTCAGTGTCACGTTCAAAGTTCTGTTGAACAAGTTCAAAAGTTAGTTCAGCACAAGTTCAATCTTTTATCCTTGCTCTTACTTCACGTAAGCTGTGATAACCATAGGCATTGGTTGTCAAAGCTTACAATGGTAGCCAAATGCAGAGTAGCTGAGTGGGAATCATTAGCAGTCTATTTTGCCTATAGTAAACAAATGGGAGTTTATTTTACAGTTTGAGCTATTGTTATCTACCTCTATGACTCAAAGTCCACCTCAGCTATTCTTCAAACTGCATTTTCTAAAATCTGTCAATCTGTCTTTCAAATCTTTCATCTTAACTTCTTTATTAACATATGGCTGCAACACTTACACCTATTAAGATATTCTGATAACACTCTTCAAGAAGCAGTTGAAGTAAAACCTGCATTGTTCTGTTGGTGGTGGAAACAACAAAATAATATAAATATAAGTAGGCCTGTTTCACTCCTATGTGTAAGCATTTCATCTGAAGTGAAAATGAAGTTTAAATCTAAAATATATTCAGTTTATAGTTGCTCAGTGAACTAGTAGATTGAACCATGCACAGCACTGTAGAATAGAAAGACAGTATAGCCAAGTGTTTTAAGAGTGATGCAAAACAGCACAAATGTTACATGAGACAATGGACAAGTGACATTCACCACTAACAACATGATGGGACAGATATTGCGCCTATTGACATTGCTGAAGTCTTCTTTTCAAGATATTAAATTTTGCCTCTTGTGTATCTCAGATGACATTACGTGATTCAATGCCAGTTGAGTTTGTACGTGCGCATACAGCGCCATCTGTTGTCCATTAAACGTGCCGCCTGTTGTCAAGCAAGGATTTGTGTCTCGTCCTTCACGCTGCACCCGACGTCACAACTGTCAACATAAAATCATAACTGTAATCAGCAAATGTTTAAACAGCTTAAAGCAAAACATATTAAATCTTCACAACAATAAAGTGACTTTATTGAGAGCTAATAAATCATGATAAATTACTTGTTTATTTAGAGTTGTGGTTGCTCCTGAACTAAGAGTAAAATATGATAGCGGCCAAAAACCCAAACTCAAATGATCAAGTACAGTTCCAGGACATAAGATGTTTGAACTGCTGCCCTCGGACAGACGTTACACCTCAAAACAAGAACAAACGGTTTGAGAGAGTTTTTATAACAGGGCCATATCCCTATTAAACAAACACTATAGAGTTTTTATAACAGGGCCATATCCCTATTAAACAAACACTATAGAGTTTTTATAACAGGGCCATATCCCTATTAAACAAACACTATAGAGTTTTTATAACAGGGCCATATCCCTATTAAACAAACACTATAGAGTTTTTATAACAGGGCCATATCCCTATTAAACAAACACAATAGAGTTCATCGGTAGGCAGATGTTTTGTCTGCCTACAGGGACAAGTGCAATAACCGATGCTGCTAAAATACAATGTGCAATAATTGATGCTGCAAATGTTAATAGCAGAGCTTAGTGTGTTTATAGGAGAGCTTAGATAATTTATGCTCATGCCCTGTATAGTTAATCATAGCTCTTAATCTGTTATTTAAACTGTTTATATTTAAAACTTTTCTATTTGCACCAAGGGGGGAGGGGGGAGGGGCTGTAAGCCAATTTCGTTGCGCAAATGTACACGTACAGTGTGTAATGACAATAAAGGTTCATTTTATTTCAAACCCTCTCTCATCTCCCTCTCTAATGTCTCTCTCTCTCATCTCTCTCTCTGTCTCACTCACTCATCCTTTTCTCCAGCTCGTCCCGCGTCTCCCCCGTCCCTATTGGTCCTGGCTCCCTCCCAGGCTCCACCCTCTGGGGGCGTGGCCAGCGTGCTGTGCCTCGCTCGGAGTTTCTACCCTGGCGACTCCACCCTGTCCTGGTCCGAGGACGCCACCACCATGGCGGGTCCCGAGGTCCAGACGGCGTCTCGGCGCCAGACCGATGGCACGTTCTCACGGAGCAGCTTCCTGAATCTCAGCGCCGAACGCTGGAATTCTGGACACAGCTACACCTGCACCATCAGACACTCCGCCCTGACCAACACTGTGAGCTCCACCACCAGGATGGAGAAGTGTAGTTAGACGGGTGGAGGAGATGATGCAACGCGCACACTGTGCTCGTAAACGCAGACGGGAAAAAAAGTGGAGAAACACGTCTACAGAACAACTGTGTTAATGTCACTTCAGCTCCTGGTTTCTTCTTTGTAGATGTTGTATCAGGGGGGTTTGGAGGAGGTTGAACTCAGGAATCAGGAACTCCTAGGAATGTTATCCAATTATGGTATGAGCATAAACTGTAGACTCTAAAGGTAAAAACTGATTTAAAAATTTTGGATTTTTACATTTTCAGGTGGGTCCATTTTCCCACTATATCATTGTGGCCATGCCATATATGACCTATATTGCTAGAACTCATAAACCATGTAAGCGATCAACTCCCAATTTGAAAGCCTTTTATAGCCTGATGTCCTTGTGAGGTATGCCAAGTCTGTTTCAAATTGGCCTATCGGGGGCGCTACAGTACCCAAAAACCTTAGAAATCATTTAAACTCATGCTGCAATCATGTTATAAGGAATACAGACAAGTAATGGGTCTTGTATGATTCAGATCAATGAGTTCTATAACATCGCAGTTACATCTCATAACAAAAAGTGCACTGCCTGACCAGAAATGAACCTTTTAATTCACCAAAATGTCCTATTTCATTTCTGAGATTAATGAGATATCAGTATGGTTGTACTTGGGCTCCATCTAGTGGCCAAATTCCAGAACTGACTGAAAACTATTGCTCACATGAAATACCACACAAACACACCACAAAGCTGATCTCAGCATGTGATTTAGTTCTGTGATCTAAATCATTTTGCCAATACAATTTATTTTGAACCTTTTGGGCCTTCAGTGCCTCAAATTGGCCTGTAGAGTGCGCTACAGTACCCAAAAACCTAAGAAATAATAAAAACTCATGCTGCAATCCTGTTATGCAGAATACAGACAAGTAATGGGTCTTGTATGATTCAGAACAATGAGATAATTAACTTTGAAATGACATCTCATAACAAAAAGTGCACTGCCTGACCAGAAATAAACCTTTTATTCACTAAAATGTCTTTTTTGTCACTATAATAACAGTATGGTAGTACTTGAGCTCCATATAGTGGCCAAATTTCGGAACTGACTGAAAACTATTGCTCACATGAAATACCACACAAACACACCACAAAGCTGATATCAGCATGTGATTTAGTTCTGTGATCAAAATCATTTTGCCAATACAAAAGCAGTTTTTTCCACTGAAACAGCTTCTTTTCACTTTTGGGTCTAAAGGACCTTTTGGGCTTCTTTTTGCCTATTGAGGCCAAAATGCCTAGTCGTGTGTGAACCCGCCAATCGCCGCTTGCAGCTATATTTGCATTTGCAACTGTTGCTTCATTCATCATAGCTTGAAAAAAATGTTTAGGAAGAAAACGTGTATTAAAATATTTTGGTTGTCTGAAAAGAGACATGTGCTTTACACGGTATAAGCTACATATCTAGATAAGTCACCAAAACAAAAGACATGTCAGTCAGACATTGCAAACCTGAGATCATGAGGGGGTAGGATTTCAGCAGGCGTTGTACTGCCAAAATTATACGTTCCTTACTAATGCAGCCCCTGTTGAACATAGAGACATGTGTAAATACTAAATACTAATCATGGTGTCAATACTAAATACTAATCATCAAATACCTGCAGACTCACTTATTTACAGCACAACTTTTAATATGAAGGCCTGAAAAACATCCTTAACCAGTCATTAAGACTTATGCACTTAAAAATTCCTTAAGTATGGGAACAGAATTCATAAGGAAGTTATACATGATTTTGCTCGTTTGACCTGTGCAGACAACAAGAATTCCTTTGGCTCTCTTTTGCCATCCTAGAAATAAAAGTGGCTAATACTGAACACTTGAGAACTCTCCAGGATGATAGAGACCACACGCCTCATCAAGAATCCTCCACTAAGATGAGACAAAACCATCAAAGATATGCTCATTATGCATGAGATAAATGATCATTTGGAAAATTACTGGCACTGTAGCTTGCAACCGCTCTAGATGTTGCACACAAATTTATGAAAAAAAAAATCTGAACTTTTCTCAAACAGAGAAATCAGAACTTTCTTTTACCACACACTGTTCCTCATGCAGGATCCTATATTACTTGCAAGAGATAATCGAGAGAAGGCTTACTTATTGATTTGTTGAACACTCTGGAAAGCCTTGAGTACTTCACTGCAATTTAGGTAGTGAAGGTTTTTATTAGTCTCTATATATTTTTCTTTAGTACACTTGTTACACACCTGGAATCTTCTTGTGTATGTGTGTGTTCAAATGTAATCATTAGTGCTTACAGAAATAAACATTTTATTATATATATAAAATCAATCTCTGTCTTACCCCATCTTGAAAAACATTCCATATAACTGAACATTAGATATGGAAATAGCTAAGACTGGCACAATACGGAATGAGAATTACAGCTCTGGGCATGACTTTATTTACTATAAATGTATGTTAGTGTGATGCTAGATTTCAGCAAATGTTTTGCTTGTTACAATTCACCAAAAATACATCTGTTTTACATGCAAAGTTATTCAAACATCTGTGCATGAAAATACATCTAAAGTACAAACATATTCTGTTTACTCCACCAATATACCTGGTCATGCAAAAGTCTAGGACAGGTCCCACTTATAACATAGACCATAATCAATTAGTTAGTACCTCATTAAAGGAGTGTTCATCTATCTGCAAAATGTACATTACATACTGCAACATCATACAGCATATATTAAGCTAATACTGTGCCATTACACTTATTAGCAATACAGTACAAAAGTAATTCTGTGAATCATAGCTTTTTCTTTTTTAAAAACAACCATTTAAGACTCTTCATTGAAAAGTCACATTACGCATACCAAACAACAAAAAGACTATAGATCTTTGTTCCTTGTGCATGTGATAAATTACATTCTGCACAGTTACCTCAGGATATGTCAACAGAAAATAACAATCATAGAACAATATATATCTATAGTCACCATGACAACAGTTATCATGATAAGTGTTAGTATTTCAAAGTGCAAACAGAGCAGAGCTCCTAGGTGTGTTAAACCTGATGTGATTCACTAAAATCTGTGCTCCTTATTTAAAAGGACTTCTGAGTTTAAGTATTTAGCTTTCTGCTCATTCAAAATGTTAAAAACGTTTGACTTTCTTCCTCTCTCTTTCATTTAGAGTGCAGGCACAGTAAGAAATGCACAAACATCTCCATCTTCAAGTAGAATCCATGTTGGGCTTTATTTTGGTCTGGAGGTCTGGCTGGCAGCTCTCAGGTGATCGGGAGGTTCTTCACAAACTCTCTTAGGCTCTTGCGGATATTGGAAGGTTGGGAAGCAGCTCAGTCCAGCAGCGCCGGACCCATGTGGGCATGAAGGGCTTGGCATAGGTGGACAGTGGCCCCCTCACGCTTCCACCCCTCCCGTGGACCGTACCACTGTTGCTGGAGGTCCCCAGGAGCTACCAGAGCAGAGGGAGCACCTTCTGCTCAACCAGTTGTGGCTTGCGGGGGTAGAGTTCCCTAACCAGCTCTATAAAAAGAACATTTAAAAGGAACAATGATCAATAAATCAACCCTGGACAGCACTGGGTTATTACAGAAGCATTTTCTTAACCTAGAAAGATTTCATTCAATTAAAGTGACAATATTTGGTAACTATGGTAACTCTCTGGAATGATTATTATCAATATTATAAATATTATTAATTAATATAGGAATTATAGTATTTCTGGTAAATCTTTTATCTTTTTTATCTCTGGCATCTCTTAGCATATCAGTGGAATGACTTTCTGAAAGAATAGTTTTTTGATAAATGTATTTGAAATTCAAGCCGGTTCATTTTGAACCATGCTCTGTCCTTTAACTACTGGGTCTGGGACTACACTGTGCATGCCCTACTGTAAATACAATGTGTGGTGCCACACACTGCCCTGTACTCGAGTATTTGTTTACAATATATGTCTACCATCACAGTTTAGATGGTTTTTTATTGCAGTCTGTTTCACCTAAAAGTTTTGTGAATAAGTTTGTTTAGTGAGTAAACATGGGGCATAGTGGATGGGATAAAAAATCCTCATCATGTATCCAAACATGAATCACTACCTTGGATTTCAGAGTGTGGACAGTGTCCCTGATGGTTGCCAGGTCTTTAGCAGGGATGTACTTTTCCACCATCTTATCAAAGTCGTGGTGGGAGGACAGGAACAGCAGCATACGCCGGCCCAAGCGCCTGAGACGAGGAACAGACCCCAAAACAGGAGAGAACCGTGAGTGAGGGACCCGTAACTCACAGCACACCAACCATTTATCTTACCAGGGTACAATTTTACAAGGACGTCTGTGTGTAGAAAACACGATAGTGCTTCTATTACTCTACAATTTAGCAGCATTCGCTGACTTCAGAGTATCAGATTAGGAGAGTAAAAGAATCAGCAAAAGATTACTATCTGGGAAACTGAACAAGCTTTGTAGAATTCTCGTTCTGATCCCAGTACTAACCTGGTTTCTTGTGTAGAGCCCTGTGCCAACTTGGAGACTGACAGGAATAATTCGCGGTGTGACGTCTTTCGCCCCAGACAATAACTGGCCAGCACCAATCTTCTCTACCAAAGTAGCCAAGTGCCGAGCAGTACACTTTCTTACTGCAGCATTCAGACTTTTGAGGAAAACAGAAGGAAAAAAATTAGGGCATTCAAAAAAAGGAGGTAATAACTATTAATCCATCCAATCAATGTACACAGTACAACTTTTAGCTTCTATAAAGAAACTTAATACCCTTATGTATGATCTAAGTGCACAATCAAATGATCATATTCTATTCGATTGCTTAGTTTGCACCAGTTAGTGTACATCTGTATTTTTAAAACAGAAAATGTTTGTATGTCCTCTGTGAGCTAGCTAACTAGCCTATTTTTTAAGCATTGTGAAGGGCAGTTTGGATCAGCAGAGCGGAGATGGAACGCAATAAAAATAATATATAAGAGGATAAATAACTAAAAATATTGATATAGGCCAGGGCAATATTTTGAAAGAACAATGGAGAGGTAAAAACAGCAGCAAAAAACAGCAGCCAAAATTAGTGCTGTGTTAGCTTCTTGTGACTGTTGTTGCTATCTGAAAGCCACAGTTTAAAGCTCACTGCAGGCTAACTGACCAGAGTCCTCCAGCGAGAAGGGCGTTCATGCTCCGAATGGGGGTGCAGTTCTGCACCATGCTGTCCAGAGCTGTGTCCACGTCCTGCCTGATGAAGCCATTGGACTCCGCTGCTTTGTGGAGGAGGACCTTAGCTGTAACCTCCACTTCCTGGTCCATCCCTTTCTGCAGGCTGGAGTACAACTCCCTCAAGGACACCACCGCCATGCGGGACACGCCAGAGCGCAGGTTCAGCACCTGCAGGAAAGACGACGTTCAAGCTCGTTTTAGTCACATCCAACACTGCCACCGCCATCGTAATAAGTATAATCCTCCACTGCAATGTGTTATGTAGGCGGAAATACCTTAATCACTAATTACAGTTAGATATGCCATCTGAATTTCAATTAGATAATGTTTTTATCAAAAAGGAATTTAAAAGTACTATGCTAAATCTGACTTGACTTTGTCAGCAACATCACCTGTAATGTGTACATGCTGATGGCATGTTTGTATTCTGTCTATCCACTGATGTTTGCACTGGACATACATGGACATCAGTGGGTTGTGCCTCTTCGGTAATGGTAGACCTTGATCTGATTGTTCTCGTCCAGGCCGAGCTGGACCAGCCCATTGGTGGGTGGGGCAGCTGGGTAGCGTGTGAAGAGAGGCCTGGGCAGAGGTTCAGGAGAGTACAAGGGTGCCAGAGAGTGTGTGTGAAAATATGATGCATTCTGTTCCCGTACTGGTTTGTGTGTGATACGTACATGTGTATAAGCTGAGGGGGAACGAGAGATTGTGAAAGGATACACATTTGGGTCTTTGCGTTGTGATTCCAGCCACCTTTTGTTGTCTTCAATAAATCTCTGCAGCCTCTGGCCATCTAGCTCAGAGGAGTGACTACACACCCACACACACACACACACATAATGGAAAAGCACTGTATGAGTTCATCAATTTTCCTTTCAAAATCAACAGCAGCACTGACCCTGTGAGTGAGAGTGAGAGATTGTGACCGAGCCTGCACTGGTGTGCAAGTGTGTGTAGTTACCTTGCTGGAGTGTATCCACAATATGCTCTGGTAGCCCTCATGGGATAGCGGGCACTGGTATCCATGGAAACTCCTAAAATCAGAGCAGTCTTAATACGGGTAGTGCGATTTAGATTTCTGAAGCTAATTTGACACAGCAGGTCTCTACACTGCACCACACTTGCACTGGAAATGATCGGCATTATCCAAGCACAGAAAATCAATGGAGGTCATCAACTATGCAAAAAAGGCTATAAATCCAGCAGTGACTGGTTTGTGCTTGAGGGAGAGGCAGAAGTTTCTATTTGTATTTAAGGTTTTACGAGTGATGAAGAAATGAAGCATTAGTGAAAATCACTGCAGCCCACTGAGGTGACCACTGCTCATCACTGCTAATGTTTGGGGTGTGTCTGTCTCTACGTACCAGGGAAGAGTTTGCTCCAGTGGGAGTTCAAATGAAGGTCAGACCCGTGTGTTTTTGGGACAGAACAGTGTAAGAAACTGTTCTGATTGGCCAATGAAGAGGAGGCGGGACTTGGTGTCCATGCCCAGGATGGGGCAGGAGGGAAGGAGGAGGACGGAGGTGGCCGAGGGAGGGGCTGGACGGTCCTCCCAGTGAGAGATCCCAGTGCACCCAGCACCGTGTTCAGCTGGCCAGAGATCTGCTGCAGGGACTCTGCTAACTGCTGCACTTTCACTGGCACTGCATGTGCTGAAACAGAGAGGAAGACCAGGGTTTGGGTGTATTACTGCTAGAGAGATAAAAACATCAGACAACTATGAATCAACAAGACCAGAGTGGACTCTAGAGCTGCTTACAGTTGTGGGCAAATTTTTAGTTTTCACAGTTTGCTTCCTCAGTTTATTTTTTTAAGAACCTTTTGTCAAATGTTTATGTGATATAATGAAGTACAATTATTAACAGTCTATAATTGTTCATTGCTGCTAAACTGCTCCTGAATCATTGGGAGAAGTTGTTCTGGAAGGATGTTTTGATACCTTCCCTTATTCATGGCTGTGCTTTGCTTAGGCAACATCGGGAGTGACCCCACACTTTGATGGTGTGAGGAGGCTCATAGCTGCCTCCTCTGTAGGAGACGCTCCTGTAGGAGACACTACTGTAGGAGACGCTCCTGTAGGAGACGCTCCCTGAAGCGTCCTTCATGCAACTGAAGCACTCTCCCCAAAGTCCTTAGTGACTAGATAAATGGTTGATTGGGGTGCATCGTACAAGCCGCACTGTCCTTGCCTGTGAAACCCTTTTGATGCAATGATGACTGAACGTGTTTCCTTGGAGGTGACCATAGTTAACAGGAGAAAACGTAAAAGCACCACTACCCTTTTAAAGCAACCAGTCTTCTCTTCTAATCATCATGACAGATTGATGTCAGCTGTCTTATCCTCATTAACTTTTTTTCTCCTGAACTAACGAGATCAACACTGAAATTATCTTATGCCATTTTGTAGGGCTGAAATGGAGAAGCTGGAATGCAGTAATTTTTGTGAGAAAATCATTTTCATCACAGGGAATGACTTTGCAATTAATTGCAATTCATCTAATCACTCTTCACAATCTAGAATCAATACACATTGCCACCATAAAAAAAAACTGTGGTAGTAAACTTTGTGAAAACCAAAATTAGTGCCTTCTCAAAATGTCTGCCCGTGTGTGTGTTTTGTGCATGCACATGGAGTGTGTCTCTCACTCGTCTCCTCTTGGCCATACTCGTCTCTGCTCGTCTCTGAGTCTCTGACATCAAATGAGACTCTCCGATCTCCCACCAGCCGCTCGCCTTCATCACATGACAGCTGAGAAAAACATTGTAAAGCCCAGGTAGGTATTAATGTGGGTTTGTACGTAAGTGTGTGGGTGCAGGCATACGTGTGTGTGTGTGTGTGTGTTACCTCCTCTGCCAGTGAGGTCTCCAGCTGGCCGAGTCTCTCCTCCTTCTTTCTCAGGAGCGTGTGGTCCTTCTGGACCGTCTCCCTCAGCTTCTCCAGCTCACTCACCTCCTACAGCACAGCGGAGCAGAACATCTAAGAGGAACTACACTCATGCTTCCTACTCTCTCCCATCTGACCTGGCTACATGGCTGTAGGCACTGCAAGACCTAACGTGCTTAGACCCACCACGGCACTGAAACCGTCTAAAGTAGTTAACAATCTCTTAATATTCTCAGATAAAGGTCAATCACTCTCCTGGTTCAAATCCTACCTGAACAATCGTTACCAATTTGTACTTGAAAATAATGAATGCTCATAAGGATCTGTATTGGGTCCCATGTTATTCTATTATATATGCTAGCAAGCATTTGTAGGCATGGTATTAGCTTCCATTGCTATGCAGATGATACTCGGTTATATATATCTTCTAATTTGGATGATGTCAATACTACTACCAAAACTGAGAACTGCATCCAAGAAATAAAGAACTGGATGGTGTCTAATTTTCTTCTTCTAAATTCTGATAAGACTGAGGTGTTACTTCTTGGATCCAAGACTGCAAGAAGCAATTGGTCGAATCTTCTTATTACACTAGATGGCTTTTCAGTAACACCTGAATCTCCTGCTAAAAGTTTAGGTGTCTCTAGTGATTTGGATCTTTCATTTTTCACACACATATGCAATGTCACTAATGCTGCCTTTGCAACTTCATGTAATATTGCCAAGCTGAGACATGTACGTTCGGTATCAGATGCAGAGAAACTGGTCCACAATCTCATCAAGATTGGAATACTGTAACTGTCTTTTAACTGGATGCTCTAAACAGTCCATGAAGAAAGTCCAACTTGCTGCATTCCAATTTGAATCCAAGAGCCAGAGTCCTAACTAGGCCTTGAGAAGTGCATCACATTAGTCCTACTCTCTCAGCGTTGCACTGGCTCCTGGTTAAATATCAAACTGATTAGGGCTGCACGATTAATCGTATTTTTATCGTTATCGCGATGTGAAGTTTCACGATAAACACATCGAAAGAGCCACGATAACTCCTTGAATAACAGCAAACTCAAATTGCGTTATCCTCGTCCAGCAATAGAGGGAGCTATTCGCGCTGCAGACTATGATCACGTGACGTAAGTAGGCAAGAGGCAGAGTGAGGCAGAGTTGCCAGGTTCGCGGTTTTCACGCCAAATTGGGCTTGTTTGAAAATCCAGCCGCGGGTAAAAATTCTGGGGCCGCAGGGTGCGGTTTTTTGGGCTACTTTTGAGTTGGGCTACTGCGGAAGTTACAAGTCAACACTAAGAATCGATCGCGATATAATACTTAATTTGTCTCCATTTCACACTCGCAACCCCCACCCCGCCGACAACTTACACTCGCAGATTTTGTGCGGAAAACTTTTGTAGGACCTGGCAACCCTGGAGTGGGGTGAACACGCTCATCAGACACGCGATTTGGTTTAAGCCTGGTTTACACTTGATGCGGCGCGAGGGTCCGGGAGGCGAAAATAACGTAATCGCGGTGGCTTCGCCCGTGTGCAATTGCCTCGCGCGCTGTCGATTCACGAGGTCGTGCACCTCTCGAATTTTGTAAGTTCGCGCGCGCCGCGTCTCGGCGCAATGAGAACAGTCATGTTTGCAGGGTTCATACACCTATACAAGGTGGAATTCAAGCACTTGTACGTCACTTTCAAGGTCCATTTCAATAATTCCCAGCACGTTATTGAATTAAATATTTATACATATACTCTAAATGATTCGAAATAATTCGCTTTTTTATCACATTATTTAATGTTATTATTTATTTAAAGTTCGCGCGCGCCGCGTCTCGGCGCAATGAGAACAGTCATGTTTGCAGGGTTCATACACCTATACAAGGTGGAATTCAAGCACTTGTATGTCACTTTCAAGGTCCATTTCAATAATTCCCAGCACGTTATTGAATAAAATATTTATACATATACTCTAAATGATTCGAAATAATTCGCTTTTTTATCACATTATTTAATGGATATTTATTTTCAAAACGCCCAATCTTAACGTCTTCACGTTCTCTCATGTTTCGTCCTGGAATTACAAGAGGCTCGTATTTGTTAACGTAATACAAGAGAATTGTTCAGTCAGACAGATATTTGTTGTGAAACGAAGTAGTTACAATTTCAAGCCTTTTCAAATACTTTAGCCTAAATTCCAGCACTTTTCAAACCTGAAACACAAAGCAACATACATATCGTTTCGGACAACACTGCAAAGAATGTGACACGGCAAGATTAAACGCTTCCGCCGTTCGCGGAGGTTAACGAGGTGTGCGGAGTCGCTCACTCGTGAAAGTATAAACCTAGATTGAATCTATTGTTGAATAAACCTGCAAAATATTTGTAATTATTCTGGATTCATTACACAGTAAAAAACAAAACAAATTAACGTGCTGCTGTTCAGAGAGACACTACATTTCTGTATTTTAATCTTAATTTATCGTGGTTCACATCGATATCGGGATATCCAACAATGTTATCGCACATCGCAATTCTAGTCCATATCGTGCACCCCTAAAACTGATTTAAAAATTCTTCTGTTGGCCTATAAAGCATTAAATAGTCCTCCACAATATCCGTGAACTCACTGCATACCATAATCCATCTCACCTGCTGCTCTCTCAAAGCGCAGGATTGCGCTCAGCTCCGAAAACTACAAGATTACAGCCGAAGGCAGAGTAATGTCTCAGTACCCTCATGCCTGTGGTCACCTCCAGGCCCCTCCCTTTAGTTATGCTGCTAGGGATAAGCCTGCTGGAGCCACATGCTAAATCACTGGCACGTGTACTATATATATATGGAAGTTTAATTTGATTTTACATATTTAACCTGCATTCTGTATCTTGACTACATGTTTCTACAAAGACAATTCCATAAAGCAGCTAGAAGATGCCCTGAGTTGCCAGTGGATGTGCTGATGCCGTGGATGCATGTGCCAATACGGCCAGCATCCTACCTGAGGCCCAGCATCCATATTGGACTGTGACTGCTCAGATAGACACAGGACTATAAATATGAACTTAAAGTTGCTGGGCCAATGGAGCATGGCTTCCCTTTGGGGTCTTGGTCCTCCCAAGGTTTCTTCCTAATCCACCTAGGGAGTTTGTCTCTGCCACACTCGCCCCTGTCTTGCTCATTAGGGATCTGGACCCATGCGCTTGTGAAGCTGCTTTGTGACACCATGTTTTGTAAAAAGCGCTTTATAAATAAAACTGACTAGACTTGACGGACCTGGCAGAGAGGCTGAGCAGAACCTCTTGCAGCGGACCTCTGCGGGCTGGGGTGGGCCGTCCTTAGTGCTGCCTGTCTCGCTCTCAGACAGCTGGTCTCTTTCTCCAAGAACCGTCGTGCTCTCTGCAGAGAGACACCTTCACACGAGATATACTCCCGCAAGCTAGAGAGAGAGAGAGGAGATTACAAATGAGTATATAAACATATGATAAATACATACAATCGGACAGCCTCCCTCCCCACCCACACACACCCCCCCCCCACATACTCGTCTATGCTGCTGTGGTTGTTGTGGGAGGTGGGCACAGGGGAGAGAGGAGGTTCCAGGTCCTCCACTCCGAGGGGGCCCTCCTTCTCTCTGCTCTTCTCCTTGCTCTCCTCCTGTTTCTTTCTCTCCAGGTTATCGTCTCCATGCTCTCTCTGCTCCACCTCGCTGACAGACACAAACCACACCAACACAGATCTGTACATTGTACACACTCTGTGTACCGTGCATTTGTGTCACCAGAGACCAGTACTGACTCGGTCAAAGCTAGTGTGTGTGTGTGTGTGTGTGTGTGTGTGTGTGTGTGTGTGTGTGTGTGAGAGAGTGTGTGCGCCCGCACATGCGCATGCATGTGTATATTATCTAAACCTTCAGCGCATCGACCAAAGTTGGTATACGTATACATTACCCAAGTGTGTATATGGGGGTGTGTGTGTGTGTGTGTGTGTGTGTGTATTACCTGAGCCTTCTGTGGAGTTCATCACATCTATCCTGTAGAAGCACTGTATTGCTCAGTAGCTTCTCTCTCTCCTCCATCATCCTTCTGCTCTCCTCCCTCTCCCTCCTCCTTCCCTCTCTCTCTTTTTCCAGTTCCTCCCTTTCTCTCCTCCTCTCATCTCTTAGTCTGTCCAGCTCCGCACGCAGACTGTCCCGTTCTCTCAGGACACGTGAGAGAGCCTGGGACACACACACACACACATACACACACACACACACACACACACAACCTAGTATAACAGTTCACAATGACAAACACACACACACACACACCTGGTCATACACACACTCACACGCACCTCTATCCCCTTCTCAACTTCATCTTCTTCCTCACTCAGCTGTTGTCTCCTCTTCTTCAAATCTGCAGCCTACAGACCAACAGTACGAACACACACAGATCATTTTATCAGGGCACCTAATACAATGGAGCTCAGTGTACCAGTTGCACATTGGAGTAGCACACACACACTCAAATAAAGCAGGTAAAGTACCTGAGTTTGGAGTAGCACACCCACATACACACACACACACACACACACCCACACACTCAAATAACACAGGTAAAGTACCTGAGTTTGGAGTAGCAGTTCCTGAGTTTTGAGCTCTTTGGATTTCATGTCCAGTTGCTCCATCATCTTCTGCACTTCTAACTCCTAAACACACACACAAGAAAAACAAACAAATACAAACAACTCTCACCGTCTTTATACACATAAACACCCGACTGGGTATGGCAGAAGAGGCGTTTTTGCGCGTGCGTATCGTGTGGGTGTGGGATCTTACTTTCTGCTTGTGTATTTTGTGGGTTTGTTGGAGCTGAGAGTCAAGCTGTAATCTGAGCTGCTCCAGCTGGGATGAGTGTGTAGCCTGCATCCTCTCCTTCTCCTCCAGATGAGCCCTCAACAAGCGCTCCCTCTCCACGCTCTCCTGCACACACACCGTGTGATGAACACACATTGGCTCGGCCTCTTAGGTGATCACTGAGCTGTGAGTAAATGAATTCTCCCTGCCTTTAATTTATTTATTTAGTCTTTAATTTATTGTCATCACCTTAACTGAAACCAAAGGGTGTTTTATAGAACCCACATATGGTTCGTCTTTTCTGTATGAAGTGTGCATGACCCTCAGAGAGCCAGGGGCCTAGTGCACAATACAAATGAATGAGGTAATAGAAATTACATATATAGATGGATAGACAGATGGATGGATAAACAAGAGGATGTGTGGATGTATATGACTAACAGACGAATGGAAAAATGGATGGATGGACGGAAAGGAAGAAGACAAAAAGAAACACTGAAAGAAAAACACTGGCGCATGACCTCAAATAAAACCCTAACCTCAAATAAACTTTGAGGTCCCCTCACTTATACCACTGCTATAGTGTTTGTAGAGAAAGACAGACAGACAGACAGACAGAGAGAGGGAGGGAGGGAGGGAGAGACATATAGGAAGAGAGGCAGTGTGAGTGTTAATGAGTACCTGCAAGGGTGGGTTAGGGCTGTGGTCTCTTAACGGAGCGAGATCTTGGCGTTCTGATTCGGATCTCTCCTCCACAGGAGCACTGCCACTGACTTCACTGTCCTGCTCATACACAAACACATATGCATGAACACGCATGTACAGACATTCACAAGATCATTGTGTGTGTGTGTGTGTGTGTGTGTGTGTGTGTGTGTGTGTGTGTGTGTGTGTGTGTGTGTGTGTGTGTGTGTGTGTGTGTGAAAGGTAGAGCAAGGTGCTACAGTAACACCAAGATCACGTGAGCACACACAGTGATGTTAGTGGCGCTGTATAAATGTGTGTGAAAAGCTGGGAACATAATGTGTGAGTGAGGGAGAGTGAAGAACATCGTGGCCACCTCATACTGCAGTCCCCCTTTCAGGATGTCCAGGTCCACGTGTAGGTTCTGCAACAGGTCTGATGACCCTAGCAGACTCTACGTACACACAAACGCACACCGCAACACGGATACAGAAAATCATTCCTCATACTTTACTGCACTGTAAAGACTACAAAGGTGACAGTGAGCTAAAAATCAGATCATTATATTCTAGCAGGTGTTTTCACCTCATGGACAGACGCCGCCTTCTGCTCTTCATCCTCCTCCTCTTCATCCACCTCCAGATCTGGATTAAATATGGGCGGAGCCAGACTCTCCAGCTGTCGTCCTCTTAGCGAATGCAAATTTGCTCCGGATACATCCTAAGATACAGATCATCATACGCTCTACACCTCTGCCATGAACTCAAACCTCCATCACTTCAAAGTCAATTTGGTAAAAGCTAAACTTTGCAGAGGAGTGACGTGTTCTTTTACTTCCAGTGACGTATGTAGGGTTTGTTCTTACACCACCTTATAAAAGTATACAATGAGGTTTCATTCCCCTACTTGAGGATATAGACTGTACATGTTCACCCCTACTAGAGGATATAGACCGTACATTTACCCCTAGTGAGGACTTTAAAGGATGAAGGTCTGTGAAGTTGCCCGGGGAACCTCGCAGTCCAGGAACTGAAAGGTCACACATTCCTCTCAGTGGAGCCAGAGGAGCCAGCAGCTGAGAGACAGTGATAGAGTGAGTGAGTGAGTGTGTGAGTGTGTGTGTGTGTGTGTGAGTGAGAGAGAGAGAGAGAGAGAGAGAGAGAGCATTAGCAGAATGGCACACACAAATTAGCTTTCTTTCTCCTTTCTGCTCAACTTTAGGCGACTGCTATCCTAAATCTTTTGATATACTTCGATGAGCAAATAATTGTTCAATTCATTTCAGTGTTATTAGAAACACAGCAGTCAAGAATGTGTAGAATGGAAGAGAAAGTGTGACAAATATAACTGCTGTGTGACAAAATACATTTTAGGGTACACAGATCCAAACTCACTCTTGGGGCCTTCAGTCCCTCTGGTTCCTTCTTTTTTTTCTCCTTCTTCTCTTTCTTCTTCTTCTTCTTCTCCTTGTTCTTTCTGGTTCCTGTGGAGGCGGAGCCTGAGATGGCAGAGGCAGTCCGGCCGTGATGAGCACGCTCCCGCTCCTGGGTCACTAGTTGGCGGTAGTGCTCATCACAGGGGTGGTCCCAGGTGGACTGGCCCGTGGAGAAGTTGAAGTAATAAACTTCTCCAGTCACATCCTGACTGGAGTAGGAAAGGGAGACAAGCTCATCAGATAAACACACATAAAAACACATGACATGTAGACAAGCCTAGGTTCTCCAGCACAGGACTGTCCACAAAGGTGTCAACAGGACAACATCTGAAACACTGAGTGGTGCTCTGGGTCTCATTGCTCAGATTAATAGTGCCAGAAGGCAAGTCTACAAGCAAATCTGCTGCATAGAGTGATGAAATATTAATTATATACTTTGCAATTGTTAGTTTTGGGGACAACTAACATTAAATATCTCCTGGATCTTGTATTTGTGTGTTTTATCTATAAAGGTACTGACTCATATAAAAACACCACTGTTACACCTGACAATAAGGTTATAACATACTTTCCCCCAAACCATTTGAATACAGAATCCAAAAATGATTTCATATGTTAAAATGTGTCTGATCTTTCATGTCACATCAAACTCCCCAACTTCAAAAACAATCCTCTTCTGCCTGTTATATTTTCTCTTGCCCAATCTTATTTCCCAGTCAAATTATTCAGTCTTCTCCAGACTTGCAGTTCCATGGTCTTTAAAAAAAAGTTGGGCTGTCTAATTTGCTCATCTAATCACCTAGGTCATAAGTGATTTAATGCCCACTTCTTGCAAGCTTCCAGAGAGTCCGTGTGACATTATGACACTCACAATAAAGTCCTGATGCATCCTACTTCTATAAATGGTACTTAAAATTATAACTGAGTTATAGGGGACAAAGGGCCTTGGTACGTCAGGTAATCGAGAACCTGAATGAATGAGCCAGCATGAATGAGACGTAGAGTTCTTGGAATGGAAGCCATTCCTCAATTAAGGGCACATTAGAGTATGCTTGGATTTTTCTAAAAGGAACCAACACTCACACCAACGCTCACTGCTCTGTGTGTAAGGATAAGAAAACTGTTTCATTATGGGTGACTGTATGAGAATGAGCTTGTCCTACCAGGGTTTCCATTCAGGAGGTAGTGGGGCTACAGCCACCTCTCTGGCCAGCCATAGGAGCTCTGGCTCCCTCTCAGGGTCAATGCCAATTTGTCTGGCAAAATCATGGATATCTGAGGAGCAATACAAATAAGAAGAATATACCGACAAGAAGTATGATATTTTCAAATCAAGACAAAATCCCACAAATTCAAATATTTAAGTCCATAATGCATGGAGATTGATTCTATGTTATAAAGTGTAGCTATAGCTTGGGCGAACATACAGGAGTCCCAACTGGAACTGTGTTGTTAATATTATAATTATTATATATTATAATATTATTATATATTATTAAGTTATTATGTCAGTGTTATAATTTAGTTTTTAAATGATGGAACTGTTGTAGCTTGTAGACTTTATCAATGGTGGATATTAAATTATACCATTTCAGTAACATATATTAAAGTTCAGGGCCGGAGTGGGCCACTTTTTCAGCCCGGGAGTTTCATGCCCAAATCCGGCCCAAAATTATTTTTCCATCCCAATCGGCCCAAACTAGAGATTGACATGAGCCGGCCCATCGAGAATCCTCCGGAATCTCCCGATTAGCCACTCCGGCTCTGGTAAAGTTTTATCCGGGGTCCTAAACTGTAACAGGTAGTATGCGACAGCTAATGTACCTTGTTCAGATGGGATATAATTCTCATCGCAATCCTCTTCCAGGATCAACTGCTCTCCAACTGGTCCCCGAAGGGCATCTGCTGTCATGTTGAATGAACATTAAGAAAAATATTATGTACTATACGAATAACAGTGCAGTAGACAGATCACCTCGCCATATTGTCTCTAAACTCTCCGTGGTACCGTTCGCTAGGCTAACCTAACTAACTAGCCAATAATAGAATTCCATAGCAATAATAGCGTCCATAGCAACCGTAGCATTCCACACAAAGCAACGTTATACCCAAAATACCCAAATACCCACCAGCAGGCTGGAGGTTGACTGTATCCATCTGTTTCAGGACCTCGCCTTGAACATGGGGCTGAGCAAGGTGTCTCTGCCTCTCCATGTCAGGGCCTAAATGCAAAACACCAACCCAGGGCACAGAGGAATGTGTACTGTTAAGATCATCAGGTCTATAAGAAGGGCTACAGTGCCATTTGAATTCATTACAATGTTGAAGAATATGTCATGTCATATTTTCTGATAAAACTGGTCAGGTCATGTGCAGAAAGCTGATGGTTCTGCACCTCTGCCAGACCTTACAAACAAATGTAATAAATGTTTTTTTTCTACTTTATCATGCATGGTTATTTGGTTTGTTGAATACGCATGTAATCTTCAGTGTTACACAGTACCAGTGTGGAGTGGTCCTTCTACAGGGATGTTAACATGGCCGACATCTGAGGGTCCCGCCGTCCTTCTGTGAGGGAAGGGTGCTGGTCCACAGGGATCCGTGTGGATCACTGTCTCTTGGAGGTTGTAGGGCACACCTGAAAATCCCACAGTAGGTAAAGTGAAACCCAGCACGCCTCCCAGTGAGGCTCAAATGCCTTGTAAGTGTTTCCCAATGAACAAGTCATTATAACAAGGGCTATGGTGCCATGTGATGTCATTAGAATGTGGGGAGAATGCTTAAGAATGTTTCTTTTTAAAAGTGTTTATTTTTATTTGCTTTTTCCATGGCCACATGGACAATGTTAAGATTTATGAAAATTGTGCTGAGTCAAAGAAATCAAAGAAGTAACCCATGCTCCATTAATTATATTATCATGTACACATGAAATACAGAGCTTGACAGTCATCAGTAGAATAAATATACATGTTATTTTTCTGAACCTTAGAAACCTACTATATAAATGTGTATATTTAACTTTTAATTATTATGAATAAGCCTATGGAATCCATACTCATAATAACTAATATACTGTCTTACATAGAAGTATAAAATTATGTACAGTATATGAAAATGTATTTTTCTCACCATGAGTGGTAAAACCTGGTGTGTCTATGAAGTGGTTCTCTTCCTGCCTAGGCCTAGGCTGGTCGGTTCTCCTGGGGTAAAAACTCATTCTCCACCTGAAAAATAGAAAGAATAGAAAGAGAGAAAGATCTAGAAAAAATAGAGAGATTTGTTAGTTTTGTATTGATAGTAATCCACAGAGCAAAATGTCTTGCGACTTGTTCTGAGCTTTTCAGCATCAAAACTGAATCCAAACATTCCACCTTCCCAACAAAACATTCTAATCCAAACATTCCAAAGTTGAGTAGCACGTCATATCACAATTTCCTATTTTTTTTAACCAAAACACCAAATCAGCCAGGCTGCTAAAATAACCTGATGCAGCCTGGCTTGTACCCAAAGGGTTCATACCAGAGACCGTATATATAATATATCAGTAGCGAACCGTGACCATTAAAAGTGGGCCCGCTCCCCCACCCCCCTTTCCTAATTAACTGCAATAAATAAAAAATAAAAAACTGAGACAGTACAGCTTTAGAAACGCAATAAACAATAATATATGTACTAGATAACTTTTTAAGCAAAATAAGGTTCCAACAAAATAAGGTCCACAACTCCTTGTTCGTCCTTGTAAACAACGCGCACGTCAGCTAATGTCAGCTAGCGTCACCACAGCGGGCGGAAATGATCATACAGTTAAGCCCGCCCACTAAGAGGGAAGATATGATTGGTCAATTTTACTGTCATTTGAAACTGTTTGGTGTAGGGATGTTACTATATTTCCGGTTGGTATGCGGAAGTGCTGATGTTATGGCCGAGCCTAAATTCACAAGGTGCCTCTTGGAGTTCCCGTCAACGATGTGCGTCGTATTGTCAGAGCATCAAGTACAACGCCACAGAGTAAACTTGAAAAGGGTTTCAAGTTCTACGTTTCATCCTACCTCTGCAATTTTGAAGGTAAGTGGCTGACGCTAGTTAGCTAGCTAGCCTGAGGTGGCAGTCTAATGAAGTGATGTTGTTTTTAGTAACGAACCAACCTGTCCTAGTACTAGAAATGCCTTTTAAAACATGTTTGTATTTCTGATGGAAGTATCAGGCAAAAGTAAGGCTAACGAGATAACAGTGAGGGCTCACTGCTACAGATCTATGAAGAAAACAGATACGCCACACCAGCTGAGAGTAGGACTGGTTAAAATGACACGAGTTCTGTTCAGTGTCACGTTCAAAGTTCTGTTGAACAAGTTCAAAAGTTAGTTCAGCACAAGTTCAATCTTTTATCCTTGCTCTTACTTCACGTAAGCTGTGATAACCATAGGCATTGGTTGTCAAAGCTTACAATGGTAGCCAAATGCAGAGTAGCTGAGTGGGAATCATTAGCAGTCTATTTTGCCTATAGTAAACAAATGGGAGTTTATTTTACAGTTTGAGCTATTGTTATCTACCTCTATGACTCAAAGTCCACCTCAGCTATTCTTCAAACTGCATTTTCTAAAATCTGTCAATCTGTCTTTCAAATCTTTCATCTTAACTTCTTTATTAACATATGGCTGCAACACTTACACCTATTAAGATATTCTGATAACACTCTTCAAGAAGCAGTTGAAGTAAAACCTGCATTGTTCTGTTGGTGGTGGAAACAACAAAATAATATAAATATAAGTAGGCCTGTTTCACTCCTATGTGTAAGCATTTCATCTGAAGTGAAAATGAAGTTTAAATCTAAAATATATTCAGTTTATAGTTGCTCAGTGAACTAGTAGATTGAACCATGCACAGCACTGTAGAATAGAAAGACAGTATAGCCAAGTGTTTTAAGAGTGATGCAAAACAGCACAAATGTTACATGAGACAATGGACAAGTGACATTCACCACTAACAACATGATGGGACAGATATTGCGCCTATTGACATTGCTGAAGTCTTCTTTTCAAGATATTAAATTTTGCCTCTTGTGTATCTCAGATGACATTACGTGATTCAATGCCAGTTGAGTTTGTACGTGCGCATACAGCGCCATCTGTTGTCCATTAAACGTGCCGCCTGTTGTCAAGCAAGGATTTGTGTCTCGTCCTTCACGCTGCACCCGACGTCACAACTGTCAACATAAAATCATAACTGTAATCAGCAAATGTTTAAACAGCTTAAAGCAAAACATATTAAATCTTCACAACAATAAAGTGACTTTATTGAGAGCTAATAAATCATGATAAATTACTTGTTTATTTAGAGTTGTGGTTGCTCCTGAACTAAGAGTAAAATATGATAGCGGCCAAAAACCCAAACTCAAATGATCAAGTACAGTTCCAGGACATAAGATGTTTGAACTGCTGCCCTCGGACAGACGTTACACCTCAAAACAAGAACAAACGGTTTGAGAGAGTTTTTATAACAGGGCCATATCCCTATTAAACAAACACTATAGAGTTTTTATAACAGGGCCATATCCCTATTAAACAAACACTATAGAGTTTTTATAACAGGGCCATATCCCTATTAAACAAACACTATAGAGTTTTTATAACAGGGCCATATCCCTATTAAACAAACACTATAGAGTTTTTATAACAGGGCCATATCCCTATTAAACAAACACAATAGAGTTCATCGGTAGGCAGATGTTTTGTCTGCCTACAGGGACAAGTGCAATAACCGATGCTGCTAAAATACAATGTGCAATAATTGATGCTGCAAATGTTAATAGCAGAGCTTAGTGTGTTTATAGGAGAGCTTAGATAATTTATGCTCATGCCCTGTATAGTTAATCATAGCTCTTAATCTGTTATTTAAACTGTTTATATTTAAAACTTTTCTATTTGCACCAAGGGGGGAGGGGGGAGGGGCTGTAAGCCAATTTCGTTGCGCAAATGTACACGTACAGTGTGTAATGACAATAAAGGTTCATTTTATTTCAAACCCTCTCTCATCTCCCTCTCTAATGTCTCTCTCTCTCATCTCTCTCTCTGTCTCACTCACTCATCCTTTTCTCCAGCTCGTCCCGCGTCTCCCCCGTCCCTATTGGTCCTGGCTCCCTCCCAGGCTCCACCCTCTGGGGGCGTGGCCAGCGTGCTGTGCCTCGCTCGGAGTTTCTACCCTGGCGACTCCACCCTGTCCTGGTCCGAGGACGCCACCACCATGGCGGGTCCCGAGGTCCAGACGGCGTCTCGGCGCCAGACCGATGGCACGTTCTCACGGAGCAGCTTCCTGAATCTCAGCGCCGAACGCTGGAATTCTGGACACAGCTACACCTGCACCATCAGACACTCCGCCCTGACCAACACTGTGAGCTCCACCACCAGGATGGAGAAGTGTAGTTAGACGGGTGGAGGAGATGATGCAACGCGCACACTGTGCTCGTAAACGCAGACGGGAAAAAAAGTGGAGAAACACGTCTACAGAACAACTGTGTTAATGTCACTTCAGCTCCTGGTTTCTTCTTTGTAGATGTTGTATCAGGGGGGTTTGGAGGAGGTTGAACTCAGGAATCAGGAACTCCTAGGAATGTTATCCAATTATGGTATGAGCATAAACTGTAGACTCTAAAGGTAAAAACTGATTTAAAAATTTTGGATTTTTACATTTTCAGGTGGGTCCATTTTCCCACTATATCATTGTGGCCATGCCATATATGACCTATATTGCTAGAACTCATAAACCATGTAAGCGATCAACTCCCAATTTGAAAGCCTTTTATAGCCTGATGTCCTTGTGAGGTATGCCAAGTCTGTTTCAAATTGGCCTATCGGGGGCGCTACAGTACCCAAAAACCTTAGAAATCATTTAAACTCATGCTGCAATCTTGTTATGCAGAATACAGACAAGTAATGGGTCTTGTATGATTCAGATCAGTGAGGTCTATAACAATGCAATTACATCTCATAACAAAAAGTGCACTGCCTGACCAGAAATGAACCTTTTAATTCACCAAAATGTCCTATTTTATTTCTGAGATTAATGAGATATCAGTATGGTTGTACTTGGGCTCCATCTAGTGGCCAAATTTCAGAACTGACTGAAAACTATTGCTCACATGAAATACCACACAAACACACCACAAAGCTGATCTCAGCATGTGATTTAGTTCTGTGATCAAAATCATTTTGCCAATACAAAAATAATTTTGAAACTTTTGGGCCTTTAGTGCATCAATGGAATCTTTTTTTGCACATTGATTTATTTAAGCATTTTTTCCACTGAAACAGCTTCTTTTCACTTTTGGGTCTAAAGGACCTTTTGGGCTTCTTTTTGCCTATTGAGGCCAAAATGCCTAGTCGCGTGTGAACCCGCCAATCGCCGCTTGCAGCTATATTTGCATTTGCAACTGTTGCTTCATTCATCATAGCTTGAAAAAAATGTTTCGGAAGAAAACGTGTATTAAAATATTTTGGTTGTCTGAAAAGAGACATGTGCTTTACACGGTATAAGCTACATATCTAGATAAGTCACCAAAACAAAAGACATGTCAGTCAGACATTGCAAACCTGAGATCATGAGGGGGTAGCATTTCAGCAGGCATTGTAACAGTACTGCCAAAATTATACGCTCCTTACTAATGCAGCCCCTGTTGAACATAGAGACATGTGTAAATACTAAATACTAATCATGGTGTCAATACTAAATACTAATCATCAAATACCTGCAGACTCACTTATTTACAGCACAACTTTTAATATGAAGGCCTGAAAAACATCCTTAACCAATGCACTTAAAAATTCCTTAAGTATGGGAACAGAATTCATAAGGAAGTCATACATGATTTTGCTCGTTTGACGTGTTCAGACAACAAGAATTCCTTTGGCTCTCTTTTGCCATCCTAGAAATAAAAGTGGCTAATACTGAACACTTGAGAACTCTCCAGGATGATACAGAGACCACACGCCTCATCAAGAATCCTCCACTAAGATGAGACAAAACCATCAAAGATATGCTCATTATGCATGAGATAAATGATCATTTGGAAAATTACTGGCACTGTAGCTTGCAAACGCTCTAGATGTTGCACACAAATTTATGAAATAAAAAATCTGAACTTTTCTCAAACAGAGAAATCAGAACTTTCTTTTACCACACACTGTTTCTCATGCAGGATCCTATATTACTTACAAGAGATAATCAAGAGAAGGCTGACTTATTGATTTGTTGAACACTCTGGAAAGCCTTGAGTACTTCACTGCAATTTAGGTAGTTAAGGTTTTTATTAGTCTCTATATCTTTTTCTTTAGTACACTTGTTACACACCTGGAATCTTCTTGTGTATGTGTGTGTTCAAATGTAATCATTAGAGCTTACAGAAATAAACATTGTATTATATATATAAAATCAATCTGTCTTACCCCATCTTGAAAAACATTTCATATAACTGAACATTAGATATGGAAATAGCTAAGACTGGCACAATACGGAATGAGAATTACAGCTCTGGGCATGACTTTATTTACTATAAATGTATGTTAGTGTGATGCTAGATTTCAGCAAATGTTTTGCTTGTTACAATTCACCAAAAATACATCTGTTTTACATGCAAAGTTATTCAAACATCTGTGCATGAAAATACATCTAAAGTACAAACATATTCTGTTTACTCCACCAATATACCTGGTCATGCAAAAGTCTAGGACAGGTCCCACTTATAACATAGACCATAATCAATTAGTTAGTACCTCATTAAAGGAGTGTTCATCTATCTGCAAAATGTACATTACATACTGCAACATCATACAGCATATATTAAGCTAATACTGTGCCATTACACTTATTAGCAATACAGTACAAAAGTAATTCTGTGAATCATAGCTTTTTCTTTTTTAAAAACAACCATTTAAGACTCTTCATTGAAAAGTCACATTACACATACCAAACAACAAAAAGACTATAGATCTTTGTTCCTTGTGCATGTGATAAATTACATTCTGCACAGTTACCTCAGGATATGTCAACAGAAAATAACAATAGAACAATATATATCTATAGTCACCATGACAACAGTTATCATGATAAGTGTTAGTATTTCAAAGTGCAAAAAGAGCAGAGCTCCTAGGTGTGTTAAACCTGATGTGATTCACTAAAATCTGTGCTCCTTATTTAAAAGGACTTCTGAGTTTAAGGATTTAGCTTTCTGCTCATTCAAAATGTTAAAAACGTTTGACTTTCTTCCTCTCTCTTTCATTTAGAGTGCAGGCACAGTAAGAAATGCACAAACATCTCCATCTTCAAGTAGAATCCATGTTGGGCTTTATTTTGGTCTAGAGGTCTGGCTGGCAGCTCTCAGGTGATCGGGAGGTTCTTCACAAACTCTCTTAGGCTCTTGCGGATATTGGAAGGTTGGGAAGCAGCTCAGTCCAGCAGCGCCGGACCCATGTGGGCATGAAGGGCTTGGCATAGGTGGACAGTGGCCCCCTCACGCTTCCACCCCTCCCGTGGACCGTACCACTGTTGCTGGAGGTCCCCAGGAGCTACCAGAGCAGAGGGAGCACCTTCTGCTCAACCAGTTGTGGCTTGCGGGGGTAGAGTTCCCTAACCAGCTCTATAAAAAGAACATTTAAAAGGAACAATGATCAATAAATCAACCCTGGACAGCACTGGGTTATTACAGAAGCATTTTCTTAACCTAGAAAGATTTCATTCAATTAAAGTGACAATATTTGGTAACTATGGTAACTCTCTGGTATGATTATTATCAATATTATAAATATTATTAATTAATATAGGAATTATAGTATTTCTGGTAAATCTTTTATCTTTTTTATCTCTGGCATCTCTTAGCATATCAGTGGAATGACTTTCTGAAAGAATAGTTTTTTGATAAATGTATTTGAAATTCAAGCCGGTTCATTTTGAACCATGCTCTGTCCTTTAACTACTGGGTCTGGGACTACACTGTGCATGCCCTACTGTAAATACAATGTGTGGTGCCACACACTGCCCTGTACTCGAGTATTTGTTTACAATATATGTCTACCATCACAGTTTAGATGGTTTTTTATTGCAGTCTGTTTCACCTAAAAGTTTTGTGAATAAGTTTGTTTAGTGAGTAAACATGGGGCATAGTGGATGGGATAAAAAATCCTCATCATGTATCCAAACATGAATCACTACCTTGGATTTCAGAGTGTGGACAGTGTCCCTGATGGTTGCCAGGTCTTTAGCAGGGACGTACTTTTCCACCATCTTATCAAAGTCGTGGTGGGAGGACAGGAACAGCAGCATACGCCGGCCCAAGCGCCTGAGACGAGGAACAGACCCCAAAACAGGAGAGAACCGTGAGTGAGGGACCCGTAACTCACAGCACACCAACCATTTATCTTACCAGGGTACAATTTTACAAGGCCGTCTGTGTGTAGAAAACACGATAGTGCTTCTATTACTCTACAATTTAGCAGCATTTGCTGACTTCAGAGTATCAGATTAGGAGAGTAAAAGAATCAGCAAAAGATTACTATCTGGCAAACTGAACAAGCTTTGTAGAATTCTCGTTCTGATCCCAGTACTAACCTGGTTTCTTGTGAAGAGTCCTGTGCCAACTTGGAGACTGACAGGAATAATTCGACAGGAAAAAAATTAGGGCATTCAAAAAAAGAAGGTAATAACTATTAATCCATCCAATCAATGTACACAGTACAACTTTTAGCTTCTATAAAGAAACTTAATACCCTTATGTATGATCTAAGTGCACAATCAAATGATCATATTCTATTTGATTGTTTAGTTTGCACCAGTTAGTGTACATCTGTATTTTTTAAACAGAAAATGTTTGTATGTCCTCTGTGAGCTAGCTAACTAGCCTATTTTTTAAGCATTGTGAAGGGCAGTTTGGATCAGCAGAGCGGAGATGGAACGCAATAAAAATAATATATAAGAGGATAAATAACTAAAAATATTGATATAGGCCAGGGCAATATTTTGAAAGAACAATGGAGAGGTAAAAACAGCAGCAAAAAACAGCAGCCAAAATTAGTGCTGTGTTAGCTTCTTGTGACTGTTGTTGCTATCTGAAAGCCACAGTTTAAAGCTCACTGCAGGCTAACTGACCAGAGTCCTCCAGCGAGAAGGGCGTTCATGCTCCGAATGGGGGTGCAGTTCTGCACCATGCTGTCCAGAGCTGTGTCCACGTCCTGCCTGATGAAGCCATTGGACTCCGCTGCTTTGTGGAGGAGGACCTTAGCTGTAACCTCCACTTCCTGGTCCATCCCTTTCTGCAGGCTGGAGTACAACTCCCTCAAGGACACCACCGCCATGCGGGACACGCCAGAGCGCAGGTTCAGCACCTGCAGGAAAGACGACGTTCAAGCTCGTTTTAGTCACATCCAACACTGCCACCGCCATCGTAATAAGTATAATCCTCCACTGCAATGTGTTATGTAGGCGGAAATACCTTAATCACTAATTACAGTTAGATATGCCATCTGAATTTCAATTAGATAATGTTTTTATCAAAAAGGAATTTAAAAGTACTATGCTAAATCTGACTTGACTTTGTCAGCAACATCACCTGTAATGTGTACATGCTGATGGCATGTTTGTATTCTGTCTATCCACTGATGTTTGCACTGGACATACATGGACATCAGTGGGTTGTGCCTCTTCGGTAATGGTAGACCTTGATCTGATTGTTCTCGTCCAGGCCGAGCTGGACCAGCCCATTGGTGGGTGGGGCAGCTGGGTAGCGTGTGAAGAGAGGCCTGGGCAGAGGTTCAGGAGAGTACAAGGGTGCAAGAGAGTGTGTGTGAAAATATGATGCATTCTGTTCCCGTACTGGTTTGTGTGTGATACGTACATGTGTATAAGCTGAGGGGGAACGAGAGATTGTGAAAGGATACACATTTGGGTCTTTGCGTTGTGATTCCAGCCACCTTTTGTTGTCTTCAATAAATCTCTGCAGCCTCTGGCCATCTAGCTCAGAGGAGTGACTACACACCCACACACACACACACACACATAATGGAAAAGCACTGTATGAGTTCATCAATTTTCCTTTCAAAATCAACAGCAGCACTGACCCTGTGAGTGAGAGTGAGAGATTGTGACCGAGCCTGCACTGGTGTGCAAGTGTGTGTAGTTACCTTGCTGGAGTGTATCCACAATATGCTCTGGTAGCCCTCATGGGATAGCGGGCACTGGTATCCATGGAAACTCCTAAAATCAGAGCAGTCTTAATACGGGTAGTGCGATTTAGATTTCTGAAGCTAATTTGACACAGCAGGTCTCTACACTGCACCACACTTGCACTGGAAATGATCGGCATTATCCAAGCACAGAAAATCAATGGAGGTCATCAACTATGCAAAAAAGGCTATAAATCCAGCAGTGACTGGTTTGTGCTTGAGGGAGAGGCAGAAGTTTCTATTTGTATTTAAGGTTTTACGAGTGATGAAGAAATGAAGCATTAGTGAAAATCACTGCAGCCCACTGAGGTGACCACTGCTCATCACTGCTAATGTTTGGGGTGTGTCTGTCTCTACGTACCAGGGAAGAGTTTGCTCCAGTGGGAGTTCAAATGAAGGTCAGACCCGTGTGTTTTTGGGACAGAACAGTGTAAGAAACTGTTCTGATTGGCCAATGAAGAGGAGGCGGGACTTGGTGTCCATGCCCAGGATGGGGCAGGAGGGAAGGAGGAGGACGGAGGTGGCCGAGGGAGGGGCTGGACGGTCCTCCCAGTGAGAGATCCCAGTGCACCCAGCACCGTGTTCAGCTGGCCAGAGATCTGCTGCAGGGACTCTGCTAACTGCTGCACTTTCACTGGCACTGCATGTGCTGAAACAGAGAGGAAGACCAGGGTTTGGGTGTATTACTGCTAGAGAGATAAAAACATCAGACAACTATGAATCAACAAGACCAGAGTGGACTCTAGAGCTGCTTACAGTTGTGGGCAAATTTTTAGTTTTCACAGTTTGCTTCCTCAGTTTATTTTTTTAAGAACCTTTTGTCAAATGTTTATGTGATATAATGAAGTACAATTATTAACAGTCTATAATTGTTCATTGCTGCTAAACTGCTCCTGAATCATTGGGAGAAGTTGTTCTGGAAGGATGTTTTGATACCTTCCCTTATTCATGGCTGTGCTTTGCTTAGGCAACATTGGGAGTGACCCCACACTTTGATGGTGTGAGGAGGCTCATAGCTGCCTCCTCTGTAGGAGACGCTCCTGTAGGAGACACTACTGTAGGAGACGCTCCTGTAGGAGACGCTCCCTGAAGCGTCCTTCATGCAACTGAAGCACTCTCCCCAAAGTCCTTAGTGACTAGATAAATGGTTGATTGGGGTGCATCGTACAAGCCGCACTGTCCTTGCCTGTGAAACCCTTTTGATGCAATGATGACTGAACGTGTTTCCTTGGAGGTGACCATAGTTAACAGGAGAAAACGTAAAAGCACCACTACCCTTTTAAAGCAACCAGTCTTCTCTTCTAATCATCATGACAGATTGATGTCAGCTGTCTTATCCTCATTAACTTTTTTTCTCCTGAACTAACGAGATCAACACTGAAATTATCTTATGCCATTTTGTAGGGCTGAAATGGAGAAGCTGGAATGCAGTAATTTTTGTGAGAAAATCATTTTCATCACAGGGAATGACTTTGCAATTAATTGCAATTCATCTAATCACTCTTCACAATCTAGAATCAATACACATTGCCACCCTAAAAAAAAACTGTGGTAGTAAACTTTGTGAAAACCAAAATTAGTGCCTTCTCAAAATGTCTGCCCGTGTGTGTGTTTTGTGCATGCACATGGAGTGTGTCTCTCACTCGTCTCCTCTTGGCCATACTCGTCTCTGCTCGTCTCTGAGTCTCTGACATCAAATGAGACTCTCCGATCTCCCACCAGCCGCTCGCCTTCATCACATGACAGCTGAGAAAAACATTGTAAAGCCCAGGTAGGTATTAATGTGGGTTTGTACGTAAGTGTGTGGGTGCAGGCATACGTGTGTGTGTGTGTGTGTGTTACCTCCTCTGCCAGTGAGGTCTCCAGCTGGCCGAGTCTCTCCTCCTTCTTTCTCAGGAGCGTGTGGTCCTTCTGGACCGTCTCCCTCAGCTTCTCCAGCTCACTCACCTCCTACAGCACAGCGGAGCAGAACATCTAAGAGGAACTACACTCATGCTTCCTACTCTCTCCCATCTGACCTGGCTACATGGCTGTAGGCACTGCAAGACCTAACGTGCTTAGACCCACCACGGCACTGAAACCGTCTAAAGTAGTTAACAATCTCTTAATATTCTCAGATAAAGGTCAATCACTCTCCTGGTTCAAATCCTACCTGAACAATCGTTACCAATTTGTACTTGAAAATAATGAATGCTCATAAGGATCTGTATTGGGTCCCATGTTATTCTATTATATATGCTAGCAAGCATTTGTAGGCATGGTATTAGCTTCCATTGCTATGCAGATGATACTCGGTTATATATATCTTCTAATTTGGATGATGTCAATACTACTACCAAAACTGAGAACTGCATCCAAGAAATAAAGAACTGGATGGTGTCTAATTTTCTTCTTCTAAATTCTGATAAGACTGAGGTGTTACTTCTTGGATCCAAGACTGCAAGAAGCAATTGGTCGAATCTTCTTATTACACTAGATGGCTTTTCAGTAACACCTGAATCTCCTGCTAAAAGTTTAGGTGTCTCTAGTGATTTGGATCTTTCATTTTTCACACACATATGCAATGTCACTAATGCTGCCTTTGCAACTTCATGTAATATTGCCAAGCTGAGACATGTACGTTCGGTATCAGATGCAGAGAAACTGGTCCACAATCTCATCAAGATTGGAATACTGTAACTGTCTTTTAACTGGATGCTCTAAACAGTCCATGAAGAAAGTCCAACTTGCTGCATTCCAATTTGAATCCAAGAGCCAGAGTCCTAACTAGGCCTTGAGAAGTGCATCACATTAGTCCTACTCTCTCAGCGTTGCACTGGCTCCTGGTTAAATATCAAACTGATTAGGGCTGCACGATTAATCGTATTTTTATCGTTATCGCGATGTGAAGTTTCACGATAAACACATCGAAAGAGCCACGATAACTCCTTGAATAACAGCAAACTCAAATTGCGTTATCCTCGTCCAGCAATAGAGGGAGCTATTCGCGCTGCAGACTATGATCACGTGACGTAAGTAGGCAAGAGGCAGAGTGAGGCAGAGTTGCCAGGTTCGCGGTTTTCACGCCAAATTGGGCTTGTTTGAAAATCCAGCCGCGGGTAAAAATTCTGGGGCCGCAGGGTGCGGTTTTTTGG
The DNA here is from genome assembly GCF_052324685.1 of Brachyhypopomus gauderio. Classification (NCBI taxonomy): domain Eukaryota; kingdom Metazoa; phylum Chordata; class Actinopteri; order Gymnotiformes; family Hypopomidae; genus Brachyhypopomus; species Brachyhypopomus gauderio. Next base: position 3,531,544 of record NC_135226.1, read on the forward strand.
GCTACTTTTGAGTTGGGCTACTGCGGAAGTTACAAGTCAACACTAAGAATCAATCGCGATATAATACTTAATTTGTCTCCATTTCACACTCGCAACCCCCACCCCGCCGACAACTTACACTCGCAGATTTTGTGCGGAAAACTTTTGTAGGACCTGGCAACCCTGGAGTGGGGTGAACACGCTCATCAGACACGCGATTTGGTTTAAGCCTGGTTTACACTTGATGCGGCGCGAGGGTCCGGGAGGCGAAAATAACGTAATCGCGGTGGCTTCGCCCGTGTGCAATTGCCTCGCGCGCTGTCGATTCACGAGGTCGTGCACCTCTCGAATTTTGTAAGTTCGCGCGCGCCGCGTCTCGGCGCAATGAGAACAGTCATGTTTGCAGGGTTCATACACCTATACAAGGTGGAATTCAAGCACTTGTACGTCACTTTCAAGGTCCATTTCAATAATTCCCAGCACGTTATTGAATTAAATATTTATACATATACTCTAAATGATTCGAAATAATTCGCTTTTTTATCACATTATTTAATGTTATTATTTATTTAAAGTTCGCGCGCGCCGCGTCTCGGCGCAATGAGAACAGTCATGTTTGCAGGGTTCATACACCTATACAAGGTGGAATTCAAGCACTTGTATGTCACTTTCAAGGTCCATTTCAATAATTCCCAGCACGTTATTGAATAAAATATTTATACATATACTCTAAATGATTCGAAATAATTCGCTTTTTTATCACATTATTTAATGGATATTTATTTTCAAAACGCCCAATCTTAACGTCTTCACGTTCTCTCATGTTTCGTCCTGGAATTACAAGAGGCTCGTATTTGTTAACGTAATACAAGAGAATTGTTCAGTCAGACAGATATTTGTTGTGAAACGAAGTAGTTACAATTTCAAGCCTTTTCAAATACTTTAGCCTAAATTCCAGCACTTTTCAAACCTGAAACACAAAGCAACATACATATCGTTTCGGACAACACTGCAAAGAATGTGACACGGCAAGATTAAACGCTTCCGCCGTTCGCGGAGGTTAACGAGGTGTGCGGAGTCGCTCACTCGTGAAAGTATAAACCTAGATTGAATCTATTGTTGAATAAACCTGCAAAATATTTGTAATTATTCTGGATTCATTACACAGTAAAAAACAAAACAAATTAACGTGCTGCTGTTCAGAGAGACACTACATTTCTGTATTTTAATCTTAATTTATCGTGGTTCACATCGATATCGGGATATCCAACAATGTTATCGCACATCGCAATTCTAGTCCATATCGTGCACCCCTAAAACTGATTTAAAAATTCTTCTGTTGGCCTATAAAGCATTAAATAGTCCTCCACAATATCCGTGAACTCACTGCATACCATAATCCATCTCACCTGCTGCTCTCTCAAAGCGCAGGATTGCGCTCAGCTCCGAAAACTACAAGATTACAGCCGAAGGCAGAGTAATGTCTCAGTACCCTCATGCCTGTGGTCACCTCCAGGCCCCTCCCTTTAGTTATGCTGCTAGGGATAAGCCTGCTGGAGCCACATGCTAAATCACTGGCACGTGTACTATATATATATGGAAGTTTAATTTGATTTTACATATTTAACCTGCATTCTGTATCTTGACTACATGTTTCTACAAAGACAATTCCATAAAGCAGCTAGAAGATGCCCTGAGTTGCCAGTGGATGTGCTGATGCCGTGGATGCATGTGCCAATACGGCCAGCATCCTACCTGAGGCCCAGCATCCATATTGGACTGTGACTGCTCAGATAGACACAGGACTATAAATATGAACTTAAAGTTGCTGGGCCAATGGAGCATGGCTTCCCTTTGGGGTCTTGGTCCTCCCAAGGTTTCTTCCTAATCCACCTAGGGAGTTTGTCTCTGCCACACTCGCCCCTGTCTTGCTCATTAGGGATCTGGACCCATGCGCTTGTGAAGCTGCTTTGTGACACCATGTTTTGTAAAAAGCGCTTTATAAATAAAACTGACTAGACTTGACGGACCTGGCAGAGAGGCTGAGCAGAACCTCTTGCAGCGGACCTCTGCGGGCTGGGGTGGGCCGTCCTTAGTGCTGCCTGTCTCGCTCTCAGACAGCTGGTCTCTTTCTCCAAGAACCGTCGTGCTCTCTGCAGAGAGACACCTTCACACGAGATATACTCCCGCAAGCTAGAGAGAGAGAGAGGAGATTACAAATGAGTATATAAACATATGATAAATACATACAATCGGACAGCCTCCCTCCCCACCCACACACACCCCCCACATACTCGTCTATGCTGCTGTGGTTGTTGTGGGAGGTGGGCACAGGGGAGAGAGGAGGTTCCATTTCCTCCACTCCGAGGGAGCCCTCCTTCTCTCTGCTCTTCTCCTTGCTCTCCTCCTGTTTCTTTCTCTCCAGGTTATCGTCTCCATGCTCTCTCTGCTCCACCTCGCTGACAGACACAAACCACACCAACACAGATCTGTACATTGTACACACTCTGTGTACCGTGCATTTGTGTCACCAGAGACCAGTACTGACTCGGTCAAAGCTAGTGTGTGTGTGTGTGTGTGTGTGTGTGTGTGTGTGTGTGTGTGTGTGTGTGTGTGTGTGTGTGTGTGAGAGTGTGTGCGCCCGCACATGCGCATGCATGTGTATATTATCTAAACCTTCAGCGCATCGACCAAAGTTGGTATACGTATACATTACCCAAGTGTGTATATGGGGGTGTGTGTGTGTGTGTGTGTGTGTGTATTACCTGAGCCTTCTGTGGAGTTCATCACATCTATCCTGTAGAAGCACTGTATTGCTCAGTAGCTTCTCTCTCTCCTCCATCATCCTTCTGCTCTCCTCCCTCTCCCTCCTCCTTCCCTCTCTCTCTTTTTCCAGTTCCTCCCTTTCTCTCCTCCTCTCATCTCTTAGTCTGTCCAGCTCCGCACGCAGACTGTCCCGTTCTCTCAGGACACGTGAGAGAGCCTGGGACACACACACACACACATACACACACACACACACACACACAACCTAGTATAACAGTTCACAATGACAAACACACACACACACACACCTGGTCATACACACACTCACACGCACCTCTATCCCCTTCTCAACTTCATCTTCTTCCTCACTCAGCTGTTGTCTCCTCTTCTTCAAATCTGCAGCCTACAGACCAACAGTACGAACACACACAGATCATTTTATCAGGGCACCTAATACAATGGAGCTCAGTGTACCAGTTGCACATTGGAGTAGCACACACACACTCAAATAAAGCAGGTAAAGTACCTGAGTTTGGAGTAGCACACCCACATACACACACACACACACACACACACCCACACACTCAAATAACACAGGTAAAGTACCTGAGTTTGGAGTAGCAGTTCCTGAGTTTTGAGCTCTTTGGATTTCATGTCCAGTTGCTCCATCATCTTCTGCACTTCTAACTCCTAAACACACACACAAGAAAAACAAACAAATACAAACAACTCTCACCGTCTTTATACACATAAACACCCGACTGGGTATGGCAGAAGAGGCGTTTTTGCGCGTGCGTATCGTGTGGGTGTGGGATCTTACTTTCTGCTTGTGTATTTTGTGGGTTTGTTGGAGCTGAGAGTCGAGCTGTAATCTGAGCTGCTCCAGCTGGGATGAGTGTGTAGCCTGCATCCTCTCCTTCTCCTCCAGATGAGCCCTCAACAAGCGCTCCCTCTCCACGCTCTCCTGCACACACACCGTGTGATGAACACACATTGGCTCAGCCTCTTAGGTGATCACTGAGCTGTGAGTAAATGAATTCTCCCTGCCTTTAATTTATTTATTTAGTCTTTAATTTATTGTCATCACCTTAACTGAAACCAAAGGGTGTTTTATAGAACCCACATATGGTTCGTCTTTTCTGTATGAAGTGTGCATGACCCTCAGAGAGCCAGGGGCCTAGTGCACAATACAAATGAATGAGGTAATGGAAATGACATATATAGATGGATAGACAGATGGATGGATAAACAAGAGGATGTGTGGATGTATATGACTAACAGACGAATGGATAAATGGATGGATGGACGGAAAGGAAGAAGACAAAAAGAAACACTGAAAGAAAAACACTGGCGCATGACCTCAAATAAAACCCTAACCTCAAATAAACTTTGAGGTCCCCTCACTTATACCACTGCTATAGTGTTTGTAGAGAAAGACAGACAGACAGACAGAGAGAGGGAGGGAGGGAGGGAGAGACATATAGGAAGAGAGGCAGTGTGAGTGTTAATGAGTACCTGCAAGGGTGGGTTAGGGCTGTGGTCTCTTAACGGAGCGAGATCTTGGCGTTCTGGTTCGGATCTCTCCTCCACAGGAGCACTGCCACTGACTTCACTGTCCTGCTCATACACAAACACATATGCATGAACACGCATGTACAGACATTCACAAGATCATTGTGTGTGTGTGTGTGTGTGTGTGTGTGTGTGTGTGTGTGTGTGTGTGTGTGAAAGGTAGAGCAAGGTGCTACAGTAACACCAAGATCACGTGAGCACACACAGTGATGTTGATGGCGCTGTATAAATGTGTGTGAAAAGCTGGGAACATAATGTGTGAGTGAGGGAGAGTGAAGAACATCGTGGCCACCTCATACTGCAGTCCCCCTTTCAGGATGTCCAGGTCCACGTGTAGGTTCTGCAACAGGTCTGATGACCCTAGCAGACTCTACGTACACACAAACGCACACCGCAACACGGATACAGAAAATCATTCCTCATACTTTACTGCACTGTAAAGACTACAAAGGTGACAGTGAGCTAAAAATCAGATCATTATATTCTAGCAGGTGTTTTCACCTCATGGACAGACGCCGCCTTCTGCTCTTCCTCCTCCTCCTCTTCATCCACCTCCAGATCTGGATTAAATATGGGCGGAGCCAGACTCTCCAGCTGTCGTCCTCTTAGCGAATGCAAATTTGCTCGGGATACATCCTAAGATACAGATCATCATACGCTCTACACCTCTGCCATGAACTCAGGCCTCCATCACTTCAAAGTCAATTTGGTAAAAGCTAAACTTTGCAGAGGAGTGACGTGTTCTTTTACTTCCAGTGACGTATGTAGGGTTTCTTCTTACACCACCTTATAAAAGTATACAATGAGGTTTCATTCCCCTACTTGAGGATATAGACTGTACATGTTCACCCCTACTAGAGGATATAGACCGTACATTTACCCCTAGTGAGGACTTTAAAGGATGAAGGTCTGTGAAGTTGCCCAGGGAACCTCGCAGTCCAGGAACTGAAAGGTCACACATTCCTCTCAGTGGAGCCAGAGGAGCCAGCAGCTGAGAGACAGTGATAGAGTGAGTGAGTGAGTGTGTGAGTGTGTGAGTGAGAGAGAGAGAGAGAGAGAGAGAGAGAGAGAGAGAGAGAGAGCGCTTTAGCAGAATGGCACACACAAATTAGCTTTCTTTTTCCTTTCTGCTCAACTTTAGGCGACTGCTATCCTAAATCTTTTGATATACTTCGATGAGCAAATAATTGTTCAATTCATTTCAGTGTTATTAGAAACACAGCAGTCAAGAATGTGTAGAATGGAAGAGAAAGTGTGACAAATATAACTGCTGTGTGACAAAATACATTTTAGGGTACACAGATCCAAACTCACTCTTGGGGCCTTCAGTCCCTCTGGTTCCTTCTTTTTTTTCTCCTTCTTCTCTTTCTTCTTCTTCTTCTTCTCCTTGTTCTTTCTGGTTCCTGTGGAGGCGGAGCCTGAGATGGCAGAGGCAGTCCGGCCGTGATGAGCACGCTCCCGCTCCTGGACCACTAGTTGGCGGTAGTGCTCATCACAGGGGTGGTCCCAGGTGGACTGGCCCGTGGAGAAGTTGAAGTAATAAACTTCTCCAGTCACATCCTGACTGGAGAGTAGGAAAGGGAGACAAGCTCATCACATAGATAAACACACACATAAAAACACATGACATGTAGACAAGCCTAGGTTCTCCAGCACAGGACTGTCCACAAAGGTGTCAACAGGACAACATCTGAAACACTGAGTGGTGCTCTGGGTCTCATTGCTCAGATTTATAGTGCCAGAAGGCCAAGTCTACAAGCAAATCTGCTGCATAGAGTGATGAAATATTAATTATATACTTTGCAATTGTTAGTTTTGGGGACAACTAACATTAAATATCTCCTGGATCTTTGTGTGTTTTATCTATGAAGGTACTGACACCACTGTCACACCTGACAATAAGGTTATAACATACTTTCCCCCAAACCATTTGAATACAGAATCCAAAAATGATTTCATATGTTAAAATGTGTCTGATCTTTCATGTCACATCAAACTCCCCAACTTCAAAAACAATCCTCTTCTGCCTGTTATATTTTCTCTTGCCCAATCTTATTTCCCAGTCAAATTATTCAGTCTTCTCCAGACTTGCAGTTCCATGGTCTTTAAAAAAAAGTTGGGCTGTCTAATTTGCTCATCTAATCACCTAGGTCATAAGTGATTTAATGCCCACTTCTTGCAAGCTTCCAGAGAGTCCGTGTGACATTATGACACTCACAATAAAGTCCTGATGCATCCTACTTCTATAAATGGTACTTAAAATTATAACTGAGTTATAGGGGACAAAGGGCCTTGGTACGTCAGGTAATCGAGAACCTGAATGAACGAGCCAGCATGAATGAGACGTAGAGTTCTTGGAATGGAAGCCATTCCTCAATTAAGGGCACATTAGAGTATGCTTGGATTTTTCTAAAAGGAACCAACACTCACACCAACGCTCACTGCTCTGTGTGTAAGGATAAGAAAACTGTTTCATTATGGGTGACTGTATGAGAATGAGCTTGTCCTACCAGGGTTTCCATTCAGGAGGTAGTGGGGCTACAGCCACCTCTCTGGCCAGCCATAGGAGCTCTGGCTCCCTCTCAGGGTCAATGCCAATTTGTCTGGCAAAATCATGGATATCTGAGGAGCAATACAAATAAGAAGAATATACCGACAAGAAGTATGATATTTTCAAATCAAGACAAAATCCCACAAATTCAAATATTTAAGTCCATAATGCATGGAGATTGATTCTATGTTATAAAGTGTAGCTATAGCTTGGACTAACATACAGGAGTCCCAACTGGAACTGTGTTGTTAATATTATAATTATTATATATTATAATATTATTATATATTATTAAGTTATTATGTCAGTGTTATAATTTAGTTTTTAAATGATGGAACTGTTGTAGCTTGTAGACTTTATCAATGGTGGATATTAAATTATACCATTTCAGTAACATATATTAAAGTTCAGGGCCGGAGTGGGCCACTTTTTCAGCCCGGGAGTTTCATGCCCAAGTCCGGCCCAAAATTATTTTTCCATCCCAATCGGCCCAAACTAGAGATTGACATGAGCCGGCCCATCGAGAATCCTCCGGAATCTCCCGATTAGCCACTCCGGCTCTGGTAAAGTTTTATCCGGGGTCCTAAACTGTAACAGGTAGTATGCGACAGCTAATGTACCTTGTTCAGATGGGATATAATTCTCATCGCAATCCTCTTCCAGGATCAACTGCTCTCCAACTGGTCCCCGAAGGGCATCTGCTGTCATGTTGAATGAACATTAAGAAAAATATTATGTACTATACGAATAACAGTGCAGTAGACAGATCACCTCACCATATTGTCTCTAAACTCTCCGTGGTACCGTTCGCTAGGCTAACCTAACTAACTAGCCAATAATAGAATTCCATAGCAATAATAGCGTCCATAGCAACCGTAGCATTCCACACAAAGCAACGTTATACCCAAAATACCCAAGTACCCACCAGCAGGCTGGAGGTTGACTGGATCCATCTGTTTCAGGACCTCGCCTTGAACATGGGGCTGAGCAAGATGTCTCTGCCTCTCCATGTCAGGGCCTAAATGCAAAACACCAACCCAGGGCACAGAGGAATGTGTACTGTTAAGATCATCAGGTCTATAAGAAGGGCTACAGTGCCATTTGAATTCATTACAATGTTGAAGAATATGTCATGTCATATTTTCTGATAAAACTGGTCAGGTCATGTGCAGAAAGCTGATGGTTCTGCACCTCTGCCAGACCTTACAAACAAATGTAATAAATGTTTTTTTTCTACTTTATCATGCATGGTTATTTGGTTTGTTGAATACGCATGTAATCTTCAGTATTACACAGTACCAGTGTGGAGTGGTCCTTCTACAGGGATGTTAACATGGCCGACATCTGAGGGTCCCGCCGTCCTTCTGTGAGGGAAGGGTGCTGGTCCACAGGGATCCGTGTGGATCACTGTCTCTTGGAGGTTGTAGGGCACACCTGAAAATCCCACAGTAGGTAAAGTGAAACCCAGCACGCCTCCCAGTGAGGCTCAAATGCCTTGTAAGTGTTTCCTAATGAACAAGTGATTATAACAAGGGCTATGGTGCCATGTGATGTCATTAGAATGTGGGGAGAATGCTTAAGAATGTTTCTTTTTAAAAGTGTTTATTTTTATTTGCTTTTTCCATGGCCACATGGACAATGTTAAGATTTATGAAAATTGTGCTGAGTCAAAGAAATCAAAGAAGTAACCCATGCTCCATTAATTATATTATCATGTACACATGAAATACAGAGCTTGACAGTCATCAGTAGAATAAATATACATGTTATTTTTCTGAACCTTAGAAACCTACTATATAAATGTGTATATTTAACTTTTAATTATTATGAATAAGCCTATGGAATCCATACTCATAATAACTAATATACTGTCTTACATAGAAGTATAAAATTATGTACAGTATATGAAAATGTATTTTTCTCACCATGAGTGGTAAAACCTGGTGTGTCTATGAAGTGGTTCTCTTCCTGCCTAGGCCTAGGCTGGTCGGTTCTCCTGGGGTAAAAACTCATTCTCCACCTGAAAAATAGAAAGAATAGAAAGAGAGAAAGATCTAGAAAAAATAGAGAGATTTGTTAGTTTTGTATTGATAGTAATCCACAGAGCAAAATGTCTTGCGACTTGTTCTGAGCTTTTCAGCATCAAAACTGAATCCAAACATTCCACCTTCCCAACAAAACATTCTAATCCAAACATTCCAAAGTTGAGTAGCACGTCATATCACAATTTCCTATTTTTTTTAACCAAAACACCAAATCAGCCAGGCTGCTAAAATAACCTGATGCAGCCTGGCTTGTACCCAAAGGGTTCATACCAGAGACCGTATATATAATATATCAGTAGCGAACCGTGACCATTAAAAGTGGGCCCGCTCCCCCACCCCCCTTTCCTAATTAACTGCAATAAATAAAAAATAAAAAACTGAGACAGTACAGCTTTAGAAACGCAATAAACAATAATATATGTACTAGATAACTTTTTAAGCAAAATAAGGTTCCAACAAAATAAGGTCCACAACTCCTTGTTCGTCCTTGTAAACAACGCGCACGTCAGCTAATGTCAGCTAGCGTCACCACAGCGGGCGGAAATGATCATACAGTTAAGCCCGCCCACTAAGAGGGAAGATATGATTGGTCAATTTTACTGTCATTTGAAACTGTTTGGTGTAGGGATGTTACTATATTTCCGGTTGGTATGCGGAAGTGCTGATGTTATGGCCGAGCCTAAATTCACAAGGTGCCTCTTGGAGTTCCCGTCAACGATGTGCGTCGTATTGTCAGAGCATCAAGTACAACGCCACAGAGTAAACTTGAAAAGGGTTTCAAGTTCTACGTTTCATCCTACCTCTGCAATTTTGAAGGTAAGTGGCTGACGCTAGTTAGCTAGCTAGCCTGAGGTGGCAGTCTAATGAAGTGATGTTGTTTTTAGTAACGAACCAACCTGTCCTAGTACTAGAAATGCCTTTTAAAACATGTTTGTATTTCTGATGGAAGTATCAGGCAAAAGTAAGGCTAACGAGATAACAGTGAGGGCTCACTGCTACAGATCTATGAAGAAAACAGATACGCCACACCAGCTGAGAGTAGGACTGGTTAAAATGACACGAGTTCTGTTCAGTGTCACGTTCAAAGTTCTGTTGAACAAGTTCAAAAGTTAGTTCAGCACAAGTTCAATCTTTTATCCTTGCTCTTACTTCACGTAAGCTGTGATAACCATAGGCATTGGTTGTCAAAGCTTACAATGGTAGCCAAATGCAGAGTAGCTGAGTGGGAATCATTAGCAGTCTATTTTGCCTATAGTAAACAAATGGGAGTTTATTTTACAGTTTGAGCTATTGTTATCTACCTCTATGACTCAAAGTCCACCTCAGCTATTCTTCAAACTGCATTTTCTAAAATCTGTCAATCTGTCTTTCAAATCTTTCATCTTAACTTCTTTATTAACATATGGCTGCAACACTTACACCTATTAAGATATTCTGATAACACTCTTCAAGAAGCAGTTGAAGTAAAACCTGCATTGTTCTGTTGGTGGTGGAAACAACAAAATAATATAAATATAAGTAGGCCTGTTTCACTCCTATGTGTAAGCATTTCATCTGAAGTGAAAATGAAGTTTAAATCTAAAATATATTCAGTTTATAGTTGCTCAGTGAACTAGTAGATTGAACCATGCACAGCACTGTAGAATAGAAAGACAGTATAGCCAAGTGTTTTAAGAGTGATGCAAAACAGCACAAACGTTACATGAGACAATGGACAAGTGACATTCACCACTAACAACATGATGGGACAGATATTGCGCCTATTGACATTGCTGAAGTCTTCTTTTCAAGATATTAAATTTTGCCTCTTGTGTATCTCAGATGACATTACGTGATTCAATGCCAGTTGAGTTTGTACGTGCGCATACAGCGCCATCTGTTGTCCATTAAACGTGCCGCCTGTTGTCAAGCAAGGATTTGTGTCTCGTCCTTCACGCTGCACCCGACGTCACAACTGTCAACATAAAATCATAACTGTAATCAGCAAATGTTTAAACAGCTTAAAGCAAAACATATTAAATCTTCACAACAATAAAGTGACTTTATTGAGAGCTAATAAATCATGATAAATTACTTGTTTATTTAGAGTTGTGGTTGCTCCTGAACTAAGAGTAAAATATGATAGCGGCCAAAAACCCAAACCCAAATGATCAAGTACAGTTCCAGGACATAAAATGTTTGAACTGCTGCCCTCGGACAGACGTTACACCTCAAAACAAGAACAAACGGTTTGAGAGAGTTTTTATAACAGGGCCATATCCCTATTAAACAAACACTATAGAGTTTTTATAACAGGGCCATATCCCTATTAAACAAACACTATAGAGTTTTTATAACAGGGCCATATCCCTATTAAACAAACACAATAGAGTTCATCGGTAGGCAGATGTTTTGTCTGCCTACAGGGACAAGTGCAATAACCGATGCTGCTAAAATACAATGTGCAATAATTGATGCTGCAAATGTTAATAGCAGAGCTTAGTGTGTTTATAGGAGAGCTTAGATAATTTATGCTCATGCCCTCTATAGTTAATCATAGCTCTTAATCTGTTATTTAAACTGTTTATATTTAAAACTTTTCTATTTGCACCAAGGGGGGAGGGGGGAGGGGCTGTAAGCCAATTTCGTTGCGCAAATGTACACGTAGAGTGTGTAATGACAATAAAGGTTCATTTTATTTCAAACCCTCTCTCATCTCCCTCTCTAATGTCTCTCTCTCTCATCTCTCTCTCTGTCTCACTCACTCATCCTTTTCTCCAGCTCGTCCCGCGTCTCCCCCGTCCCTATTGGTCCTGGCTCCCTCCCAGGCTCCACCCTCTGGGGGCGTGGCCAGCGTGCTGTGCCTCGCTCGGAGTTTCTACCCTGGCGACTCCACCCTGTCCTGGTCCGAGGACGCCACCACCATGGCGGGTCCCGAGGTCCAGACGGCGTCTCGGCGCCAGACCGATGGCACGTTCTCACGGAGCAGCTTCCTGAATCTCAGCGCCGAACGCTGGAATTCTGGACACAGCTACACCTGCACCATCAGACACTCCGCCCTGACCAACACTGTGAGCTCCACCACCGGGATGGAGAAGTGTAGTTAGACGGGTGGAGGAGATGATGCAACGCGCACACTGTGCTCGTAAACGCAGACGGGAAAAAAAGTGGAGAAACACGTCTACAGAACAACTGTGTTAATGTCACTTCAGCTCCTGGTTTCTTCTTTGTAGATGTTGTATCAGGGGGGTTTGGAGGAGGTTGAACTCAGGAATCAGGAACTCCTAGGAATGTTATCCAATTATGGTATGAGCATAAACTGTAGACTCTAAAGGTAAAAACTGATTTAAAAATTTTGGATTTTTACATTTTCAGGTGGGTCCATTTTCCCACTATATCATTGTGGCCATGCCATATATGACCTATATTGCTAGAACTCATAAACCATGTAAGCGATCAACTCCCAATTTGAAAGCCTTTTATAGCCTGATGTCCTTGTGAGGTATGCCAAGTCTGTTTCAAATTGGCCTATCGGGGGCGCTACAGTACCCAAAAACCTTAGAAATCATTTAAACTCATGCTGCAATCTTGTTATGCAGAATACAGACAAGTAATGGGTCTTGTATGATTCAGATCAATGAGGTCTATAACAATGCAATTACATCTCATAACAAAAAGTGCACTGCCTGACCAGAAATGAACCTTTTAATTCACCAAAATGTCCTATTTTATTTCTGAGATTAATGAGATATCAGTATGGTTGTACTTGGGCTCCATCTAGTGGCCAAATTTCAGAACTGACTGAAAACTATTGCTCACATGAAATACCACACAAACACACCACAAAGCTGATCTCAGCATGTGATTTAGTTCTGTGATCAAAATCATTTTGCCAATACAAAAATAATTTTGAAACTTTTGGGCCTTTAGTGCATCAATGGAATCTTTTTTTGCACATTGATTTATTTAAGCATTTTTTCCACTGAAACAGCTTCTTTTCACTTTTGGGTCTAAAGGACCTTTTGGGCTTCTTTTTGCCTATTGAGGCCAAAATGCCTAGTCGCGTGTGAACCCGCCAATCGCCGCTTGCAGCTATATTTGCATTTGCAACTGTTGCTTCATTCATCATAGCTTGAAAAAAATGTTTCGGAAGAAAACGTGTATTAAAATATTTTGGTTGTCTGAAAAGAGACATGTGCTTTACACGGTATAAGCTACATATCTAGATAAGTCACCAAAACAAAAGACATGTCAGTCAGACATTGCAAACCTGAGATCATGAGGGGGTAGCATTTCAGCAGGCATTGTAACAGTACTGCCAAAATTATACGCTCCTTACTAATGCAGCCCCTGTTGAACATAGAGACATGTGTAAATACTAAATACTAATCATGGTGTCAATACTAAATACTAATCATCAAATACCTGCAGACTCACTTATTTACAGCACAACTTTTAATATGAAGGCCTGAAAAACATCCTTAACCAATGCACTTAAAAATTCCTTAAGTATGGGAACAGAATTCATAAGGAAGTCATACATGATTTTGCTCGTTTGACGTGTTCAGACAACAAGAATTCCTTTGGCTCTCTTTTGCCATCCTAGAAATAAAAGTGGCTAATACTGAACACTTGAGAACTCTCCAGGATGATACAGAGACCACACGCCTCATCAAGAATCCTCCACTAAGATGAGACAAAACCATCAAAGATATGCTCATTATGCATGAGATAAATGATCATTTGGAAAATTACTGGCACTGTAGCTTGCAAACGCTCTAGATGTTGCACACAAATTTATGAAATAAAAAATCTGAACTTTTCTCAAACAGAGAAATCAGAACTTTCTTTTACCACACACTGTTTCTCATGCAGGATCCTATATTACTTACAAGAGATAATCAAGAGAAGGCTGACTTATTGATTTGTTGAACACTCTGGAAAGCCTTGAGTACTTCACTGCAATTTAGGTAGTTAAGGTTTTTATTAGTCTCTATATCTTTTTCTTTAGTACACTTGTTACACACCTGGAATCTTCTTGTGTATGTGTGTGTTCAAATGTAATCATTAGAGCTTACAGAAATAAACATTGTATTATATATATAAAATCAATCTGTCTTACCCCATCTTGAAAAACATTTCATATAACTGAACATTAGATATGGAAATAGCTAAGACTGGCACAATACGGAATGAGAATTACAGCTCTGGGCATGACTTTATTTACTATAAATGTATGTTAGTGTGATGCTAGATTTCAGCAAATGTTTTGCTTGTTACAATTCACCAAAAATACATCTGTTTTACATGCAAAGTTATTCAAACATCTGTGCATGAAAATACATCTAAAGTACAAACATATTCTGTTTACTCCACCAATATACCTGGTCATGCAAAAGTCTAGGACAGGTCCCACTTATAACATAGACCATAATCAATTAGTTAGTACCTCATTAAAGGAGTGTTCATCTATCTGCAAAATGTACATTACATACTGCAACATCATACAGCATATATTAAGCTAATACTGTGCCATTACACTTATTAGCAATACAGTACAAAAGTAATTCTGTGAATCATAGCTTTTTCTTTTTTAAAAACAACCATTTAAGACTCTTCATTGAAAAGTCACATTACACATACCAAACAACAAAAAGACTATAGATCTTTGTTCCTTGTGCATGTGATAAATTACATTCTGCACAGTTACCTCAGGATATGTCAACAGAAAATAACAATAGAACAATATATATCTATAGTCACCATGACAACAGTTATCATGATAAGTGTTAGTATTTCAAAGTGCAAAAAGAGCAGAGCTCCTAGGTGTGTTAAACCTGATGTGATTCACTAAAATCTGTGCTCCTTATTTAAAAGGACTTCTGAGTTTAAGGATTTAGCTTTCTGCTCATTCAAAATGTTAAAAACGTTTGACTTTCTTCCTCTCTCTTTCATTTAGAGTGCAGGCACAGTAAGAAATGCACAAACATCTCCATCTTCAAGTAGAATCCATGTTGGGCTTTATTTTGGTCTAGAGGTCTGGCTGGCAGCTCTCAGGTGATCGGGAGGTTCTTCACAAACTCTCTTAGGCTCTTGCGGATATTGGAAGGTTGGGAAGCAGCTCAGTCCAGCAGCGCCGGACCCATGTGGGCATGAAGGGCTTGGCATAGGTGGACAGTGGCCCCCTCACGCTTCCACCCCTCCCGTGGACCGTACCACTGTTGCTGGAGGTCCCCAGGAGCTACCAGAGCAGAGGGAGCACCTTCTGCTCAACCAGTTGTGGCTTGCGGGGGTAGAGTTCCCTAACCAGCTCTATAAAAAGAACATTTAAAAGGAACAATGATCAATAAATCAACCCTGGACAGCACTGGGTTATTACAGAAGCATTTTCTTAACCTAGAAAGATTTCATTCAATTAAAGTGACAATATTTGGTAACTATGGTAACTCTCTGGAATGATTATTATCAATATTATAAATATTATTAATTAATATAGGAATTATAGTATTTCTGGTAAATCTTTTATCTTTTTTATCTCTGGCATCTCTTAGCATATCAGTGGAATGACTTTCTGAAAGAATAGTTTTTTGATAAATGTATTTGAAATTCAAGCCGGTTCATTTTGAACCATGCTCTGTCCTTTAACTACTGGGTCTGGGACTACACTGTGCATGCCCTACTGTAAATACAATGTGTGGTGCCACACACTGCCCTGTACTCGAGTATTTGTTTACAATATATGTCTACCATCACAGTTTAGATGGTTTTTTATTGCAGTCTGTTTCACCTAAAAGTTTTGTGAATAAGTTTGTTTAGTGAGTAAACATGGGGCATAGTGGATGGGATAAAAAATCCTCATCATGTATCCAAACATGAATCACTACCTTGGATTTCAGAGTGTGGACAGTGTCCCTGATGGTTGCCAGGTCTTTAGCAGGGACGTACTTTTCCACCATCTTATCAAAGTCGTGGTGGGAGGACAGGAACAGCAGCATACGCCGGCCCAAGCGCCTGAGACGAGGAACAGACCCCAAAACAGGAGAGAACCGTGAGTGAGGGACCCGTAACTCACAGCACACCAACCATTTATCTTACCAGGGTACAATTTTACAAGGCCGTCTGTGTGTAGAAAACACGATAGTGCTTCTATTACTCTACAATTTAGCAGCATTTGCTGACTTCAGAGTATCAGATTAGGAGAGTAAAAGAATCAGCAAAAGATTACTATCTGGCAAACTGAACAAGCTTTGTAGAATTCTCGTTCTGATCCCAGTACTAACCTGGTTTCTTGTGAAGAGTCCTGTGCCAACTTGGAGACTGACAGGAATAATTCGACAGGAAAAAAATTAGGGCATTCAAAAAAAGAAGGTAATAACTATTAATCCATCCAATCAATGTACACAGTACAACTTTTAGCTTCTATAAAGAAACTTAATACCCTTATGTATGATCTAAGTGCACAATCAAATGATCATATTCTATTTGATTGTTTAGTTTGCACCAGTTAGTGTACATCTGTATTTTTTAAACAGAAAATGTTTGTATGTCCTCTGTGAGCTAGCTAACTAGCCTATTTTTTAAGCATTGTGAAGGGCAGTTTGGATCAGCAGAGCGGAGATGGAACGCAATAAAAATAATATATAAGAGGATAAATAACTAAAAATATTGATATAGGCCAGGGCAATATTTTGAAAGAACAATGGAGAGGTAAAAACAGCAGCAAAAAACAGCAGCCAAAATTAGTGCTGTGTTAGCTTCTTGTGACTGTTGTTGCTATCTGAAAGCCACAGTTTAAAGCTCACTGCAGGCTAACTGACCAGAGTCCTCCAGCGAGAAGGGCGTTCATGCTCCGAATGGGGGTGCAGTTCTGCACCATGCTGTCCAGAGCTGTGTCCACGTCCTGCCTGATGAAGCCATTGGACTCCGCTGCTTTGTGGAGGAGGACCTTAGCTGTAACCTCCACTTCCTGGTCCATCCCTTTCTGCAGGCTGGAGTACAACTCCCTCAAGGACACCACCGCCATGCGGGACACGCCAGAGCGCAGGTTCAGCACCTGCAGGAAAGACGACGTT
The DNA here is from genome assembly GCF_052324685.1 of Brachyhypopomus gauderio. Classification (NCBI taxonomy): domain Eukaryota; kingdom Metazoa; phylum Chordata; class Actinopteri; order Gymnotiformes; family Hypopomidae; genus Brachyhypopomus; species Brachyhypopomus gauderio. The sequence goes on from NC_135226.1 coordinate 3,548,508, forward strand.
CAAGCTCGTTTTAGTCACATCCAACACTGCCACCGCCATCGTAATAAGTATAATCCTCCACTGCAATGTGTTATGTAGGCGGTAGGGTTGCAACGGTATGAGATTTTCACGGTATGATAACCGTCTCAGAAAATACCGCGGTATCACGGTTATCACGGTATCACAGTTAGTTTGTATATTATTAAAAGATACACTGACCCTTAAAGAAATTACAAGTTTTTTTTGTTCAATTAACTATTTATTGTAGAAACCAGAGGTGGGACCAAGTCAGTGTTTTGCAAGTCTCAAGTAAGTCCAAGTCTTTATCCTCAAGTCCCGAGTCAAGTCTCAAGCAAAGACAGTCAACTCAAGTCAAGTCTCGAGTCAAGACAGGCAACCGTCAAGTCAAGTCCCAAGTCTGAAACTTGGAATTTCAAGTCCTTTCGAGTCTTTTTTTTTTTTTACAGGCACCAACGCTTTACGAATGCTACGCTGATGCATTTCTTTACTCGTTTTGTTGGTGTCTGCCAGCCAAAAGATGACAGATCATTTACATTTTATCTTCTCTTAATTACATAAATGTACTTAAACAAGAATGTTTCGTTTTCATTTTACAAGAAAATAGCAAGCTTAATCGTAAGCAAGATGCTGTCATTACGAATGGTTATTCTAAATATTTGGATAAAATGTTTAAATATAGACTAATAAAAGGTTAGGGTTATTTTTTTCATTGTTTTCTGTTATTGTGGGGTCACGGTGTAGGCTACTATTGTTACCCAGGGTATCTGCACATTTAAAAATCTCAAATTCAATGACTTTTAAGACCTTTTTAATACCTCTCACAAGAAAAAATAATACTATTACTGGGGATGCAGGTGTGTTCTTCCACATCGTTGACCGGGGGGGGGGTTTGGTGGCGAACGAGAATTGTTGATGTTGTTGAGGCCGTATACTCCAACGCTAGGAATCTAGCACTAGGACCCTGGAGTGGTTATTTTCTGCATGGTCCTAGCGCTCGATTCGGCAAAGTTCACATCGCGCCAGAACAACTGAACAACACACACTTATAATAATTTAATGCCTCCCCTCATAAAATTCCAGACATTTTAAGACATTTTTAGGCCTTGAATATGGAAAACTAAATTTAAGACATTTTAAGACTTTTTAAGGACCCGCGGGTACCCTGGTTACCTGGAGATTCAGTGGGGTCACATATTCTGATGGCTGCTATCAGAATTGGTCATATATTATGGTGTGATTTTTGTTTCAATAGTTCCACAAAAGCAAAAGTAAATCCAAGAGCAGAAAGTATATGTTATGAATGCAAAACAGAAAAAAATATATCAAAAGTATATATTTTTTATATAATTGGTTATTTGAAACTTATTTTCGTTTGCATTTTGACAAGTTTTTGGTTCCATTGTTTTTGTTTTTTTGGATTTTCCCAGTAAGGTCTTTTGCTTCTGGAATCTCTCTTTGCTTCTGCTTCGTTTTTTGCTTCTGACTTTTGGAACACATTTCACGTGTGGGAGGGTCTTAGATGAAGGCGTTCCTCTGCAATCTCCATTGGTCACTGATTCCGGACTGACACAGAGCTCTGAGACCGCCTCTGGGACCAAGCCACGCCCACCCCACCAGCTTCAAACATGGCGGAACGCGGTGGTTCTGTTTCACAGTAGCATGTAAACTAAGTTTTACCATAAAAGTTTATGATCTTGTTCATCGTGAGTACTGCCGTGTTTGCGCCTTGTGTTACCCGTCATCCGTGTATTTTGCCTGTTCTTTCGTAGTCAGTCTGCCTTGTTGTTTTCTTTGTCCGTGTTCATGCCTGTGTACATTTCATGTCAGGATTGCCAGCCCGTTATGACCCATGCCCGTGACTACAACTCTGCCTTTGGAATTTCCTCTAATAAATCTCGCTCTCCTCAGCGTTTGTGTCCGCCTCCGTGTTCTGCTCCGCGTAGAACGTTGCACTTTTGATATATTTTTTTCTGTTTTGCATTCATAACATATACTTTCTGCTCTTGGATTTACTTTTGCTTTTGTGGAACTATTGAAACAAAAATCACTCCATAATATGTTGGCTCGTGAATACCAACAAAACGAGTAAAGAAAGTGCATCAGCGTAGTTTACGTAGCATTCGTAAAGCGTTTGTGCCTCTGAACAAAAACTGTGAAATAGCGCCCCCTGTGGTCACAAAACTCGACGGTCACAGAATCTGGTGTAACGCCGGTCTGCGTCAGAAGGACGGAAATGAAATTAATGGGGCGCACTTTATAAATATTAATATGCGTTTTAGATTTAGATTTGGGGTAAAAAAAAATCAAGTCTTTGCAAGTAAACAGGTTCAAGTCCAATTCAAGTCCCAAGTTATTGGTGTAAAAGTCCAAGTCAAGTCTAAGTCTCTGAATATTTTTTCAAGTCAAGTCAAAAGTCTTAATATTAATGACTCGAGTCTGACTCGAGTCCAAGTCATGTGACTCGAGTCCCCACCTCTGGTAGAAACCTGCAACTATTGTATACAAAATGTCTCATTTAAAAAAAAAAGCTGTAAACATGTTTATATAAATACTGCAAAATTAGAGAAACCTAAATCATGTATTTCAGTACAATTATTTAAGTTTAAATTATTTAATATCTGATAAACTCAGCCTGGGTCAGTGTCTGATCAACAACTGTTGTAAACGTCCGTTGTACTGCCAAGTTAGAATATAACCAGATACTGCAGAAAGAGAGGATTTATTTCTGACATCATTACAATAGAGATTTCTATTTTAAGGCTTTCACTCAGAGTCTGGTTTTAACATGTGAAAAACAGGCACGTTAGAATTTGAAAATGAACGCATGTAAATTAATGGCGTCTTTCACATCCAGTGAAAGCAAGGACCATAAAAAGCTAGGTTTATACTTTCACTAGTGACCGTAGCGCGCGACTCCGCACAGTTCTCTCGTATCACGTTAACAAATACGAGCCTCTTGTAATTCCAGGACGAAACATGAGAGAACGTGATGACGTTAAGATTGGGCGTTTTGAAAATAAACAACCATTAAATAATGTGATAAAAAGCGAATTATTTCGAGTATATGTATAAATATTTAACTTTATTAAGTTTAAGGTGCTGGGAAATATTAAAACGGACCTTTAAAGTGAAGTACAAGTGATTTAATTCCACCTTATAAAGGTGTATGAACCCTGCGAACATGACTTTGTTCATTGCGCTGAGGCGCGGCGCGCGCAGTTACAAAATTCGAGAGGTGCACGACCTCGCTAATCGACAGCGCGTGAGACCCTCGCGCACGTGCGGAGCCACCGCGATTACGTCATTTTCGCCGCTGACATTAGTTTAGCTTTTTTTTTGTTAAAAAATTTGTTAAGTCTGATACACTTTCTGCCATTCTCACCGCTGTGTGCTGAGTAGCTGAACCGGAGCGGAGTTGCGCATGCACGGGTCAGTTTCTCCGCTGGCTTGCTTTTTACCGGTAATAAGCAAATGCACGCGGTATGATAACCGTGCATTTTAATACCGTGGTATACCGTGAAACCGGTTACCGCTGCAACCCTAGTAGGCGGAAATACCTTAATCACTAATTACAGTTAGATATGCCATCTGAATTTCAATTAGATAATGTTTTTATCAAAAAGGAATTTAAAAGTACTATGCTAAATCTGACTTGACTTTGTCAGCAACATCACCTGTAATGTGTACATGCTGATGGCATGTTTGTATTCTGTCTATCCACTGATGTTTGCACTGGACATACATGGACATCAGTGGGTTGTGCCTCTTCGGTAATGGTAGACCTTGATCTGATTGTTCTCGTCCAGGCCGAGCTGGACCAGCCCATTGGTGGGTGGGGCAGCTGGGTAGCGTGTGAAGAGAGGCCTGGGCAGAGGTTCAGGAGAGTACAAGGGTGCAAGAGAGTGTGTGTGAAAATATGATGCATTCTGTTCCCGTACTGGTTTGTGTGTGATACGTACATGTGTATAAGCTGAGGGGGAACGAGAGATTGTGAAAGGATACACATTTGGGTCTTTGCGTTGTGATTCCAGCCACCTTTTGTTGTCTTCAATAAATCTCTGCAGCCTCTGGCCATCTAGCTCAGAGGAGTGACTACACACCCACACACACACACACACACATAATGGAAAAGCACTGTATGAGTTCATCAATTTTCCTTTCAAAATCAACAGCAGCACTGACCCTGTGAGTGAGAGTGAGAGATTGTGACCGAGCCTGCACTGGTGTGCAAGTGTGTGTAGTTACCTTGCTGGAGTGTATCCACAATATGCTCTGGTAGCCCTCATGGGATAGCGGGCACTGGTATCCATGGAAACTCCTAAAATCAGAGCAGTCTTAATACGGGTAGTGCGATTTAGATTTCTGAAGCTAATTTGACACAGCAGGTCTCTACACTGCACCACACTTGCACTGGAAATGATCGGCATTATCCAAGCACAGAAAATCAATGGAGGTCATCAACTATGCAAAAAAGGCTATAAATCCAGCAGTGACTGGTTTGTGCTTGAGGGAGAGGCAGAAGTTTCTATTTGTATTTAAGGTTTTACGAGTGATGAAGAAATGAAGCATTAGTGAAAATCACTGCAGCCCACTGAGGTGACCACTGCTCATCACTGCTAATGTTTGGGGTGTGTCTGTCTCTACGTACCAGGGAAGAGTTTGCTCCAGTGGGAGTTCAAATGAAGGTCAGACCCGTGTGTTTTTGGGACAGAACAGTGTAAGAAACTGTTCTGATTGGCCAATGAAGAGGAGGCGGGACTTGGTGTCCATGCCCAGGATGGGGCAGGAGGGAAGGAGGAGGACGGAGGTGGCCGAGGGAGGGGCTGGACGGTCCTCCCAGTGAGAGATCCCAGTGCACCCAGCACCGTGTTCAGCTGGCCAGAGATCTGCTGCAGGGACTCTGCTAACTGCTGCACTTTCACTGGCACTGCATGTGCTGAAACAGAGAGGAAGACCAGGGTTTGGGTGTATTACTGCTAGAGAGATAAAAACATCAGACAACTATGAATCAACAAGACCAGAGTGGACTCTAGAGCTGCTTACAGTTGTGGGCAAATTTTTAGTTTTCACAGTTTGCTTCCTCAGTTTATTTTTTTAAGAACCTTTTGTCAAATGTTTATGTGATATAATGAAGTACAATTATTAACAGTCTATAATTGTTCATTGCTGCTAAACTGCTCCTGAATCATTGGGAGAAGTTGTTCTGGAAGGATGTTTTGATACCTTCCCTTATTCATGGCTGTGCTTTGCTTAGGCAACATTGGGAGTGACCCCACACTTTGATGGTGTGAGGAGGCTCATAGCTGCCTCCTCTGTAGGAGACGCTCCTGTAGGAGACACTACTGTAGGAGACGCTCCTGTAGGAGACGCTCCCTGAAGCGTCCTTCATGCAACTGAAGCACTCTCCCCAAAGTCCTTAGTGACTAGATAAATGGTTGATTGGGGTGCATCGTACAAGCCGCACTGTCCTTGCCTGTGAAACCCTTTTGATGCAATGATGACTGAACGTGTTTCCTTGGAGGTGACCATAGTTAACAGGAGAAAACGTAAAAGCACCACTACCCTTTTAAAGCAACCAGTCTTCTCTTCTAATCATCATGACAGATTGATGTCAGCTGTCTTATCCTCATTAACTTTTTTTCTCCTGAACTAACGAGATCAACACTGAAATTATCTTATGCCATTTTGTAGGGCTGAAATGGAGAAGCTGGAATGCAGTAATTTTTGTGAGAAAATCATTTTCATCACAGGGAATGACTTTGCAATTAATTGCAATTCATCTAATCACTCTTCACAATCTAGAATCAATACACATTGCCACCCTAAAAAAAAAACTGTGGTAGTAAACTTTGTGAAAACCAAAATTAGTGCCTTCTCAAAATGTCTGCCCGTGTGTGTGTTTTGTGCATGCACATGGAGTGTGTCTCTCACTCGTCTCCTCTTGGCCATACTCGTCTCTGCTCGTCTCTGAGTCTCTGACATCAAATGAGACTCTCCGATCTCCCACCAGCCGCTCGCCTTCATCACATGACAGCTGAGAAAAACATTGTAAAGCCCAGGTAGGTATTAATGTGGGTTTGTACGTAAGTGTGTGGGTGCAGGCATACGTGTGTGTGTGTGTGTGTGTTACCTCCTCTGCCAGTGAGGTCTCCAGCTGGCCGAGTCTCTCCTCCTTCTTTCTCAGGAGCGTGTGGTCCTTCTGGACCGTCTCCCTCAGCTTCTCCAGCTCACTCACCTCCTACAGCACAGCGGAGCAGAACATCTAAGAGGAACTACACTCATGCTTCCTACTCTCTCCCATCTGACCTGGCTACATGGCTGTAGGCACTGCAAGACCTAACGTGCTTAGACCCACCACGGCACTGAAACCGTCTAAAGTAGTTAACAATCTCTTAATATTCTCAGATAAAGGTCAATCACTCTCCTGGTTCAAATCCTACCTGAACAATCGTTACCAATTTGTACTTGAAAATAATGAATGCTCATAAGGATCTGTATTGGGTCCCATGTTATTCTATTATGTATGCTAGCAAGCATTTGTAGGCATGGTATTAGCTTCCATTGCTATGCAGATGATACTCGGTTATATATATCTTCTAATTTGGATGATGTCAATACTACTACCAAAACTGAGAACTGCATCCAAGAAATAAAGAACTGGATGGTGTCTAATTTTCTTCTTCTAAATTCTGATAAGACTGAGGTGTTACTTCTTGGATCCAAGACTGCAAGAAGCAATTGGTCGAATCTTCTTATTACACTAGATGGCTTTTCAGTAACACCTGAATCTCCTGCTAAAAGTTTAGGTGTCTCTAGTGATTTGGATCTTTCATTTTTCACACACATATGCAATGTCACTAATGCTGCCTTTGCAACTTCATGTAATATTGCCAAGCTGAGACATGTACGTTCGGTATCAGATGCAGAGAAACTGGTCCACAATCTCATCAAGATTGGAATACTGTAACTGTCTTTTAACTGGATGCTCTAAACCAGGGGTCCCCAAACTTTTTCCTGCGAGGGCCAAATAACTTTTCTCTTCTCTGATGGGGGGCCGGGGTCAGTTTGAAACAGAAAAGTTTGACAATCACAGGGGTGCTGCAACATTTATTGTTTTCAGAAAGCGACACATAACCAAACATTAATAACACTTTCCGGGATCTTCACACAAAAAAGTCAAGAAATAAACAATAACACTATTAACAAACTAAATATTAACCATTAACAAAATAAATAACAATATTTATGAAATAATAACTAAATAATCCTCTCTGGGTTCTTCACAGAAAAAAGTCTGGTAATAAATAATAACACTATTAACCAACTAAATAACACTATTTAAGAAAAAAATAACACCATTATTAAAATAAATAACACCAAAAAATGCTCTTTGGGTTCTTCACAGAAAAAAAAAAGTCTGTGGAACATTAACTTTCTGTTGTGCCGTGCACATCTTAACAGGTAAAGTTGTCAGAACAGAATTTCTTCCTTAAATGACTCATATGAGTAGTCCCTCAAAGTTCTCGTGTTCCTTCCTTATAATCCTTTTGTAGATTGTAGGTTCTAGAAGGCTTGTAGATACCTTTCTCTCTCATCAACTTCCTTGTGACCTACACAGCACAATACATTTTTTATGCATTTTATCCCAGTAGATTTTATGATCATATTTGTTTATACTCAGAATGACTCATTCAAGTCAGAAAAGTGAGCTTACCTATGTATGTTCATCAGTGTGAACTGTGGGCCTGCATTTGGCTGGTGAGAAGTTGAATGTCAGGTTCCATTCTAGTCACAGCCAGTCTCAAACACTGATGCAGATGTTCATCTGTCAATCTTGATCTCAGCGAAGTTTTCAGGAGTTTCATGTGCGAAAATGTTTGTTCGCAGATATACGTGCTTCCAAAAAGTGTGGACATCTTCATTGCGTGTTTTTTTATGTTAGGGTACGTGTCGTTTGGGAGTGCGGCATAGAAGTCAATAAGACTGTTGGGCTTGAACATGTCTTTCAGAACATCACAGTTCTGTAACTCGGCCAACTCAAACTGATAAGAAGGCTGGGCTTCATCGATGTCGGCAACAAAGGGGTTCTGGAAAAGACGGATTTCTTTTGCATGAACATGTAGTTCACGGAATCGCACACCGAACTCCGCCTTGAGCATTTCCAGTGCTTCCACGCACTTTTCAGTTGGGAACGGGACCGCTGGGTTCTCTGCAGAGAGGTTTTGGGTAGCAGGGAGATGGACGAAGTTGTGCTTTTTCACTTGCTCCAAAAGCAGCGCTAGTTTCACCTCAAATGCTTTTATGTGGGAATACATGTCGCAAATGAGTTTCCCCTGGCCTTGTAGCTGCAAGTTAAGGCTGTTCAGAATTTCTGTCACGTCTGTTAAAAATGCCAGGTGCCATTTCCACTCTGGGTCCATCAGCTCTGGGACCGTTTTGTCTTTTGAATGAAGAAATGCGTTAATTTCAGGTAGCAGCTCGTAAAAACGCCTCAAAACTCTGCCCCGGCTCAGCCATCGGACCTCTGTGTAATACAGCACGTCGCCGTGCGCAGACTCCAGCTCAGACAGGAATTGTTGGAACTCCCTGTGTTTAAGTCCCTTTGCTCTGATTAAGTTTATGCATGACACCACAACCTTCATGACAGAATCCCACTTCAACACTTTGCAGCACAGTGCCTGCTGGTGAATTAAACAGTGGACTTGTAGCGGGGCGGTGAGACCCCGCTCTTCCATCTCCCGCTTCACGCGTCCTGTTAGACCCCGAGACGCGCCCACCATACTAGGAGCCCCGTCAGTCGTAATGCTGGCAAGCTTTGACCAGTCCAGGTCCAAGTCTTCCATGGTTTGGCATACTTTGCCGAAAATATCCTCCCCCGTTGTAGTCCCTTTGAGACTTTGGAGGGCTGCCAACTCCTCGCTCATCTCAAAGTTTGCGTTAACTCCACGAATGAAAATTACCAGCTGCGCTGTGTCCTGCACATCCGTGCTCTCATCCAATGCTAATGAAAAAAAGTCAAATTCTTTTGTCTTCTGCTGCAGCTGTACATACACATTACCCCCGATTTCTTCGATGCGTCTGGTGATTGTACTCGCTGACAGACTCACTGCATTGAAGACATCTTTCTTCTCGGGACACACTTCCTCCGCGACAGCATTCAAACATTTCTTAACAAACTCTCCATCCGTGAAAGGTTTACCGCTGCTTGCTATAATTTGAGCAACCCGAAAGCTGGCCCGAACGGATGACTGGTTCAGCTGAGCTTGGCGTACAAATGTATTCTGCTGAGCTAACAGTCCACTTTTTAACTTTAACAGTTTGTCTGCCCGCATTTGGCCTTGCAAACTATCATACTGGTCTTTGTGACGGGATTCATAGTGCCGTCGTAGATTGTATTCTTTGAATACCGCAAGCGCCTCTTTACAGATGAGACAAACAGCCTTTTCTTTGCATTGAACAAAAAAATAATCGTTTGTCCACTGCAGGTTAAATACCCTACATTCAGAATCAATTTTTCTCTTACCTAACCTTTTCGCCATTACGTTCTCTTTCACAAGGAGCAGTATTTTTTTCCCTGGGGGTAGGGGGGAGGGGGTGTTCCGGGGGCCAGGTCAAATGTTCCGGGGGCCGGGTCAAACGTGGAGGCGGGCCGTGTCCGGCCCGCGGGCCGTAGTTTGGGGACCACTGCTCTAAACAGTCCATGAAGAAAGTCCAACTTGCTGCATTCCAATTTGAATCCAAGAGCCAGAGTCCTAACTAGGCCTTGAGAAGTGCATCACATTAGTCCTACTCTCTCAGCGTTGCACTGGCTCCTGGTTAAATATCAAACTGATTAGGGCTGCACGATTAATCGTATTTTTATCGTTATCGCGATGTGAAGTTTCACGATAAACACATCGAAAGAGCCACGATAACTCCTTGAATAACAGCAAACTCAAATTGCGTTATCCTCGTCCAGCAATAGAGGGAGCTATTCGCGCTGCAGACTATGATCACGTGACGTAAGTAGGCAAGAGGCAGAGTGAGGCAGAGTTGCCAGGTTCGCGGTTTTCACGCCAAATTGGGCTTGTTTGAAAATCCAGCCGCGGGTAAAAATTCTGGGGCCGCAGGGTGCGGTTTTTTGGGCTACTTTTGAGTTGGGCTACTGCGGAAGTTACAAGTCAACACTAAGAATCGATCGCGATATAATACTTAATTTGTCTCCATTTCACACTCGCAACCCCCACCCCGCCGACAACTTACACTCGCAGATTTTGTGCGGAAAACTTTTGTAGGACCTGGCAACCCTGGAGTGGGGTGAACACGCTCATCAGACACGCGATTTGGTTTAAGCCTGGTTTACACTTGATGCGGCGCGAGGGTCCGGGAGGCGAAAATAACGTAATCGCGGTGGCTTCGCCCGTGTGCAATTGCCTCGCGCGCTGTCGATTCACGAGGTCGTGCACCTCTCGAATTTTGTAAGTTCGCGCGCGCCGCGTCTCGGCGCAATGAGAACAGTCATGTTTGCAGGGTTCATACACCTATACAAGGTGGAATTCAAGCACTTGTACGTCACTTTCAAGGTCCATTTCAATAATTCCCAGCACGTTATTGAATTAAATATTTATACATATACTCTAAATGATTCGAAATAATTCGCTTTTTTATCACATTATTTAATGTTATTATTTATTTAAAGTTCGCGCGCGCCGCGTCTCGGCGCAATGAGAACAGTCATGTTTGCAGGGTTCATACACCTATACAAGGTGGAATTCAAGCACTTGTATGTCACTTTCAAGGTCCATTTCAATAATTCCCAGCACGTTATTGAATAAAATATTTATACATATACTCTAAATGATTCGAAATAATTCGCTTTTTTATCACATTATTTAATGGATATTTATTTTCAAAACGCCCAATCTTAACGTCTTCACGTTCTCTCATGTTTCGTCCTGGAATTACAAGAGGCTCGTATTTGTTAACGTAATACAAGAGAATTGTTCAGTCAGACAGATATTTGTTGTGAAACGAAGTAGTTACAATTTCAAGCCTTTTCAAATACTTTAGCCTAAATTCCAGCACTTTTCAAACCTGAAACACAAAGCAACATACATATCGTTTCGGACAACACTGCAAAGAATGTGACACGGCAAGATTAAACGCTTCCGCCGTTCGCGGAGGTTAACGAGGTGTGCGGAGTCGCTCACTCGTGAAAGTATAAACCTAGATTGAATCTATTGTTGAATAAACCTGCAAAATATTTGTAATTATTCTGGATTCATTACACAGTAAAAAACAAAACAAATTAACGTGCTGCTGTTCAGAGAGACACTACATTTCTGTATTTTAATCTTAATTTATCGTGGTTCACATCGATATCGGGATATCCAACAATGTTATCGCACATCGCAATTCTAGTCCATATCGTGCACCCCTAAAACTGATTTAAAAATTCTTCTGTTGGCCTATAAAGCATTAAATAGTCCTCCACAATATCCGTGAACTCACTGCATACCATAATCCATCTCACCTGCTGCTCTCTCAAAGCGCAGGATTGCGCTCAGCTCCGAAAACTACAAGATTACAGCCGAAGGCAGAGTAATGTCTCAGTACCCTCATGCCTGTGGTCACCTCCAGGCCCCTCCCTTTAGTTATGCTGCTAGGGATAAGCCTGCTGGAGCCACATGCTAAATCACTGGCACGTGTACTATATATATATGGAAGTTTAATTTGATTTTACATATTTAACCTGCATTCTGTATCTTGACTACATGTTTCTACAAAGACAATTCCATAAAGCAGCTAGAAGATGCCCTGAGTTGCCAGTGGATGTGCTGATGCCGTGGATGCATGTGCCAATACGGCCAGCATCCTACCTGAGGCCCAGCATCCATATTGGACTGTGACTGCTCAGATAGACACAGGACTATAAATATGAACTTAAAGTTGCTGGGCCAATGGAGCATGGCTTCCCTTTGGGGTCTTGGTCCTCCCAAGGTTTCTTCCTAATCCACCTAGGGAGTTTGTCTCTGCCACACTCGCCCCTGTCTTGCTCATTAGGGATCTGGACCCATGCGCTTGTGAAGCTGCTTTGTGACACCATGTTTTGTAAAAAGCGCTTTATAAATAAAACTGACTAGACTTGACGGACCTGGCAGAGAGGCTGAGCAGAACCTCTTGCAGCGGACCTCTGCGGGCTGGGGTGGGCCGTCCTTAGTGCTGCCTGTCTCGCTCTCAGACAGCTGGTCTCTTTCTCCAAGAACCGTCGTGCTCTCTGCAGAGAGACACCTTCACACGAGATATACTCCCGCAAGCTAGAGAGAGAGAGAGGAGATTACAAATGAGTATATAAACATATGATAAATACATACAATCGGACAGCCTCCCTCCCCACCCACACACACCCCCCACATACTCGTCTATGCTGCTGTGGTTGTTGTGGGAGGTGGGCACAGGGGAGAGAGGAGGTTCCATTTCCTCCACTCCGAGGGAGCCCTCCTTCTCTCTGCTCTTCTCCTTGCTCTCCTCCTGTTTCTTTCTCTCCAGGTTATCGTCTCCATGCTCTCTCTGCTCCACCTCGCTGACAGACACAAACCACACCAACACAGATCTGTACATTGTACACACTCTGTGTACCGTGCATTTGTGTCACCAGAGACCAGTACTGACTCGGTCAAAGCTAGTGTGTGTGTGTGTGTGTGTGTGTGTGTGTGTGTGTGTGTGTGTGTGTGTGTGTGTGTGTGTGTGAGAGTGTGTGCGCCCGCACATGCGCATGCATGTGTATATTATCTAAACCTTCAGCGCATCGACCAAAGTTGGTATACGTATACATTACCCAAGTGTGTATATGGGGGTGTGTGTGTGTGTGTGTGTGTGTGTATTACCTGAGCCTTCTGTGGAGTTCATCACATCTATCCTGTAGAAGCACTGTATTGCTCAGTAGCTTCTCTCTCTCCTCCATCATCCTTCTGCTCTCCTCCCTCTCCCTCCTCCTTCCCTCTCTCTCTTTTTCCAGTTCCTCCCTTTCTCTCCTCCTCTCATCTCTTAGTCTGTCCAGCTCCGCACGCAGACTGTCCCGTTCTCTCAGGACACGTGAGAGAGCCTGGGACACACACACACACACATACACACACACACACACACACACAACCTAGTATAACAGTTCACAATGACAAACACACACACACACACACCTGGTCATACACACACTCACACGCACCTCTATCCCCTTCTCAACTTCATCTTCTTCCTCACTCAGCTGTTGTCTCCTCTTCTTCAAATCTGCAGCCTACAGACCAACAGTACGAACACACACAGATCATTTTATCAGGGCACCTAATACAATGGAGCTCAGTGTACCAGTTGCACATTGGAGTAGCACACACACACTCAAATAAAGCAGGTAAAGTACCTGAGTTTGGAGTAGCACACCCACATACACACACACACACACACACACACCCACACACTCAAATAACACAGGTAAAGTACCTGAGTTTGGAGTAGCAGTTCCTGAGTTTTGAGCTCTTTGGATTTCATGTCCAGTTGCTCCATCATCTTCTGCACTTCTAACTCCTAAACACACACACAAGAAAAACAAACAAATACAAACAACTCTCACCGTCTTTATACACATAAACACCCGACTGGGTATGGCAGAAGAGGCGTTTTTGCGCGTGCGTATCGTGTGGGTGTGGGATCTTACTTTCTGCTTGTGTATTTTGTGGGTTTGTTGGAGCTGAGAGTCAAGCTGTAATCTGAGCTGCTCCAGCTGGGATGAGTGTGTAGCCTGCATCCTCTCCTTCTCCTCCAGATGAGCCCTCAACAAGCGCTCCCTCTCCACGCTCTCCTGCACACACACCGTGTGATGAACACACATTGGCTCGGCCTCTTAGGTGATCACTGAGCTGTGAGTAAATGAATTCTCCCTGCCTTTAATTTATTTATTTAGTCTTTAATTTATTGCCATCACCTTAACTGAAACCAAAGGGTGTTTTATAGAACCCACATATGGTTCGTCTTTTCTGTATGAAGTGTGCATGACCCTCAGAGAGCCAGGGGCCTAGTGCACAATACAAATGAATGAGGTAATAGAAATTACATATATAGATGGATAGACAGATGGATGGATAAACAAGAGGATGTGTGGATGTATATTACTAACAGACGAATGGATAAATGGATGGATGGACGGAAAGGAAGAAGACAAAAAGAAACACTGAAAGAAAAACACTGGCGCATGACCTCAAATAAAACCCTAACCTCAAATAAACTTTGAGGTCCCCTCACTTATACCACTGCTATAGTGTTTGTAGAGAAAGACAGACAGACAGACAGACAGAGAGAGGGAGGGAGGGAGGGAGGGAGAGACATATAGGAAGAGAGGCAGTGTGAGTGTTAATGAGTACCTGCAAGGGTGGGTTAGGGCTGTGGTCTCTTAACGGAGCGAGATCTTGGCGTTCTGGTTCGGATCTCTCCTCCACAGGAGCACTGCCACTGACTTCACTGTCCTGCTCATACACAAACACATATGCATGAACACGCATGTACAGACATTCACAAGATCATTGTGTGTGTGTGTGTGTGTGTGTGTGTGTGTGTGTGTGTGTGTGTGTTTGTGAAAGGTAGAGCAAGGTGCTACAGTAACACCAAGATCACGTGAGCACACACAGTGATGTTGATGGCGCTGTATAAATGTGTGTGAAAAGCTGGGAACATAATGTGTGAGTGAGGGAGAGTGAAGAACATCGTGGCCACCTCATACTGCAGTCCCCCTTTCAGGATGTCCAGGTCCAAGTTCTGCAACAGGTCTGATGACCCTAGCAGACTCTACGTACACACAAACACACACCGCAACACGGATACAGAAAATCATTCCTCATACTTTACTGCACTGTAAAGACTACAAAGGTGACAGTGAGCTAAAAATCAGAGCATTATATTCTAGCAGGTGTTTTCACCTCATGGACAGACGCCGCCTTCTGCTCTTCCTCCTCCTCCTCTTCATCCACCTCCAGATCTGGATTAAATATGGGCGGAGCCAGACTCTCCAGCTGTCGTCCTCTTAGCGAATGCAAATTTGCTCCGGATACATCCTAAGATACAGATCATCATACGCTCTACACCTCTGCCATGAACTCAGGCCTCCATCACTTCAAAGTCAATTTGGTAAAAGCTAAACTTTGCAGAGGAGTGACGTGTTCTTTTACTTCCAGTGACGTATGTAGGGTTTGTTCTTACACCACCTTATAAAAGTATACAATGAGGTTTCATTCCCCTACTAGAGGATATAGACTGTACATGTTCACCCATACTAGAGGATATAGACAGTACATTTACCCCTAGTGAGGACTTTAAAGGATGAAGGTCTGTGAAGTTGCCCGGGGAACCTCGCAGTCCAGGAACTGAAAGGTCACACATTCCTCTCAGTGGAGCCAGAGGAGCCAGCAGCTGAGAGACAGTGATAGAGTGAGTGAGTGAGTGTGTGAGTGTGTGTGTGTGAGTGAGAGAGAGAGAGAGAGAGAGAGAGAGAGAGAGAGAGCTTTAGCAGAATGGCACACACAAATTAGCTTTCTTTCTCCTTTCTGCTCAACTTTAGGCGACTGCTATCCTAAATCTTTTGATATACTTCGATGAGCAAATAATTGTTCAATTCATTTCAGTGTTATTAGAAACACAGCAGTCAAGAATGTGTAGAATGGAAGAGAAAGTGTGACAAATATAACTGCTGTGTGACAAAATACATTTTAGGGTACACAGATCCAAACTCACTCTTGGGGCCTTCAGTCCCTCTGGTTCCTTCTTTTTTTTCTCCTTCTTCTCTTTCTTCTTCTTCTTCTTCTCCTTGTTCTTTCTGGTTCCTGTGGAGGCGGAGCCTGAGATGGCAGAGGCAGTCCGGCCGTGATGAGCACGCTCCCGCTCCTGGGTCACTAGTTGGCGGTAGTGCTCATCACAGGGGTGGTCCCAGGTGGACTGGCCCGTGGAGAAGTTGAAGTAATAAACTTCTCCAGTCACATCCTGACTGGAGAGTAGGAAAGGGAGACAAGCTCATCACATAGATAAACACACACATAAAAACACATGACATGTAGACAAGCCTAGGTTCTCCAGCACAGGACTGTCCACAAAGGTGTCAACAGGACAACATCTGAAACACTGAGTGGTGCTCTGGGTCTCATTGCTCAGATTTATAGTGCCAGAAGGCCAAGTCTACAAGCAAATCTGCTGCATAGAGTGATGAAATATTAATTATATACTTTGCAATTGTTAGTTTTGGGGACAACTAACATTAAATATCTCCTGGATCTTTGTGTGTTTTATCTATGAAGGTACTGACACCACTGTCACACCTGACAATAAGGTTATAACATACTTTCCCCCAAACCATTTGAATACAGAATCCAAAAATGATTTCATATGTTAAAATGTGTCTGATCTTTCATGTCACATCAAACTCCCCAACTTCAAAAACAATCCTCTTCTGCCTGTTATATTTTCTCTTGCCCAACCTTATTTCCCAGTCAAATTATTCAGTCTTCTCCAGACTTGCAGTTCCATGGTCTTTAAAAAAAAGTTGGGCTGTCTAATTTGCTCATCTAATCACCTAGGTCATAAGTGATTTAATGCCCACTTCTTGCAAGCTTCCAGAGAGTCCGTGTGACATTATGACACTCACAATAAAGTCCTGATGCATCCTACTTCTATAAATGGTACTTAAAATTATAACTGAGTTATAGGGGACAAAGGGCCTTGGTACGTCAGGTAATCGAGAACCTGAATGAACGAGCCAGCATGAATGAGACGTAGAGTTCTTGGAATGGAAGCCATTCCTCAATTAAGGGCACATTAGAGTATGCTTGGATTTTTCTAAAAGGAACCAACACTCACACCAACGCTCACTGCTCTGTGTGTAAGGATAAGAAAACTGTTTCATTATGGGTGACTGTATGAGAATGAGCTTGTCCTACCAGGGTTTCCATTCAGGAGGTAGTGGGGCTACAGCCACCTCTCTGGCCAGCCATAGGAGCTCTGGCTCCCTCTCAGGGTCAATGCCAATTTGTCTGGCAAAATCATGGATATCTGAGGAGCAATACAAATAAGAAGAATATACCGACAAGAAGTATGATATTTTCAAATCAAGACAAAATCCCACAAATTCAAATATTTAAGTCCATAATGCATGGAGATTGATTCTATGTTATAAAGTGTAGCTATAGCTTGGGCGAACATACAGGAGTCCCAACTGGAACTGTGTTGTTAATATTATAATTATTATATATTATAATATTATTATATATTATTAAGTTATTATGTCAGTGTTATAATTTAGTTTTTAAATGATGGAACTGTTGTAGCTTGTAGACTTTATCAATGGTGGATATTAAATTATACCATTTCAGTAACATATATTAAAGTTCAGGGCCGGAGTGGGCCACTTTTTCAGCCCGGGAGTTTCATGCCCAAATCCGGCCCAAAATTATTTTTCCATCCCAATCGGCCCAAACTAGAGATTGACATGAGCCGGCCCATCGAGAATCCTCCGGAATCTCCCGATTAGCCACTCCGGCTCTGGTAAACTTTTATCCGGGGTCCTAAACTGTAACAGGTAGTATGCGACAGCTAATGTACCTTGTTCAGATGGGATATAATTCTCATCGCAATCCTCTTCCAGGATCAACTGCTCTCCAACTGGTCCCCGAAGGGCATCTGCTGTCATGTTGAATGAACATTAAGAAAAATATTATGTACTATACGAATAACAGTGCAGTAGACAGATCACCTCGCCATATTGTCTCTAAACTCTCCGTGGTACCGTTCGCTAGGCTAACCTAACTAACTAGCCAATAATAGAATTCCATAGCAATAATAGCGTCCATAGCAACCGTAGCATTCCACACAAAGCAACGTTATACCCAAAATACCCAAGTACCCACCAGCAGGCTGGAGGTTGACTGGATCCATCTGTTTCAGGACCTCGCCTTGAACATGGGGCTGAGCAAGGTGTCTCTGCCTCTCCATGTCAGGGCCTAAATGCAAAACACCAACCCAGGGCACAGAGGAATGTGTACTGTTAAGATCATCAGGTCTATAAGAAGGGCTACAGTGCCATTTGAATTCATTACAATGCTGAAGAATATGTCATGTCATATTTTCTGATAAAACTGGTCAGGTCATGTGCAGAAAGCTGATGGTTCTGCACCTCTGCCAGACCTTACAAACAAATGTAATAAATGTTTTTTTTCTACTTTATCATGCATGGTTATTTGGTTTGTTGAATACGCATGTAATCTTCAGTGTTACACAGTACCAGTGTGGAGTGGTCCTTCTACAGGGATGTTAACATGGCCGACATCTGAGGGTCCCGCCGTCCTTCTGTGAGGGAAAGGTGCTGGTCCACAGGGATCCGTGTGGATCACTGTCTCTTGGAGGTTGTAGGGCACACCTGAAAATCCCACAGTAGGTAAAGTGAAACCCAGCACGCCTCCCAGTGAGGCTCAAATGCCTTGTAAGTGTTTCCCAATGAACAAGTCATTATAACAAGGGCTATGGTGCCATGTGATGTCATTAGAATGTGGGGAGAATGCTTAAGAATGTTTCTTTTTAAAAGTGTTTATTTTTATTTGCTTTTTCCATGGCCACATGGACAATGTTAAGATTTATGAAAATTGTGCTGAGTCAAAGAAATCAAAGAAGTAACCCATGCTCCATTAATTATATTATCATGTACACATGAAATACAGAGCTTGACAGTCATCAGTAGAATAAATATACATGTTATTTTTCTGAACCTTAGAAACCTACTATATAAATGTGTATATTTAACTTTTAATTATTATGAATAAGCCTATGGAATCCATACTCATAATAACTAATATACTGTCTTACATAGAAGTATAAAATTATGTACAGTATATGAAAATGTATTTTTCTCACCATGAGTGGTAAAACCTGGTGTGTCTATGAAGTGGTTCTCTTCCTGCCTAGGCCAAGGCTGGTCGGTTCTCCTGGGGTAAAAACTCATTCTCCACCTGAAAAATAGAAAGAATAGAAAGAGAGAAAGATCTAGAAAAAATAGAGAGATTTGTTAGTTTTGTATTGATAGTAATCCACAGAGCAAAATGTCTTGCGACTTGTTCTGAGCTTTTCAGCATCAAAACTGAATCCAAACATTCCACCTTCCCAACCAAACATTCTAATCCAAACATTCCAAAGTTGAGTAGCACGTCATATCACAATTTCCTATTTTTTTTAACCAAAACACCAAATCAGCCAGGCTGCTAAAATAACCTGATGCAGCCTGGCTTGTACCCAAAGGGTTCATACCAGAGACCGTATATATAATATATCAGTAGCGAACCGTGACCATTAAAAGTGGGCCCGCTCCCCCACCCCCCTTTCCTAATTAACTGCAATAAATAAAAAATAAAAAACTGAGACAGTACAGCTTTAGAAACGCAATAAACAATAATATATGTACTAGATAACTTTTTAAGCAAAATAAGGTTCCAACAAAATAAGGTCCACAACTCCTTGTTCGTCCTTGTAAACAACGCGCACGTCAGTTAATGTCAGCTAGCGTCACCACAGCGGGCGGAAATGATCATACAGTTAAGCCCGCCCACTAAGAGGGAAGATATGATTGGTCAATTTTACTGTCATTTGAAACTGTTTGGTGTAGGGATGTTACTATATTTCCGGTTGGTATGCGGAAGTGCTGATGTTATGGCCGAGCCTAAATTCACAAGGTGCCTCTTGGAGTTCCCGTCAACGATGTGCGTCGTATTGTCAGAGCATCAAGTACAACGCCACAGAGTAAACTTGAAAAGGGTTTCGAGTTCTACGTTTCATCCTACCTCTGCAATTTTGAAGGTAAGTGGCCGACGCTAGTTAGCTAGCTAGCCTGATGTGGCAGTCTAATGAAGTGATGTTGTTTTTAGTAACGAACCAACCTGTCCTAGTACTAGAAATGCCTTTTAAAACATGTTTGTATTTCTGATGGAAGTATCAGGCAAAAGTAAGGCTAACGAGATAACAGTGAGGGCTCACTGCTACAGATCTATGAAGAAAACAGATACGCCACACCAGCTGAGAGTAGGACTGGTTAAAATGACACGAGTTCTGTTCAGTGTCACGTTCAAAGTTCTGTTGAACAAGTTCAAAAGTGAGTTCAACACAAGTTCAATCTTTTATCCTTGCTCTTACTTCACGTAAGCTGTGATAACCATAGGCATTGGTTTTCAAAGCTTACAATGGTAGCCAAATGCAGAGTAGCTGAGTGGGAATCATTAGCAGTCTATTTTGCCTATAGTAAACAAATGGGAGTTTATTTTACAGTTCGAGCTATTGTTATCTACCTCTATGACTCAAAAGCAGAATATAGTCCACCTCAGCTATTCTTCAAACTGCATTTTCTAAAATCTGTCAATCTGTCTTTCAAATCTTTCATCTTAACTTCTTTATTAACATATGGCTTCAACACTTACACCTATTAACATATTCTGATAACACTCTTCAAGAAGCAGTTGAAGTAAAACCTGCACTGTTCTGTTGTTGGTGGAAACAACAAAACAATATAAATATAAGTAGGCCTGTTTCACTCCTATGTGTAAGCATTTCATCTGGAGTGAAAATGAAGTTTAAATCTAAAATATATTCAGTTTATAGTTGCTCAGTGAACTAGTAGATTGAACCATGCACAACACTGTAGAATAGAAAGACAGTATAGCCAAGTGTTTTAAGAGTGATGCAAAACAGCACAAACGTTACATGAGACAATGGACAAGTGACATTCACCACTAACAACATGATGGGACAGATATTGCGCCTATTGACATTGCTGAAGTCTTCTTTTCAAGATATTAAATTTTGCCTCTTGTGTATTTCAGAGACATTACGTGATTCAATGCCAGTTGTGCTCATTAACAGCAACTGCTCTTGTGTTGCTGGTTGTGGAATCTGCAACCACTTGGTTGCATTGCTTTTCCAGACTGCTCATTATTCTGAATCTGGCATGTCTGTCGTGCCTCCTGTCCTTTCATGCACACAGACAGAACAGAAGTGGCATAAACCACGAACAATGGTTTGTCTTATTTCATTATTTAATGTTAGTTAATGTATCACAGTCACTTTACTAACACCATCTTTTAAATTAATAGGGGGTGAAGCTTGGACCCGTGGATGCCATGGTTGTCCTAAAGCCAAAACCAGGTGCTACTACAGCCAGTGGAGTTAGGTATGTAGTACCAAATTTAATAGGCAGATTACAGTGTGTGGTTAAAAAAATAAATGCTTTTGATCATCTGATAAGACCCTGTTCTCTTCAAAATTTAATTTTTAACAGATTACAATGTGTAAAAATAAATGTTATTCACTTTTCTTTTATTTCAGAAGTCCACTTTTCAAGGGCTACAGCGGTGAGCTCCCACACCCGGCCACCCTCAATCCTGGACCAGTCTACGCTGGAATGAAAGCAGATTCTCTTCCACTCATCTGCACAATGAACATCTCGCCTGACAAGCCACTTGTGGACTCCATCTTTGGGAAGGTACAAGTTGGCAGTGTACTGTCCTATCAACAACCACCACCTCCATCTGACAGTGTTGTCATACATGAGGATGCACCCCCATTCCCGAGTCTGCCACTAGAATGTTACCATCTAAGCCCACCTGAGTATTCATTTGCAGTGTTGGGAACGTTACTTTAAAAAAGTAATTAGTTATAGTTACTCACTACTTGTTCAAAAAAGTAACTGAGTTAGTAACTGAATTACTCTATAATAAAAGTAACTCGTTACCAGGGAAAGTAACTATTTGCGTTACAGTTAAAAAAAAGGTTATATGCCAATTAATTACGTTTTTTTTTTTTAAGCAGTTTTCACAGTCAGTTGAAATGAGTAGATCAGAAAATTGTTTAACTTTTGATATTTATTGCACATCTACAGACCAGTGCAGGATAAAATCCTTTAAAATCCCAAATCTTTGAAAAAAAAAAAAAAAAGAAGCAAAAGTGAACAGTTACACTATATAAAGTGCATTTACATCTATGAAATTAAATTAAATTCTCTCAACCTGAGACTGGTTTGTTTACAACAGAAGTAAACTTAAACAATAAATCCTCTATTCTTAATTAAATAAATCAAATACCCAGTCTGGTAGATATTCAGGAACTTCAAGTATTTTCTTAAATAATGTTTATATCGCCTTGAAAGTTCTAGTTTTCTTCGGCTTGCACCTGACGCCATTTCGGCCTCTTCTCCGTTTGTGTCGTGTCACTCGCGTGCTTCGGCGCGCGTGTAAAATCACTGGCTCTGATTGGCTATCATAACGCTGCCTTAGCCAATCGCTTACTGACTTGTTAAGTTAAACAGGTGTTACACCGAGAACTGTGACCTATCAGGATCTGTTACTCCTCACTAACCTGGGCAGCGGTCCGCTCGCATTAGTATATCGATATATAGTAACGCACCGCTTTTAATGACCAGTAACGTAAACGGCGTTGTAACGACAGGAAAAGTAACTAATTATATTATCCCGTTACTGACAAAATGACGACGTTACCTAACGCCGTTATTTTTAACGGCGTTATTCGCAACACTGTTCATTTGTGCCAACACACCAAGAACAGCTACACCTAAGCTCACTTTCTGTGACCTTGTCACAGTCACACCTTATTGAGGAGGCAACAAGATCCCAAAGTGCTACACCTGAGTGGCATTCACTTAGGAGAGAAAGAGTGACTGCCTCACATTTCAGAGACGTGAGCCACGTTAGAGGTCCAGGTGCTGCAGAAAGCCTGGCAGAAAGGATAATCCGAGGGACACGACAAACAGCACGCATGAAGAGGAGATTTGAAATGGAAACAGGGGCCTTAAAGGACTATGCAGTTCTGAAAAACTTGAACTTGACCAAGTGTGGACTAGTGATTCATCCAGATGCATCTTGGCTGGGTGCATCACCTGATGGACTTATATATGACCCACTTGAGCGTCCATCATTTGGGCTTGTTGAAATTAAGTGCCCAAATGTACAAAGCTATGTAGACTGCAAATTCCTCAAAGTGGCACAAGGCCTACACAAATTGAAGGAGAGCCATTGTTATTATTGGCAAATCCAGTTCCAGTTATTGATTACTGGTATGCAGTGGTGTGATTTAGTCATCTGTGCCCATGATGATATCATTGTGCAGCGAGTTTACAGAGATAGCAGTTTATTAGAAGAGGTGAAAAGGAGGTGTGACATGTTTTTCTTTAACACTTACATGCCAAAGTACCTCTCTATGCCCAAGCAATAGAAAATCATAATGAAGACATGAACTCATGAACAATTAAAACAATTTCAATTTGTTCTGTCAATTGTATTACTATTGTATTCATTTCATTTTTTACAAATACAGTAAAAGTTAAGAAATACATAATGTTGTATTGTGTTGTGTCAATTTTACATATAAAAGTGAAAGCATTTTATACAATTAATCATATTGCACTGTACCTTAACATTGCAGTGTGACGCGGGAAGCGGCAGACGGACGAGACACAGAATCTTTCGGTTTTGCTCACGGTCACTTTATTTTAGTGCACACGGATTGCACAATAGTGCACGAGTAACATAAAGTACACACAATGTGCAGACCATAGACAACGACAAGCACAGGACACTGCGCGAGCGCACATTAAATAGACAGACCACATTAGCCCCGCGTGATTACGAGACGATTCACAGGTGAGACAGATTATCACACGACATAGCCATAACCACGGAGATCCACAGAAGCAGACAAAGCACGTGGACCACGTAAACACGCCCAAAGGGGAGGGGCCGGGGCCCTCAACGTGACATGCAGCCAATATTTACAGACTAGCATGACCTAAAGCAGGGGTCGGCAACCTTTTTGACTCGGAGCCACAAAAGCAAAATAATTGGAAATTTATTTCAGTGACGATGACATGTCACTCAAGCGAACCGAAACTAAATACCGGACATTTGTGAAATTCCACCCGAACATTTTTTTAAGTCTCAAAAATAATATACGTTAATTAAATACCTCTCATTCACACACACGTTTACTCCTGCTCACTTTCATTGCCCTGCTCTCCAAAGCATATCTCCATCTTTCCAAGCTCACCTCCACCTACTTCCTACTCTCACTACAGATCACTATGTCATCAGCAAACATCATAGTCCAAGGGGACTCCTGCATAACCCCGTCCGTCAGTCTGTCCATGACAATTGCGAACAGTCCTCATTCTTTAACTTCCACCACCTGATCTTAGGTTCCGCTCACACTCTCTTCCTCTTCTTCACCTCCAAAACCATCCTACATATCACCATCCTATGCTGTTTAGCTACACTCTCCCCTGGTAACACCTTGCAATCACTAACCTCTTTCAGGTTTCGTCTCCTACAGAGGATATAGTGGACCTGTGTGCATCTTCCCCCACTCTTATGTTACCCTGTGCTCTTCCTTTTTCGTAAAGTGTTAACTACAGCCATCTTTATCCTTTTAGCAAAATCTACCACCATTTGTCCTTCCGTATTCCTTTCATTAACAACATATCTACCCAACACCACCTCATCACCACTGTTTCCTCCACCAACATGTCCATTTAAATCTGCTCCAATAACCACTGTCTCTTCTTTAGGAACCTGCAAAACAACTTCATCTAACTCTCTCCAGAATTCTTCTTTCTCCTCCACATCACAACCTACCTGAGGAGCATAAGTACTGATGACCTTCATCATCACCCCATCAATCTATTCTAATAATAATAATAATAATAATAAAAGTGTTGTCGTTGTTTAATTAACTATGATATTGTAAATCATTTTCTCAGTGCTGTAACAAAAACGGAACTGTCCATGTGTGAACACGAAGGGCTTAAATTGACTTGATCACGTTGATTCATCGTGGTCTTCCATGATGAAGTCTGTCAGGCGCCAGACGAAGCCAGTCTTTCATCGGCTTTTCTGCACAGCTTCACATGGACGGGACAGCTGAGGATTTCTCATCGCAGATGCTGCAAGAACAACATTGTTTAATTAGAAAATTACTTGTATGTTTTAGTTTCTAAGATAATTTTGGGCCTAAGGATGAGCCTGTTGCTAATAAGCCATTTAGGCACTATTGCTAAGAAGTGCTAATGAAAAGCTGTGTACATGAAGTTTAGTGGCTGTTCTATGGCTTGTGGGTGTGGAAAAATGATGAAAACACAACAAACAGATGAGTGCAGGTACTAATTAGTATGTCTGTGGTTTAGAGCAATACGGCACACTGGATATTATACCTTGAATAAATTTTTCCAATGACTGCTTTTCAATTTGGCACTAATTTCTCTTCATATTAGAAGGCAAGCATTTCTAGTTAAATGTATGTGCGTCTTAAGATTTAAGAGTGACACTGAATTGTTTCATGTAATATGCATTGCAAATCATTTCTGAGATATGCCATCTTAAAATTTCTTTAAAAGTCAGAGTTATTTTACTCAGTGGTGTCCAGTTCTATCCAGAAAGGGGCACTTTGGCTGCAGAAGCACACATGATAATTTCTTTAACTGATACCAACGTGAAGCCTTTGTGGATAAGATTGTTCACCCCAGTTGTGACTATAACGTCAAAACTAAGGATCACCAACCAAGATGGTAATTATAAATTATGTCAATTATAAAACAAAGCTATTTGTGATTTGTTTTTTATTGTACTATATTTGTCATGTTTGGTATACTATGGTCTTATTTTCATACTTACATACTACAAGTTCCTTGATGCGAGTGTGCCCAATTCCTTTTTTTCTCCTCTGCCACACCAGTTCAGAGAGACCGCCAGGTGGGGGGCAAAAACCTTTTCACAAATTCTCCATATTGTTTTTTTCATTGTTTGCCCCCCACCTAATGACAGCTTTGACATCTGTAGACAGGCAAACAGATAAATAAAACCAGGGACCGAATTCATAAAAGGTTTTTAAAATTTACAAAGGTATGAGTACAAACATTAAGGAGTTCATAATAATGTTCCTTAAATCAACCCTCAGGATGGATGGATGGATGGATGCAGGGTTCGAATTACGGGGTGGATTGGGGGGGTCAGACCCCCCCGTTTAAGGCATCAACCCCCCTAAAGGGGCAAAACCAATAATTTGGGGGGGGGGGGGGTCAAAACATTTAAATGTACTTCTCACATATAATGTTAAATACTACAAAAAAAATGCAGTGAAATTTACACCCTGAAAAAAACTTGACCCCCCCCAATTATCATTGTATAATTCGCACCCTGGATGGATGGATGGATGGATATCTCGTTCTTAATTTTGTACTCGAAAGAAAAGATAATTACTTTGTTCCTAAATAAATGTTTATCTTTTACAAGATGTTTACAAAATGTGTACTCTGTGTGAGTTTGTTAAAATGGTATATTTCAGTATATTTTTTGTGTCACTGTTGGTCAAATCATGTTCTAGACGCACGAAATCCTCTGCACACTGGAGGGGGAGTATGTTTTCTTCCAGATCTTCTTCCAGTGGTGTTGGAAGATTTCTGCTCCTCTCTCCTGCCATTGCTTGAACAACTGCAGTTAAATGCTGCAGTTGCAGCTGCACCTCACCAGTAGCCTCAAGGATGCATCAATCACTGTCTGTGTCATATAACATACACAACAATAACATTTAAATGAATATTCAAAAAGGTTTGCATTCACATTATTATATACATGGATATATTTAGTTTTAGCAAGGATGTTTAGTGAAATTTAGTTTGGAATTAAATTGTTGAAAACATACGAGTGCACTGGGAGGGTATT
Organism: Brachyhypopomus gauderio; assembly: GCF_052324685.1. Lineage (NCBI taxonomy): Eukaryota > Metazoa > Chordata > Actinopteri > Gymnotiformes > Hypopomidae > Brachyhypopomus > Brachyhypopomus gauderio. The sequence continues at coordinate 3,575,276 of NC_135226.1, forward strand.
AAACGTCCTGAGGCGCGAGCTCTTGATGCTAAAAAAGTAGTAAAAACATGCAGTAATTAGAGTCAATGCAATGGACAAAAATAAGGACATTGTCTTAAACTGCTGTGCCCAACAACAACTATTTAATATGAAGACCCAGTGTATGTGTAATATTGCACTGCTTAGAGTAAACATTTTAAACTTTCAGTATGTGTCCTACCATGAGGTGGAGATGTGAGACCAATCGGAGGACTAGACTCATATTGTGGCTGTGGCGCTATGAAAAGAATATATCTTTGGTAAGTACAAGTCACTGGGCCAGACTCTACTCAAACGTTCACACCACATTTCCCAGAAGGCATCGCGTTTAAAGGGGCGGGACTTCTTTAACACATAGCTAGCAGGGCAGCTAAGGTGAATACTCGCTGCGGTGTTCAATGAACTGTCTAGTTATTCGCTTAAAGCGTTGGTCAGGTCGCCCGAGTTAAACCTTTAGATGCGTCTAGGGCACAGAATGTCATGTCCTGTGGTTCACTCTGGTAAGTAATTTTGTTTTTAATTTGAAGTCTTCCTGCACTTTACAGGTTAATATGCCTCCAGAAATGAAACAGAAAGCACAGCGCGCTAATTCGGAGTGCGTGTTTACGTATTTACTTGAGCACATTTACAGATGAACCTTCCTGAACATCTGTTGTATTCACAGTGGCGGAGTTGAACGCTGCTCTTCTTCCCCTGGACTGGCTGCTGGGGAGCTGGGAGTCGGACGAGCTGGGTGAAGGATCCTTCCCCTCCATCGCGCCCTTCCGATACACCGAGAAGTTGCACTTCTCTCATGTGGGACAGCCCGTGATTAATTTTATGTAAGTAATTTAACAGAAACATGAATGCTGGTAATATCTAGAACCTAGTGAAACTATCTCAATAAACCAGCAATTGGGTTTAATAATACACTCAACTAATTGTGTTTGAATAATTGACAAAGTTTTGTCATTAAAGGTTTAATGCTTTTCATGCTGAGAGCACAAAGCCGCTTCACAGAGAGTGTGGTTTCATCAGGCTTCAGCCAGGCACCAATAACGTGGCCTTCATTGTTGCACAGAACTCGGGTAGGAACTTTATAAACACCTGTCTAGAATATATAGGTCATCTTAATGGCATCAAGTTTAAGACATGGTCCTCAGATCTGGCTGTGTGCGGCACAGCAATAAAATCTTCCCCTCTGTGCTGGCCACAGGTCTGGTGGAGATCGAGGAAGGAGAGCTGAGCGGACAGCGGCTCACCCTGAACAGCCGGGCCCTGGCCAGAACGTCTTTTGCCAAGGAGCCTTATGTTCAGCAGGTCTGCCATCTTCTCGCTCAGTTCAACTGCCTGTGTCTTGACTATGACTCACATGTTTGTTTTGTTACCTTCATTCAGATTTCCAGGCTCATCCAGCTAAGACCAGATGGCAAACTGGAGCAGACCGTCTCCATGGCCCTGGAGAACCAGCCTCTGACCCAGCACCTGCACATCACTTACCGTAGGGCTTCGTGAGGACAGAATAGACACGGGACCAGACGGTGGACAACATCCTGCCCTCTGTGCTGATGATACTCTGCACATCCTCTTACACAGCGCAATGACAAATAAATCACATTTTCTGAACATTGAGAACAGTGAACTGCATGTTACTAGTAACTGAAGCAACTGTGATACATTTTTCTTCAAATATTAACCATTGTAGTTCTACTTGGCTGGCATGTGGGGGTAGAAATTGCACAGAGCTTCAAAACATTACCTTAAGAAGGAACAAGGAATGTCTAATCAGGCTTTTTGTTTGAACATTGATTTTCAGTGTGTGCGCACATGTGTGGCTAGCAATACAATTTTACTTTAAGATATAATCAGATGTGCTATCTAGATACTTCAATATATTTCTCATGTATAACCTGTGATGGCATATCTAAAAAATCAGAACAATAGACAAGTTATTCTCAGGTTTGAATACAATAACCAATTATTTCTTTCAAATGTAACAAGTTATATTGTGATTGTACATCAAAGACAGGTAGTCTTTCTGAAGAAACCCTATACTTGAGCCTGCTAATCACTACAAGTCAGCCAGGTACTTTATAACGCGAGTTGCACTGGAGTACTGTTACTTCCGTCTCTCGAGTCCAACTAATAAGAGTTTAAAGGGAATATTGATTCATCATCTCATAAGTACGACTGCTATTTATACAAACTAATACAATTTGTATGCAGTTTAGTGTCAAGTGTAGTTTGTGGAAGGTTGAACATGTAGTGCCAAGTGATTTCCCCCTTTGATTAAACATGCTACTAATAATCCAGTTTAGTGTTTTGTTTCCCATTTCCTTTTGACAGATAATCAGTATTTAAAAATACACTTTATTTTAACATGTAGGAGAGAGATGTGGAGATAGTTCAAGAATACACAGCACACAAACATGATGTGCATTATGCCATGTCCTTTAGCATTTTTGCCAAAAATTCATGGAATAAAAACACTTTACATTTAAAAATATGCCACTCAACCTGCACTTTCATTTGTGTTGTAGACCCAACACATGAGCAGCCAAAAATAAAAATATGTAAATAAATAATTTTTAAATATAAAAATAAGTCATTCAAATCTTGGGAGTAGGATAAATCACCAAACATGTGATTTGACTTGACTAAACTGCTCTCTTAAACCAGAGCTGGCCCAAGCACACTTTCTCTTCTGAGACTATGGTCATTGGACATTTACCACTCAAGGCCGATTCTGCACGTTTGGTTACTTCAGACCTCTTGACTCATTAACAAATGTTTACGTGGATTCCACAAACAGGATAACTAAAATGTATACAGATGTCTTAGAGTGTTACAGTGCAGAGCCACTAGATGGAGCTATTTGTCTAGTTGAAGAAAGTGAGCAGTGAAAATGTATCCGTCAAGTAGTAATAGTCAGAAAGGTGTGTGTGTCCCACACCCCCCCCCCCCAACATCCTCTCTTGGCCTGACCCAGTGTTACTTCATTAGGTAGACGTACATAGTCTTCACAAGGTGTCTCCAGGTTGACACAACTGCTGACAGCCAATGGTATTGTGACGTATTATCCGAGTTCATCACACACTTTGAAATGTCCCCCTGGAAGACCAGCAAGAGTACAGACATTAAAATGAGACCAGTCCTCTAATTACACATTTTTCTTGCATTAGAACGATGCTTTTCAACCCCAGTGTGGAGACCTCATGCTCCGCACGTTCTTGTCCTGATCTTAACACATCTGACCGAGTGCACCAAAGGTTTCCCAGATGCCCGACGGTGTCCAGATCTAGGTCTGAGAGGCACTACGACACCGAACGTCTTACCCATCCTCCTCTCCTCTTCAGCCAGGGTGCCAGGCTCCTGCCCGCGAGCTCCCCCATGCTCTCCACGATGGCGTGCACCATGGCCGGATGACCCTGTCTCACACAGTCCACAGCGAGGCCTCCTGCAACCGCAAAGATAGCCACCACCTTCCCCCATGTGATTCCTAAAGGAGACAGGGGTATAAGGTCTCTTAGAACAGTTCATAAGGTATTTAAACACCGTCATTTTAAAAAAATGTTCAGAAATCACAGTTGCAAACACCGTGTCTAAATACAATGTAAACTTTACAGCTAATAGCACTTCAAAAGGTAAAGTTATTGGTGGTTGTTTCAAAACTCCTCAAATAGGACTTTTGGTTGGATACATTAGTTATGCATTACTGAAAAATTCTTTAAGGCATTATATACATTCTTAAAAAATAAAATAATATAATTTACTTCAAATTTGCCAACAATGGTAATGTAGCTATATATTCAGAGGTGTTGCTAGGCAACTGCCTTGGGCCCCTCCCACTGCAGCCCACTGTAGGGGCCCCCTGACTAGCTAACTTATTTCTCGTATATTAATGTTGATGTCTAATCTAGCTAAATTGAGCCCCCAAATTGCCAAGTCCGCCACTGTATATATTGCTACATAGGAAAGACAGTTGTGAGCGCTTAGTATGACATTTCACAAAGATAAAGCACACTAGGATTTAATCATTTGTGATTTGATTCACGCACTCACAGTACAGTGATCTAGAGTGCCCGACACTGGTCAGAATACACACAGCAAACAAAAATAATAGAATCAGAGGGCATATATTTTCACATAATCGCTGCTGCAATATTAGCATTACAAACACCAACATTGTGATAATGTACTTTGTAAAAAGAAATTAAATTCAATCTTGAGAAGCAGGTCAGTTACAACTTGAACTTGAACGCTCTGGAGAGCCGGCCACCAGATCACAGTGCTCGGGGGTTTAGGTGTGTCCTCACCAAAAAAGCCTTTGTGAAAGTCCCCCGCATGACACGTCTTCCCACACAGGTCAGCTTCGCTTCCCTGTACCCCATTACATCCCAAAATAGGAAATGGTGGAATAAAAGAGAAGGCAAGGTTAAAGGTTGTGAGAAGAGTGGAGGGTAGTGGAGATGTCAGTGTTATGGAGTACAGCATTCAGGGAAAGAACCTTTTAGTGCAGCAAGTCCTGGTATTAGAACTCATGGAAAAATGCAGCGTGGTCTGTGCCAGGAATGTGGGCATGTCCTTATTAGGAACTTCTGAAAGCACCTAACGCTAGTTATTAATGAACACATCCATGTCTGAAAGATAACGTGTACTGGAACATGACCCTGCCAATTGTGCCATGACGAGAATAATGATTTTAATTGCAATTCCCACAGGAACCACTTTGCCCTGATTAATGATATACACGCGCAAAGAAGATTTCTGATTAGCAAATGCACACATTTAGAGCTACGTAATGTTTGTAAACCGAACGTTTAATTAGTTTTGGAGTCTGTAAGATAGTGTAACTGAAGAAATAATGGTATAGGAACCATTACTTTTTTTAAAAGTTTGAATAAAGTGTTATTTTTTCCACAGACTAGACATTAAAACCTACAAAACTTTAACAGTAACTAATTACATCTGAGGGACTTCTCATTTTGCACCATGTTCATCAGTCCATTCATAATTGCTGAAAATAGCCACCGAGATTACAACATACTTGAACACAAAAACATCTCTTAAACACATCCTTTAATTGACCGGCACAGTGACCTACCCAAGGAGAGGATCTCCATGGCTACAGAAAGAAATGCATCCGTCACCATGCTCTCCACTGCCACAGATATTCTGAGCTGCTTTGCAATATTTCGATACAGGTACGGCTGCAGGTAGTCCAGTTCGTCACCTGTAAGATCATGCAGGTGATTTGGAGGTAACCACAAAGACAATTTAGACTCGGCTACGTCCATGTATCCCAAAGAATACAAATAATCATAGTGGCATCTAAATTTCTTACCCAATTTCAGAAGCACCTTTGATACATCTCCAAGAGCCCCCTTTAGCGCTGGTAGACCAGGTCCAACTTTTGACCAATTGAGTCCTTCCCGGATAATTCTAGAGTGCATGAAATACCTACAAAGGATCGTGGACTGGGAGACTAGTTCTCTGTCCGTGTGAGTCCGGTTGAGAACCTCCATCACCACCACAGCACCGAAGGTGAAGGAGAAGGTCTCAGCTCTTCGTTCACTGCAAAATAATTGAATCATCAATCATCGATTGAAGAGTCAATTTCTGTTTTGCTTCTTAGTATGGACGGTTATTTCTCTTTTCTTACCAAAAAGAAATACTCAGCAATTTGTCGTGTTCGTTAGTCTATATAATTCCACATCGTTTACATGCATTTAAAAAGCCAGTTGAAAAACTAGCGGGCGTACAAACAGCCCACCTAATATCGCGCTAGAGCCCAGTTTTTTTTTTACCAAATGGTCATTTAACTTCTGGTTCGTTTTCCGCAAAAAAGTGTCTACTCGCGACTTGTTAATACATTTCCAATTTAATTTCTTGAAAGGGAAGTCAGATTGGCGTGGTAGTCTGAGTGGAGCCAAAACGCTCCTGGTTCATGAGGGTTCCGCCCATTACCGAACGAAGTGCGCTGATGTTGGACACCTACAACCACACGTCCCCCCCCCCCCCGGGATGGAGGCTAGTGATCCATTATCAATAAGACTGCCTGGCACTCTTATTTAGCGACGGAACCTTCAATCTTCAGATCAAACCAAACGCCAGAAATCTATTTATTACGAAAAATAGTAAAGCATTTAGTTACTGACCGATAGTGATGAAGTGAAGCTTCATTCATGGGTTGCAGGATTAGAATGATCTCACCTGTAGACACCTGAAGAGGACACGATTAATCTGCATTTGAAACCCTGCTGAAATATCCAATTAAAACCAGCTTGTGATTTAGAAGCTGTTTTTTTCCAAAAATAAATAGTAAACATTTTAAAGTCCACGTTGACAAAATCATACTGTTTACATGGGTAAATAACATCATAGAAGTTTGAGTTTTGTTGCTTGCACAACTCGGAATTGAAAATGTCAGATTTGGTTAGTTATTAATAAACATGCCACAACTGTGATGTATTGGGTTTGACACTTTTGACAGATTTTTCTGCATCTCCTCGAAATCAGTACATTCCTTTAGGCCTAGTGGATTTTATGATTTTATGTGCCGATATTGAATTTAGGCTACATCTCTCAAAAATATAATGATTAAAGATTCCGTTCCCAATGCTCACCGCCCATGATGAGAATTTTAGAAAATATGGGCGCACTGGAGAAGACTACAAAGGCATTCCAATTTTGAAGCAAAAATGTAAAAGGTTAGGCTAAAAGAGACTACAGCTACGACTGACCAATGTTTCTGTGCAATACAATTCCCACAATGCTTCACTGCATTATCCAGCCTTGTTGCGCATGCGCATTGAATGCTATTATTTTGTCCTCCCGCAAGCAATAAATGAAGAATCGCCCCAACGTGTTTCGATAAGGATAAAATATTTATACACGGAAAAGGATTTGCCTTCATGCCGGCATTTTCATACATGGAGTTACATGATACCTAGTTATCATTCTCGGAAGACATCGGGATCCGTCATTAGAGAATCGAGGCCGAAAACACGGCGGACTGGAGGCGCTTGTGGATATTAATGTGAATATTAACAGCTGACTAACTGAGCCGTGGAGAGGAAGGAAGGAAGGGCGGGACACCCAAGAACCTCCAGCACCTTTGGCAAAAAGGGCTGACCTGCCCTCTATCAACTTGCCGACAGGATGGCGCACCTTCGTGACATACAGAACCAGGTAAGTGTCCAGGCTTCAAGCCCACAGCTGTGCGGCTCGGCCCGGTTCGCCCAGGTTCGGCGCTCGCAGCATCTTCACATGTCACTGCCATTCTTGTGCTGAAAGATGGAGCTAGTTGCTTTGTCAGGAAGCGTTTCTTAACCCCATGCTGTTTATCTTTAAGTCGTGACACCTGAAACTTCAACTAAAACACTTCTCCCCAGTCTTATTCGTGTCTGGCATAAGACAGGGATACAGTTATTGAGAATGGAGGTATCATGGCTCATCTTCAAGCTAGTGATGGGGTCCAATTCAAATTGACATAGGCCGAAATGCTGCCATTTATTTACGCTGACATTTCAACAACAAACGGGGCCTGTTTGCTGAAAAGGTCAGATGTTGTGAACGAAGGAGGTCCTCCCATAACCCTGTCCCTCATCCACATGTGATCCACGTCTCTGCTGTGTCCATCTGTCTCCAGAATGCCCGTCTCGACCCAGAGGAGTACTTCACAAAGCAGGAACGCATCGGGAAAGGCTCGTTTGGAGAGGTCTACAAAGGCATTAACAACCGCACCAAAGAGGTGGTGGCCATCAAGATAATCGACCTCGAGGAAGCAGAAGACGAGATCGAGGATATTCAGCAGGAGATCACAGTGCTTAGCCAGTGTGACAGCCCTTATGTCACCAAATACTACGGTTCATATCTGAAGGTGCACAGCATATTATTTCTAATAGTTATAGTTAGTCTGTTATTTCTAACAGAGGAATTCATAATACTTTTAAGATTCTGCTCGTCCTCTTAACCAACTGTACCGTTTATATAATCCCATAATCCTACATCAACACCTCACTTTATATCACTTCTTACAACACCCCCCTCACCCCACTGGTCCTCACGTTACTAACCATGAATAACGCATTCATAAAATCTTTCATCCCAATATCTAGATGTCGTCGTCACTCGTAGCCCAGTGATCCACTGCAATCTTAAATGTTTCTCTTTCAGCACAGCGAGCTCAAAGATCTGCTGCTGCTGTCAGATCCCTTTAAGCTTTCATAGCTCAGCAGCTATGCTGATAAACTAAAAACCACTTCAAGCTAGTGTTGAAGTAGATAAAATATCAATAATATCACGGGTGAGGAACGGTTTTGGTTGCCCTGCCGTGTTAGTTTTGGTTATTCAGGATGCAAGCTGTAATTCTCCACATCAGTGAACTGTACAGTGAACTGTAACAACATGGTGTGTGTAGTGAGAATAGGTGTAGTGAGTGTCTGGTTTTAATCTGGTTTTAATGTCCCCTTGTTTTTCTGTCTTCACAGGGAACTAAACTGTGGATCATCATGGAGTATTTGGGTGGAGGCTCCGCTCTAGACCTGGTGAGTGGTGGTAGTGCAGCAGACAAATGTGTTGCGTTCATGTAGAGAGTAGACAGAAGTGCAGGTGTTGTGGTGATGGTGGAGGGGGAGTGGCCAGACTTGTGTGGGTGTGTTGTGGTGATGGTGGAGGGGGAGTGGCCAGACTTGTGTGGGTGTGTTGTGGTGATGGTGGAGGGGGAGTGGCCAGACTTGTGTGGGTGTGTTGTGGTGATGGTGGAGGGGGAGTGGCCAGAATTGTGTGGGTGTGTTTGGTGATGGTGGAGGGGGAGTGGCCAGAATTGTGTGGGTGTGTTTGGTGATGGTGGAGGGGGAGTGGCCAGACTTGTGTGGGTGTGTTGTGGTGATGGTGGAGGGGGAGTGGCCAGACTTGTGTGGGTGTGTTGTGGTGATGGTGGAGGGGGAGTGGCCAGACTTGTGTGGGTGTGTTGTGGTGATGGTGGAGGGGGAGTGGCCAGACTTGTGTGGGTGTGTTGTGGTGATGGTGGAGGGGGAGTGGCCAGACTTGTGTGGGTGTGTTGTGGTGATGGTGGAGGGGGAGTGGCCAGACTTGTGTGGGTGTGTTTGGTGATGGTGGAGGGGGGAGTGGCCAGACTTGTGTGGGTGTGTTGTGGTGAGGGTGGAGGGGGAGTGGCCAGACTTGTGTGGGTGTGTTGTGGTGAGGGTGGAGGGGGAGTGGCCAGACTTGTGTGGGTGTGTTTGGTGAGGGTGGAGGGGGAGTGGCCAGACTTGTGTGGGTGTGTTTGGTGAGGGTGGAGGGGGAGTGGCCAGACTTGTGTGGGTGTGTTCACCTGTGTGTTCCTGCAGCTACGCCCTGGGCCCCTGGAGGAGACCTACATTGCTACAATATTAAGGGAGATTCTGAAGGGTCTGGAGTACCTGCACTCAGAAAGGAAGATTCATCGTGACATTAAAGGTGATTGCAGTGGACACACCCACCCACACACACACACACACACACACACACACACACACATACACACCCCAACACCAGCACATGGTGCCTTATGGAGAATGGCAACACTGATAAAGGGCTTTGGAGTCATGTGAGAATAGTTTAATATGATTGGATAAGCCTCAGAGCTCCTTAACCAGTTATAGTTCTCTGTAGTAGTCTCCTCCAAGAGCCAAGATTTGCTCTGTCTCACTGTCTCTCGTCTTCTCTCTCACTGTCTCTGCTATCTCTCTCTTCGTTTGTGTGTTTACTAAGGCTACATGGTGTACTAGACTATTAGAAAGGAGGTATCAACTTTGTAAAATGATGCAGCGGTTCTGAACCTTCTGTGCTTAATGAAAATTTGTCCAGAGTTTTTATGCTGCATAATCAAAAATTTGAACAGTGTCTAAGAAGGTCGCTGTGTGTGTGTGTGTGTGTGTGTGTGTGTGTGTGTGTGTGTGTACGTACGTGTACCCATAGTGTGAGCCGATGCTAAACCGTGCTAGCTTGAGCTTTGTTTGGTTAGCATACAGTTCACTGTGACTTTATTAAACATTTTAGAGCAATTTAAATAGCAAATGCACTCATGTTGTTTGTGGATGCAGCCTTAACTGATGTAAGCTTTTATAACTATACCAAAAAATTCAGACCACACCTGCCCTGTTTTCCAAATAGGTCATACTGAAAAAGGCCAATGGAAACATCTCATAATTATGCAGAGAACAAGGAAACTTACAATCAGGATTTCCAACTTCTGAGCATATAGAAGTAACTAGAATATGATCTAGATACATCTATAGATACACACTCACCGGCCACTTTATTAGGTACACCTTGCTAGTACCGGGTTGGACTCCATTTTGCCTTCAGAACTGCCTTAATCCTTCATGGCAGATTCAACAAGGTACTGGAAACATTCCTCAGAGAGTCTGGTCCATATTGACATGATAACATCACACAGTTGCTGCAGATTTTTCGGCTGCACATCCATGATGTGAATCCCCCGTTCCACCACATCCCAAAGGTGCTCTATTGGTCTGAGATCTGGTGACTGTGGAGGCCATTCGAGTACAGTGAACGTATTGTTGTGTTCAAGTAACCAGTCTGAGATGATTTGCGCTTTATGACATGGTGTTTTATCATGCTGGAAGCAGCCATCAGAAGATGGTACACTGGTCATAAAGGGATGGACATGGTCAGCCACAATACCACCACCAGCAGCGTTGATACAAGGCAGGATGGATCCATGCTTTCAGGTTGTTGTCACCAAATTCTGACCCTACCATCCGAATGTCGCAGCAGAAATCGAGACTCATCAGACCAGGCAACATTTTTCCAATCTTCTATTGTCCAATTTTGGTGAGCCTGTGTGAATTGTAGCCTCAGTTTCCTGTTCTTAGCTGACAGGAGTGACACCCGGTGTGTCTTCTGCTGCTGTAGCCCATCTACCTCAATGTTCGATGTGTTGTGCGTTCAGAGATGCTCTTCTGCGTGCCTCGGTTGTAACAACTGGTTATTTGAGTTACTGTTGCCGTTATATCAGCTCGAACCAGTCTGGCCATTCTCCTCTGACCTCTGGCATCAACATTACATTTGTGCCCACAGAACTGCTGCTCACTTTCTCTTTTTGGACCATTCTCTGTAAACCTGTAGAGATTCTCTTTAGAGATGGTTGTGCGTGAAAATCCCAGTAGATCAGCAGTTTCTGAAATACTCAGACCAGCTCGTCCAACAACCATGCCACGTTCAAAGTCACTTAAATCACCTTTCTTCCCCATTCTGATACTCGGTTTGAACTGCAGCAGATCGTCTTGTCTATGTCTACATGCCTAAATGCATTGAGTTGCTGCCATGTGATTGGTTGATTGGACATTTGCGTTAATGATCAGTTGGACAGGTGTACCTAATAAAGTGCCCAGTGAGTGTATGCACAACTTATAAAGTGACCACTCATGGATTTCATCTTAATGCCAAAGGTTTCAATTTTGTATGTAAATCTATAGCAAATCTGGTATGTCCATCAGTCACAGTTGTGGTATCAGTCAGTCTCAGGTGTGCATTTGTCCAGCCCCGATGTGCGTTTGTCTGTCAAGTCCAGATGTGCATTTGTTAGTCCAGTCCTGCTGTTGATGATGATGATGATGATGATGTTGTCAACCTTTGTGTTTGCTGCAGCCGCCAACGTGCTGCTGTCCGAGCAGGGTGACGTGAAACTGGCCGACTTCGGCGTGGCCGGCCAGCTGACAGACACACAGATCAAGAGGAACACGTTTGTGGGAACGCCGTTCTGGATGGCGCCGGAGGTCATCAAACAGTCCGCATACGACTTTAAGGTCAAGAGTGGCTTCTGGGTGCAGCTCAAGCTACTCTCAAATGTTTTGAGCTGGTACCTTTACATGCAAACGTATCCTTATCTCAGTGGAGAATCACCAGTGGCCTTGACCTAAGGCATAAGACCAATGCTATGATTAATTTATACTTGGTTTTTACTTCTGCCAGAAAGGTTTTAGGGATTCTCTGGAAAATCAGTTGTTTTGAAAGGGCATTTCTGTTGTGAACATCGGCACAGCAAAGGTTGATTGAACAAGTGATTTTAGTTAACTAGGCACTGTTATATTTGAAATTACATGAAACGCTCATCAAAGTTAGAAGTAGCACACACCTATTTGATCGGTTAGTAGTATTGAGTTGTTGCCTTTCAGCAGAATAATAAGATTTTTAATATTATAAATGTATCTGCTTGTTTGCTGCAGGCAGACATCTGGTCCTTGGGTATCACAGCTATGGAGCTGGCCAAAGGGGAGCCCCCCAACTCAGACCTTCACCCCATGCGTGTGCTCTTCCTCATCCCCAAGAACACGCCCCCCACCCTAGAGGGCTCCTACAGCAAACCCTTCAAAGAGTTTGTGGAGGCCTGTCTGAACAAGGACCCGCGCTTCGTGAGTACTCGCAGGCCAGCAGACGCCACAGTATGACGGCCGGAACACAAACATTAAAGTCCGTCGCTCTAAACATTAGCTGGGGTGCCTTCTTGCTTTCAACTGTAGTGAATGTTTTGTGCTTTTGTGGCACGGCCGTTCTTTTCCTCTGCAGAGACCCACAGCTAAGGAGCTGCTGAAACACAAGTTCATCACACGCTACACCAAGAAAACCTCTTACCTGACGGAGCTCATCGACCGCTACCGCCGCTGGAAGTCGGAAGGCCACGGGGAGGAGTCCAGCTCGGACGACTCCGACATGTACGATGTCCATTCAAACACGCACAAGTTAGCGCACGAGTTAATGGCCGAGCACCTCGGCTTTGAGACCTCGATCACAGCGAACGTTCTTTCACACTTTTAACCCGTGTGAAAACATAACGACTTTGTGATGCCATGAAAAAATATGTACATGCATAGTGTGATTACAACATGCTTTATGATGCTCATCTGCAGGGTGATTGGTCAGGATGCTCCCAGGACACACAATAATGCGATATGTTACAGACATAATAGCAAGAACTTGTAATATCAGCATTATTGGGGTCCATTCATTCACACCCAAGTGCTTCGCTGCTAACTCTGTCATGTACTCATTTGGGTTTTATGAAGTTTATCACATTGTTTAATCAGCAGCGTTAAATGCTAAACGGAAGATCAAGACAGAAGCAGAATTGTTATTTCTGCGCTGGATCTCACTGTGTCTGACTGGCAGGGACGGAGACGGGGACGACAGAGACCAGTGTCCCATCTGGAACTTTCCCACCGTGCGGCCGAGCTCCATGGCCAACCTGCAGAAAGGCTACGCCAACACGGACTCCGAGGTGAGCTAGGGTTCTTCTCAAGCGCGCGGCGTTCATAAACGATCAGTTGTTGGTCTCGGATGAACAGTGTTGAACTGCTTCATCCTGTGTGACAGGCAGCAGATGCGGTGAAGCGGCAGCCGAGGTCCCAGTGCCTGTCTGCGCTGGTCTCGCCCATCTTCAGAGAGGTGTGACCTTCATCACACTGCACGCCGTCCCAAACATTTCACTTAGGGTCATTCAAGAGCAGCTTTCTCTCTCGATGTGTTCACTACAGCGTTGTGTGTCTTACTGCTCTGTAGCAGACTACACTCCTAGCAAGTACCAGTGCATAAATTCCAACGTTGATCTTGATATATTACAGCAGCTGTGTGGGTTAAACGTATTAGCTTTACTGTAGTGTATATGGTGGCTAATCACAGTGCTAGCAGGACAATTTGAGAGGAAGGAGGCAGTGGGGTTAGGTTAAGGGTTTTAATCTCATCTGGACTCCTCCACAGTTAAAGGAGAAGAGGCGGGTGGGTGGAGGTGGAGTGGGAGCCATAGAGGAACTGGAGAACGCCTTTAACCTGGCTGAAGAGTCCTGCCCTGGCATCTCCGACCTGCTGGTGACGCACGTGATGGCCAGAGTGTGCAGGTGAGGCACAGAGAGAACGTCAAGACACTGTGGTTATTTTTAAACGTCTCTGATCTTCTAGATAAGATAGCACTGATGTGCAGAAATCCAGATGCATTACCGTCGTTTTGGAACTCTGCTCTTGAGCACATTTCTTCCTTGTTTTTCAATCTTCAGGTTTGCTCTAAATGGCAATGGAAATACCGCACCGTCATCACGGTGAAGCCCGCCCTAGTCTGGTTCCAGCCGTGACCCGTGACCTAACCCAACCATCTACCATAACCTCATTTGGACCACACTCTCCCTTACCAATCCCCACAGATCTTTTAATTAGTTATAATTAAATATTTTTACAGTTTCTTTATAGAATGGAAAGTATTTAAGAGACAAAAAAGCCATGACATTGAGAACGCTGTGTTTACCTGTTAGAGCAAAAATCCTATTATAAAAATTTATGGAAATATTGATGAGATTTTTGTCATATTTGTGAATGAAACCTGGTTCTCAGAAGAGAAAAATTAGAAAAAGTCTAAAACGACTGCACTTTATAACATTGTAAATTCGAACTGTACCCCCTTTCATAAGTTATTGTCTGCTCCGCATGGCTTGTTGTGGGAATTGCAGGGGGTGTGTAAGCAATCGAGACAAAAGACAGATAAAAACCTAGTTTTGCAGTGTTTGCCTTCTTGAATCCAGAATTCTGAATTGTGTTCAAACATGTAAAGTTGCTCTATTTTTTTTATTGTTGCTGATGCGTGAACTAAAAGAAAAACCCCAAAGGGAAGAGCTTTTAAAAAATGTTTATTACAATACAAAATGGCAAACAAGTTTAATAGAAAACTTAACAGCTACAAGGATTAAAGTTCTGAAGGTCAACTGGACAAAGTTTGACCTAAACAGATGGGAGAAATCTCACAGGTTTTTCTTTAAGAAAGGGCTTACAGAATGAGCGGAGAATGCACATGCACAGAGACACACACAAATCACCATCATGACAAGTACACATTATTAATGAAGGGGAGGAATTATTTGGCATGCATCCTGCCATGAACACACAACCGCTGGTACTTCACTGCATTCCAGTGTGCATCACAGCACCAGTCAACTTCACATCGTACAGCTGTTTCCGACAGCCATGGGGCAGCGCCCACAGAGGCACGTATAGCTCAGAGACCATGGTGAGCACCTTAGAGGGAGCCCTAGCAGGAAGGGTACAGGACAGTGGCTTTTGGCTCCAGGGCCCCTGTGTTTTGGGTGCGATTCTCTGCTCTAGCTCACCTGCTGTGACAGGTACTAAGTCTTTTAAGAGCTTAGGCAAGTGTGTCAGAGCAGAGGAATCGCTGGACGGTACAGGCAGGACTGAACGTGCCCTGGGATTGGTCACAGTATATTCTCAACCAGCTGAGGCCACTTTAAACACCTGTCTGTGCTGCCAGGAGACAGCGTTTCTGGAGAGACCCCAGATTCAAGCATGGGAGAATCCATGACCACTTACAAACTAAAGCAACGGTTTGAAGGTAAAAGCTATTTTACACAAATGTTCCACTCCTCTCAAATGTAGTTGATAATCCAAGGCCAATTCAGCACGTTTAGTCGTTTTATTCAGTCGTCTAGGCTAATATAAGGGAATATAAGCGTGGCCTAATTTACCACAACACACCCGGTTCATCAACTACATTTGAAGCAAATGAAAACCTTCAGCAAATGCGATTCTTCCATCCCACCCCCAAGTACTGCCATGTTTCTAATCCTGTGCTGCTACAGTCTTTTCACAGTGAGTTTTTATACTTTTTGTAGCTACTAATTTGTTGTTTTATGTCCGTGGCAGAGAAGTCCCTGAAGGAGGGCTAGTTTGACCTGTAATGCTAGCGGCGGTACCTCAGCATACGAAGATGCTAGTACTGCCAAACTAGCACTGTAGGCTAAACCATCCCCACAGAGACTGTAGCAGTGGCTTATCACTGAGCAACAGCAGCAAATAGTCTTAACTTCTTAAAAATATATATATTTAAAATGCAATTACATACAAGATAACGACAAGAAGGGAAAAAACAACCCTTGGTACTGGTTGGTATACTTCAATTTGGTTACAGGCATAGTTCATTATATTGGTAAAAATGAAATATTAGAAACAGCATTTGGGTAAATGAAAAATAACATTAACAATAATACTGCTTACAAAAAAGAAATAAAAACCATTATCCCAAGTAAGAATAGAAGAAACTAAGAAAGTGGCAAGAAAATCCGTGACGTGAGCCACCCGTCCGCTGTTCTCCCAATGCACCTCCTCGCCTTCTGAACAGCTCCAGCCCTGAGGAAGCACACAGTCACGCCACAACACGCAGGAACCCCGTTACAGTCACGCCACACCACGCAGGAACCCCGTTACAGTCACGCCACACCACGCAGGAACCCCGTTACAGTCACGCCACACCACGCAGGAACCCCGTTACAGTCACGCCACGCAGGAACCCCGTTACAGTCACGCCACGCAGGAACCCCGTTACAGTCACCACAACACGCAGGAACCCCGTTACAGTCACGCCACACCACGCAGGAACCCCGTTACAGTCACGCCACGCAGGAACCCCGTTACAGTCACGCCACGCAGGAACCCCGTTACAGTCACGCCACGCAGGAACCCCGTTACAGTCACGCCACGCAGGAACCCCGTTACAGTCACCACGCCACGCAGGAACCCCGTTACAGTCACCACAACACGCAGGAACCCCGTTACAGTCACCACAACACGCAGGAACCCCGTTACAGTCACGCCACGCAGGAACCCCGTTACAGTCACGCCACGCAGGAACCCCGTTACAGTCACGCCACACCACGCAGGAACCCCGTTACAGTCACGCCACACCACGCAGGAACCCCGTTACAGTCACGCCACGCAGGAACCCCGTTACAGTCACGCCACGCAGGAACCCCGTTACAGTCACGCCACGCAGGAACCCCGTTACAGTCACGCCACGCAGGAACCCCGTTACAGTCACGCCACGCAGGAACCCCGTTACAGTCACGCCACGCAGGAACCCCGTTACAGTCACGCCACGCAGGAACCCCGTTACAGTCACGCCACGCAGGAACCCCGTTACAGTCACGCCACGCAGGAACCCCGTTACAGTCACCACAACACGCAGGAACCCCGTTACAGTCACGCCACGCAGGAACCCCGTTACAGTCACGCCACGCAGGAACCCCGTTACAGTCACGCCACGCAGGAACCCCGTTACAGTCACACAACGCAGGAACCCCGTTACAGTCACCACAACACGCAGGAACCCCGTTACAGTCACCACAACACGCAGGAACCCCGTTACAGTCACCACAACACGCAGGAACCCCGTTACAGTCACCACAACACGCAGGAACCCCGTTACGGTCACACCACAACACGCAGGAACCCCGTTACGGTCACACCACGCAGGAACCCCGTTACAGTCACGCCACAACACGCAGGAACCCCGTTACAGTCACGCCACAACACGCAGGAACCCCGTTACAGTCACGCCACAACACGCAGGAACCCCGTTACAGTCACGCCACAACACGCAGGAACCCCGTTACAGTCACGCCACAACACGCAGGAACCCCGTTACAGTCACGCCACAACACGCAGGAACCCCCTTAGAGTCACGCCACAACACGCAGGAACCGCGTTACAGTCACGCCACAACACGCAGGAACCCCGTTACGGTCACACCACAACACGCAGGAACCCCGTTACGGTCACACCACAACACGCAGGAACCCCGTTACGGTCACACCACAACACGCAGGAACCCCATTACGGTCAAACAGTGTCGCAACCTCCTCAGATAAACTGACACGTTAAAGCTATGGGAAAACCCAGGCCTGTTGGTGCAGGCGGTGTGACGTGGTTGAGCTCTCACCGAGGCGTCACACGTCTCCCTCTCCGTCCCCTTGTTTCTGCATCTGGGCCTGCATCTTGGCAATCATCTCCTGCATGCGTCTCAGCTGCAGCGTACACACACAGCCGTGTTAGCCAGGAGCTTCCTCTCACAGGCCTGACTATGAAGTGGGTATGATGGGTGTGAGACCCGATATACCCGTGTGTGTGTGTTACGGCTGTAAAGAGCACTACTGTACCTCAGCCTCCTTCTCCTGCAAGATCATGTCCTTGTCCATTTGCTCTGGTTCGGCACCCTTCCTACAGGACACAATCACACACACACACACACACACACACACACACACACACACACAGACACACACACACACAAAATTAAAGGTGTGAGGAGCCTCTGTCCAACACTCCCTCCATTCCACCACATTCATTCACTGCACTTAACTCCATTATCCAGAAGCTACACTCATAAATGACTGCACGGCGTGAACCATCACGGTGCATCATGTTCCAGTGTGGTGTGGAGGCGTGGCCTGCTCCAGGGGGGCGGGGTTTAGAGCAGCACAGGAGCAGCACACACAGCGTGAAAGAGCGAGCGTGCGCAGAGCAGCCCAGCGAGGAGGAAGAGTGTTGAGGCACAGCGTGTGGTGCAGGGAGCAGGGCTTGTTAGTGAGAGAGGCAGCCTGCAGCAGGGTGTGTGTGTGTGTGTGTGTGCGTGTGTGCAGAAGCAGCTCAAGCGTAAGGCCAATGCAGGTGGAGCTATGACTGAGCTCCCAGCAGTACCTCCCCCTCCTGACCTCTGACCTAAAGGGATCTACTCCAAATGCATCCTGCATAGATCTGCTAGATCTACGGGATTCAGCAGGATAAAAATAAACTGGCAGCTCCAATGTATTTATCCAATTTGTCAGTTTTTCAGAAAAAGGCTAATTAATCAAACTGTTTTCCCCCCTGGCAGTTAGCACTCTTTAAATAAATGTCACCTTCAACATCCCACATTACAGCAGGATACTTTCTCTCCATTATGGAGATGTGTAGCGGTTTTGGGACGTCTATAGAAATCCCCAGCTGTACAAGCGGGGGGAATCCGGTATGTTGGTAGGTGCGTGTAGGAGGTGGGGGAGGTGGGAAAGCCAAGCAAGGCGGTACATACGCAGGCGACAGAGGCAGAATGTAACCATGGGAGGACAACCTGCCGCCCCGTTTGAGGCGCTCGGAGCGGAAGTTCTCGTAGTGCAGGTCCTGGGTCACTTCCTGGAGATCCTGCATGTGGGTACTACATACACCGAGAAGAGAGAGACCATCAAACCAGATTGGATCTCATCAACTTTTGTACCTGCCATGTTTAAACCAGTTCATGGAGAATTAGTGCTGGTCCATTTAAAGCAAATGTAAAACATTCATATTTCATTCATAGTGTTAAAACATCACCTACAGTGATCATTGATTTAACCCTAATTGATTTACCCCCGATTTACCTTTTTAACCTAGCCTTACACTTAATTAAGGAAACCAGCTTACACTATAAAAACAAGATGATTAAATAGTATATAACTGCACTACTACAGTTATTTGAAGCAAATACAATCCCAATGTCTTTACTATTAAGTAACCAAACATTACAGAGAGTTAGTGCTAGTTGGTTGGTTATTTGGGACAGGCCCCGCCCAACCCAGCCCAATTTGGGACAGGCCCCGCCCAGCCCCACCCAATTAGGGACAGGCCCCACCCAGCCCCGCCCTAACGCAGGCGCCACTCTGGTGCACCTTACATGAGCATCGTGCGCAGCTTGAGGAAGTCGTTGTGTTCAGGGTTCTCCACCTCCACCACGCCCCAGGGGTACAGCCGCCCACGAACCTTCTTGCCCTTGGCCTCGATCTGCTGGTTGGAGCCCACCACCGCAAACGGGATGCTGGTCTGCAGAAGTGCAACAGCCTCCATTAAAGCCATACAGCCTCCAAAAACGCTACAGCTGAACGATCGAGCTGAATGAAGCCAGGACGGGAACATTAGCATAATGCAAATGAGAATGGTAATGACTTGCCCTGACCTGAAATACACTGTGTTGCCAAAAGTATTTGCTCACCCATCCAAATAATCGGAATCAGGTGTTCTAATCACTTCCATGGCCACAGGTGCATAAAATTATGGATCACTCCATGGAAGTAATGGATCACTCTCAGGAACTCAGTGAATTCCAGTGTGGAACTGTGATAAGATGCCACCTGTACAATAAAATCCAGTTGTGACATTTCCTTGCTCCTACATATTCCATAGACAACTGTCAGTTACATTTTAAAGAAATTGGCGTTTTTGGGAACAACAGCATGAAGTGGTAGGTCACGTAAACTGATGAAGAGGTCGCCATCTTTCTGCAGTCAATCACTAGACATCCAAACTTCATATGGCCTTCAGATTAGCTTAAGTTGCCAGGAGAACGGTACTTGCCCGACTGGATTATGGTGTGGGGTTGTTTTTCAGGAGCTGTTCTTGGCCCCTTAGTTCCAGTGAAAGGAATTCTGAATGAATCAGCACACAGACATTTTGAACAATTTCATGCTCCCAACCTTGTTGGAACAGTTTGGAGCTGGCCCCTTCCTCTTCCAACATGACCAGTGCACAAAGCAAGGTCCATAAAGACATGGATGGCAGAGTCTGGTGTGGGTGAACTTGACTGGCCTGACCTCAGCCCGACAGAACTGCTTTGAGATGAATTAGTGCGGAGACTGAGGGCCAGGCCTTCTCGCCCAACACCAGTATGTGACCTCACAAATGCGCTTCTGGAAGAATGGTCAAAAATCCCCATAAACACACTCCTAAACCTTGTGGACAGCCTTCCCAGAAGAGTTGAAGCTGTTCTATCTGCAAAGGGTGGACCCATGTCATATTGAACCCAACAGAATGGCTCCAGGGCCCCTGTATATTCACTTAAGCTTAAAAGTGAAATATGGAGTCCCGCAAGGCTCCATCTTAGGACCACTATTATTTACATTATATATGTTACCATTGGGCATAGTTATAAACAAACATGGTGTCAATTTTGACTGCTATGCAGATGACACTCAACTTTACATATCAGCCAAACCTGATGACAAACTCAGTTTAAGAAATATTGAGACCTGTGTAAGAGATGTTAAATGCTGGATGTCTCTAAACTTCCTCCAACTTAATGAGGACAAAACAGTTCTCCTTCTGGGCCCTAAGGCCGCAAGACAGAAAATTCCAGATCTAATGCTTAATCTCGCGGACTACCCCATTACACCTGGCACAATAGCCCTTGGCTTGCTCACTGGGGGATTGGGCTTGGACACTTGTAAAGCTACTTTGTGAAAACAACTGTTGTAAAATGCGCTATATAAATAAAATTTTATTTGATTTGATGTGTGAGTCAATGAAGGTGAGCGAATACTTTTGGCAATATAGTGCATTTCCTGAAAGACCATTATGCTTGAAACTGATCATTATTTCTATTATAAAAATATAATAATATATCTAGATCATTTAGCTAATAGAGTAATACATTTAGTCACAATATAAAAAGAACAATATGAAATAACAGTGATGGTACTGTTACGTGCATGTGCACATTTGCCAGGGTTTTGTTTTTCAGGAGATGGACTGTGGGCGGAGCCTGGCCTTTTTAAGACGCCACTAGGGGGAGAGAGAGAGAGAGAGAAGACCTGAGGTAGACCACAGAGGAAGAGCAGCTTGGGCCATGCTGCTTGAGCCTGAAATTGTTTGCTCTAAACAACCTGGAGTAAGGGTTGAGCTATGAGCCTTGTAATAGATGTTTCTGTGGGATTATGTTTGGTTGTTTTTGGGGCTGGACAAGTAAGGTAGAGCGCGCTCCTACATATCCATCACGTAGGCCTTATCTTGTTTAGATTCAGTAGGTAAGGGGCGGACACCCACTTTGTATGTTTTAATTATTAGAATAGGTAGATAAGGATAGTTGTGTTTTGTTTTTCCTTGGGTTAGAGAGGTAGTTCTTGTTGTTTCTAGCTTAAGGTGTGTTTGTTTTGTTGTGTTCTTTGATTTGGTGTCGTCCAGGGTCCAGTCTTATTTGTTTTTCCTCATGTTATTATAATTATATACATATATATGATCTATACCCCATAGTAAACAGATATTGACCTTGGGAATTTTGTTGTAGTCTTGTCTTCTACATCTCAGTTTCATCTTCATCCATTTCCACCTGATTGCCATCTCCACTTGTTACATACTCCTTTCCCCCCCCCCTAGACCGAGCTTGAGGGGTTTGTAACATATGGGGGCTCGTCCGGGATCTTTTATTGGTCCCATTGTTGGTTGATGGCAGTAAGTGGATGCTGTTTGTGATGTAGTTTTTTTTCATCATGGCTCATTTTGATGTACAGGCATTTTTGAGTAACCCCAGTTTGGTGCAATTAGAAACCTTTCGTAAGGTGGACTTGCTGAGCATTTGTGAGCATCTTGAGGTTGTGGCTACTAGACAGTTAAGGAAAGCTGTGATACGGCAACTTGTGCTTGACAAATTGATTGAGTTGGGTACTTTCAGGCAATCTGACCTGGAAACACTTACAGCTACTGTTGGTGACGCAGTCAAGGAGCATGAGGGAGACATGCATACTCCAGTTGTGTCTGAAAGGGAGGCTGTCTGTGCATCTCCTAAAGTGCAGGCAACATTGCCTAGGTTTGAGCCTCTTTCTTTGTCATCTGGGTCTAGAGAGAAATCTCTTTTAAAGGTGCGGCTCGCTCGAGTAGAAATGGAACGAGAGGCACGGGCAGAGCAAAGAAAAGCAGAGTTTGAATACAAGATAGTGTCTCGTCGGATGGAAATTGAACTAGAGAGAGAAATTCGACTGCGTGAGTTGGAACTGAGAATGAATGAATATCCAAGGACTGGTAACCGGTCGGATGTTTTTCCAGCTCGTCCTACTGGGTTTGAGCCATCTACATTTTCTCAGTTTCCTGCTGTTGGCTCTGGTGCTGAGGCAGCAGTTGTTAACGAACCATCATTACCGTCTTTTTCTATCACTAAGCACATTGCCCTTGTTCCTCCATTCCGTGAGTCTGAGGTGGACACCTACTTCAGTATTTTTGAGCGTATTGCTCTTTCTTTAAAGTGGCCTAAGGAGTTTTGGACATTGCTGTTGCAATGTAAGTTGACTGGAAAGGCTCAAGAGGTGTGCTCATCATTGTCATTGTCCGACAGTATGGAGTATGAAGCCGTGAAAACCGCAATTTTACGTGCTTACGAATTAGTCCCTGAAGCATACAGGCAGAAGTTCAGAGGATTCAAGAAGTCATCTGAACTCACTTATGTGGAGTTTGCGAGGGAAAAGGCTCTTCTATTTGATAAGTGGGTTGCTGCTCACAAGGTTTCTGATCTGGAGTCGTTGAGGGAACTCATGTTGTTGGAGGATTTTAAGAAGTGTCTGCCAGATCGAATTGCTGTATATTTAAATGAGAGCAAGGTGAGTACTTTGTCTCAAGCTGCTGTTCTAGCAGACGAGTTTGTTTTAACCCATAAGAGCAACTTTGTGGTTCAGCCAGCCAGTATGCAAAAGCATGTTCACAGGTCCCCTACACGTTATAGTAGAGAAAAGGAGAGATCTGAGCAGCTGGAGTGTTATTATTGCCACAATTTGGGTCATAAAGCTGCTGACTGTTTTAGTCTTAAACGAAAGCAAGAGAGACAGGAAAAACAACGTAAACCAAATAATGGACAAGTAAAGACAGTAGGGTTGGTTCAGAATAGTTCTGTTCATTCTGTAAGCTCACCTGATGAATGTTTCCATCCTTTTATTCAAAAGGGATCAGTATCTGTGTTGGGCTCTAATGTAGTTCACCCTGTTGTCATGTTACGTGACACTGGTGCAGCACAGTCTTTTATCCGAGAAGGTGTGTTGTCCCTAACTGAAAAGTCTTTTAGTGGTTCTTATGCACTTTGCCAAGGGATTGAGATGAGCTATGTACAAGTACCCTTGTATAATATATCTTTACAGTCAGATCTGGTATGCGGTGATATCAAGATCGGTGTTCGACATGAATTGCCTGTAAAGGGCGTCGATGTGATTTTGGGAAATGATTTGGCCGGAGGAAGAGTTATTCCTGTGTTGGTAGTTTCAGGACAGCCAGAAGCACAGGGTGTCACTGAAAGCAGTATATTTCCTGCTTGTGCCGTAACTAGGTCCCAAAGGTTGGCTAGAAGTGATGATGAGCCAATTGGCTTATCGGATACCTTTCTAGCAGAAGTCCCAGTGGTGTCTTCTCCAAAACTGCCCACTGTAGAAGAGGGAAATGAGTTGTACAAGTTAGTTGAAAGTCAAGGTAATTTTACCAGAGAGGACTTGGTTTCTGCTCAGAAGCAAGATGCCAGTTTAAACAAGTGTTTTCAGTCTGTGTGTGGCCTTGATGAGCTGAAAGATAAACAGGTTGCATTCTTTTTGGAGGATGGCCTGTTGATGCGAAAATGGACCTCAATCGCCAGCTGTGCAACTGCTGTGTTTCAGATTGTAGTACCATCTGGTTTCCATTCATTGGTCTTGAGTGTTGCTCATGATCATCCTTGGTCTGGACATTTGGGAATTACTAAGACGTATGCAAGGATTCTACAACATTTCTTTTGGCCTGGTTTGCGTACCGATGTTGTAAACTTTTGTCGTTCATGTGATATCTGTCAAAGGATAGGAAAACCAAATCAGCCTGTTCCTCCAGCCCCTTTACAGCCGATTCCAGTAACAGGTGAACCATTTGAGAGGGTTTTGATAGATTGTGTTGGGCCATTGCCCAAAACGAAAATGGGAAATCAGTTTCTCTTAACAATCATGTGTGCAGTCACACGCTTTCCTGAAGCTATTCCTTTAAGGAAGATAACTAGTCAGGTCATTGTTAAGGCCCTACTTAAATTTTTTACTACATTTGGTCTGCCTAAGGTTGTACAAACAGACCAAGGATCAAACTTTACATCAAAACTCTTTGCTCAGGTCTCCAACATGTTGGGGATCAAACATGAAATGTCTAGTCCATACCACCCAGAGTCACAAGGGGCTTTGGAACGTTTCCATCAGACATTAAAGAGTATGTTGAGGAAGTATTGTTTGGACAGTGGACGGGACTGGGATGAAGGTGTACCTTTTGTTCTTTTTGCTGCACGAGAGGCTAAGCATGAGTCATTGGGTTTTTCTCCTGTAGAATTAGTTTTTGGGCATTCTGTACGCGGTCCAATGAAAGTGCTGAAAGAGATGTTTCGATCAGAACAAGCTCCTATGGGTAAGCATGTTTTAGATTTTACCAGTTCATTTCGTGAACGTTGGCATCGTGCATGTGATCTGGCAAAAGAAGTGATGAGCAAGTCCCAAGCCAAAATGAAACGTTGTTTCGATAAAATGGCTGTGGTTCGACATTTTAATCCTGGGGATAAAGTTTTATTGCTTTTACCTTCTCCTACCTCATCTATGTCATCCAGTTTTGCAGGACCATATGTGATTGAAAAGAGGGTGAGTGATCTTAACTATCGGATACAAACACCTGACCGTAGACGTAAATACAGGATTTGTCATGTGAACATGATCAAGCCTTACTACGGACGGTTGCCTACTTGTGGAAAAACTCCGGAAGGTGTGGAGGTACCTGTAGCTTTAACTTCGGTGGTGGACAATAAACCTGAAAAAGAAGAGTTTGTGCGCTCTGCTTCCCAGTTAGAAGCCCGTCTGTCGAATTCTGAAGTGTTAGCACAGTTAGACTGTGAACAGTCTTCCCTAGTTAAACACTTACCTAAAGTACAATGTGCAAACATTATAGCTCTGATTCGAGAGTTTCCAACTATAATTGGTGATGTACCTAAGCAAACTTTTGTTCTTCAACATGATATCAAGGTATCTACTGAGAAGCCTTTGAAACAGCATGCATACCGTGTGAATGCTCAAAAGCGGGAGATTATGAAAAGAGAGGTAGAATACTTGCTGAAACATGGTTTAGCAGTACCTAGTAAAAGCCCATGGAGTTCACCATGCTTGTTGGTACCAAAGCCAGATGGCACTTATAGGCTGTGCACAGATTACCGTCGATTAAATGCCATCACGGTACCAGATTCATATCCTCTTCCACGCATTGATGATTGCATTGACAATGTCGGTTCAGCACGTTTTGTGTCTAAATTAGATCTTTTAAAAGGCTACTGGCAAGTTCCTCTAACTCCTAGAGCTGCTGAGCTATCCGCTTTTGTCACCCCTGATGCTTTCCTCCAATACACAGTAATGGCGTTTGGCCTTAGAAATGCTCCAGCTACTTTTCAAAGACTGGTAAATACCATCTTTTCCAATGTGCCAAACTGTACTGCTTATCTTGACGACATTGTTGTGTATTCCCAGGACTGGAGTAGTCATTTGGAGTCGTTACGGACGGTTTTCACCTGTTTAGCAGATGCAAACCTGACCTTGAATTTGGCTAAATGTGAGTTCTCTCATGCTACAGTGACCTATTTGGGAAAGCAAGTCGGACAAGGAAAGGTTCGTGTGTTAAATGAGAAGGTCAGTGCAGTTGTAAACTTTCCTGCTCCAACCACCAGACGTGAATTGAGACGTTTCCTGGGAATGGTAGGTTATTATCGAGGGTTTTGTTGCAATTTCTCCTCTGTAGCTGCTCCTTTAACGACACTGTTAAGTCCTTCCATTAAGTATCAGTGGACTTTGGAATGTCAAACAGCATTTGACAACGTTAAAGCTCTGTTATGTTCGGCTCCAGTACTGGCTGCACCCAACTTTACGAAGTCATTTAAGTTGGAGGTTGATGCAAGCAAGGTAGGTGCTGGAGCAGTCCTCTTACAGGAAGATGAACAGCACATTGATCACCCTGTGTGTTTCTTTTCTAGGAAGTTTAATAAGCATCAGTTGAACTACTCTACAATTGAGAAGGAAGCATTAGCTATGCTTTTAGCCTTGAAGTTTTTTGAGGTTTATGTTGGTTCTAGTTCCTTACCAGTTGTAGTTTATACTGACCACAATCCACTTGTGTTTTTGTCCAGAATGTATAACCACAACCAAAGACTCATGAGATGGTTTTTGTTTTTACAGGACTTCAATCTTGAAATACACCATAAAAAAGGATTGGACAATGTAATGGCTGATGCCCTTTCTAGAATTTGAATGGACATAAAAATATGCAATGAACTGCCTATTTTTGTGTTTTTTTTTTGGGTGGGCATGTTACGTGCATGTGCACATTTGCCAGGGTTTTGTTTTTCAGGAGATGGACTGTGGGCGGAGCCTGGCCTTTTTAAGACGCCACTAGGGGGAGAGAGAGAGAGAGAGAAGACCTGAGGTAGACCACAGAGGAAGAGCAGCTTGGGCCATGCTGCTTGAGCCTGAAATTGTTTGCTCTAAACAACCTGGAGTAAGGGTTGAGCTATGAGCCTTGTAATAGATGTTTCTGTGGGATTATGTTTGGTTGTTTTTGGGGCTGGACAAGTAAGGTAGAGCGCGCTCCTACATATCCATCACGTAGGCCTTATCTTGTTTAGATTCAGTAGGTAAGGGGCGGACACCCACTTTGTATGTTTTAATTATTAGAATAGGTAGATAAGGATAGTTGTGTTTTGTTTTTCCTTGGGTTAGAGAGGTAGTTCTTGTTGTTTCTAGCTTAAGGTGTGTTTGTTTTGTTGTGTTCTTTGATTTGGTGTCGTCCAGGGTCCAGTCTTATTTGTTTTTCCTCATGTTATTATAATTATATACATATATATGATCTATACCCCATAGTAAACAGATATTGACCTTGGGAATTTTGTTGTAGTCTTGTCTTCTACATCTCAGTTTCATCTTCATCCATTTCCACCTGATTGCCATCTCCACTTGTTACATACTCCTTTCCCCCCCCCCCTAGACCGAGCTTGAGGGGTTTGTAACAGTACAAAAAACCAAGAACATGGAGGGTTATGGACCTTCAGAACTCTCGTCTGCTCTTTGAAGTCCTCGTCTTCATCTGACTCAGCGTCGGGGAGATGGTATATCTTAATGCCATGTTCATCAATTTCATCCAAAATCTGAAACCCATTTACAGAGGTGAAAAACAAGGAAATAGTTGTGCCTTAAACTACATTATAATGGAAGCTCATACGACCAAGAACTGACCTGAAACTGCTCATCAGATTAATGCATATGGTAGGTAATAAACCAGATTGCTAAATTATAAATATTGAGACAAAGCAGGTGATTTTGCGGTAAGGAAAGTGAGACGTGAATGCTGTACCCGACGTTTCAGCCTCTCCCTCTCCTTCAGAGTGAGTGTGTCAGCTTTGGCAATAACAGGAACAACGTTCACTTTGTTGTGAATTGCCTTCATAAACTGAACATCCAGTGGCTTCAGACTGTAGAAGAGAGAGAGAGATGAGAGATTACAGCACAACAACTCCAGACAGGGAAATAACTTAGTTCTTCTGATGTAGTTAACGTTCTAATGGCAGTAACGTTTCTTAAAATCTAAACATCTGCAATAAATTAATAAAAAATAAATAAACTTAAATGATAAATTAAACCTGAGGGAGAAAATCTATTGAAAAGCTTCACTGAGAATACTTAAATATACCCACCTAAAACTTCCAATGAGGTGATATCAGTATTACACATTTTTCTTTCTTCAGGTGGTTTCGTGTGATCTATGAGCTACTGCACTGCGGCTGCGTGACTGTTTTACAGGGTCTGCTAACTCTACTGAGCCCACACATCTTTTTGTTCAGTTGAGATTTCCACCTTTTCACAGTTTGGCTACTTACCCATGGCCAAGTGGGGAAATGAAATAGAAGCAACAGTGAACGCGGTTATCCACAATGTGTCTGCGGTTCAGTCCACTCTCGTCATGCAGGTAACGCTCAAACTGGTCATCGATGTATGCTATGATGGTGTTGAAGCTGGTGAGAGAGAACAGCAATGCCAACTCAATGTTAATCAGAAGAGTTCCTCAAGGCTCAATGCTGGGTACTATAGTATTTGGTATCTACCAAACAAAGGAATTTGTGGGTACTGTTGCATTGTGACTGGAGTATACACTAAACTGTACCAGAGTAAGACATTGTGCAATCATTCTGGTAAGGAAAGAAAAATGAATGGAGGTGACAAAACTTGTATGATGGAGGTGACAAAACTTTAAAAAATTGTCACTATGCAAAAAACGTATTCCTTATCATCAAAACAAATACAGAATCACAGTAGAGTATGTCTCTTTTCAACCCCCACATAAAAAACCTATGGTTAGAGAATCACATCATGGGAAATACACACAATGACAAAGAGTATCAACATTTGTCGGTGAGCAAACCAACTGGGTTCTATCGTGACTAATTAGTCAAGACAAACTGGCACTATGAATAGTTTTCGCAATAGTAAGATAAATGTAATAGAACTGGATCCTTTCAGAGGATCCCAGCACTCTGTTCTCGTTCTCTGGGTTCCTCCCTGAGAGACGGAAGCCCATAAACTGGAGCAGGAGAGCCGTTTCCTGTCACTACTCTCCCACCAAGAGCATCTGCTTCCCATGTGCCACACAACTGATCGTTTACATAATCACCATCTCCATTTTTTTCCTGCTAAAAATGTCCCGCAAGTTTAATATTCTGATTAACTCCAAAGCTGTTGCTTTTTAAAGCGCCTGCACAAAACCTAATAAAGAAGGAAAAGAGGGAAGTGAGCACATTTCCAATGGAAAGTTAAACAAATAAGCACCAGTCTTGGCTATTAATAGCGTCTCCATATCCAGGAGTGTCCACCACAGTCAGACGAAGCTTCACCCCACGTTCCTCAATTTCCACAGTGGAGGCCTCGATTTGCACTGTTCGCTCAATTTTCTCTAAAGGACATGGCAGAGAGAGACAAATGTTGGTCTCCCAAAATAGAACTGATGGGTCCCACAGTAGATTACAGTGCAATGGAAAATGCGACATTTTATGTTAAACTTTTACATAGATGCAAAAACAAAAATAGCTAGAACCTACACTACCCCAGCTGAAACTGCTACAAAACAATTAAGATTTCTGGCAACATCCTGTAAAGCATACTCAAATGAAGATTAAAAGTATACATATAATTTTAGTAATGGTTAATAGGCATTTTTTTCTTCCAGACCCCCCTTCCCACACACACACACACACACACACACACACACACACGATTACAGGAGGACTACAGCAGCTTACTGACCAGCAGCACCAGGAATGACCCTCTCTGGATAGAGGTCAGTGAGGAACAGGCTGTTGATCAGAGTGGACTTCCCCAAACCAGACTCGCCTGAAAACGGAATCATCATCAGCACACAAAGGACCTGGACAGGCAGCAGGTCTCTCACATTTAAACACAGCTAGACTCACATCTGTGCACCTAGCAAAGAAAACAAAAGCAAGTACAAGAACGCATGTACAACCACACACGCTGATTCAACTATTATTTAACGTGTGACTGTTCTGATTTTCTCTTAGTGCTGACTTCTCTTGCTCTGGACTGAATACAATAGTCTTCCATCATTTGCTGAGGTGAAGTGATGAGTTCCAGGGCCCCAGGCTGGGCTCCTGCATTCCAGTGTCTTTCACTTTCAGGCAGGGGAAAAGTGAAAAGACACTGGAATGTCTTTTCACTTTTTTCACACCAGCAAAGTGGCCCTGTGAACCCCACCCCACTCCCATAAGCCCCTCCCTCCAACAGGCCTCTTCCGCATGCTCTGCCTGTCACACAGCTGGACCCTGTACACCCAGTGGAGGAGGGTGCAGAGCTAACAGCCTGACGAAAACCACGACTCAGCTGTTCTGAAGCGGACACAGAATACTGGCAGCCAGATGGATTCCCACAGAAAGCAGTCAGAGGGGAAAAACGAGCTTCCTCCCAGAATCCCACAGCCAGCAGACACTCCCAGAATCCCACAGTCATGTGCTACACACACACTCAGTGACATTTTGCAATATAGTAGCTAGGCTTGTCACGATACTAAGAATTACAACTTCGATACGATACTTAAAAAAATATTGAAATTCAATACCATTTTCGATACCAAAGTCAGATATGGTGCTAATTTCCGTTTTAAAGCCTTTTTATTTTTTAATAAACAAACAAATGAATGTTGCTTTGTGTTTGAAAATGCTTGAAATTGTAACTTCATTTCACAACAAATATCTGTCTGACTGAACAGTTCTTTTGTGTTAACAAATACGAGCATCTTGTAATTCCAGGATGAAACATGAGAGAACGTGAAGACGTTACGATTGGGCGTTTTGAAAATAACCATTAAATAATGTGATAAAAAAGCGAATAATTTCGAGTACATGTATAAATATTTAACTTATCCCAACAAACATGCGACGTCAGAAAGACGTTAAAATCAAGTCTGTATCACGTCGGTCAGTCCAGACCCATTTTTGCATGTCTGGTGGACCTTCAAAACTGGTTCAAAATCTGACAGTGTGACTAGGACCTTAACCTTTTAACTTAACATGAACGTCTATGACGAGTTTTCTATCTGAACGTTTGACTAGGACCTTAATTGGATGTCAGGACGTGCAAAAACTGCAACTGAATGGCAGTAATAGACGTTTAAAAAAGACGTCGCTAAAACTTTCATTATGGCTTTTCAGTGGACGTCTTTTGAACGCCTGACAAAGTGTCTTTGCTCGTGCTGGGAAATATTGAAATGGACCTTGATACATACAAGTGTTTGAATTCCACAAGGTGTATGAACCCTGCAAACATGACTTTGTTCATCGCACTGAAGCGCGGCGCACGCGAGGTCGTGCACCTCTCGAATTTTGTAACTTTGCGCGCGCCGCGCCTCAGCGCAATGAACAAAGTCATGTTTGCAGGGTTCAATTCAAGCGCTTGTACCAATATTTCCCAGCACGTTAAACTTAATTAAGTTAAATATTTATACATATACTCGAAATGATCAGAAATATTGCGCTTTTAATCACATTATTTAATGGTTGTTTATTTTCGAAACGCCCAATCTTAACGTCTTCACGTTCTCTCATGTTTCATCCTGGAATTACAAGAGGCTCGTATTTGTTAATGTAATACATGAAAACTGTTCAGTCAGACAGATATTTGTTGTGAAACGAAGTAGTTACAATTTAAAACATTTTCAAGTACTTTAGCCTAAATTGCAGCACTTTTCAAACCTGCAACACAAAGCAGCATTAAAATTCGTCAGGTAAGTGTTCATTCCCCTGTTTTGAGGGGTGTTTCTTTTATACTACCACATATAGTTTCGGACAACACTGCAAAGCGGAAAGTATAAAGCCTCCACCGCTCGCGGAGGTTCGCGCGAGGTGCGCGCGGAGTCGAGCGCTATGGTCACTCAACCAGGCTTTAGCGCCCTTCGTTGAAATGTTCCAAAAGCACCACTTGCAAACGGCCTTGTTCATGTCCTTTAGTTTTCCATCTGTATCTGCTTCGAATCCAACAGCACTGCGTTTGCTTTAGCTGCCATATTAGCATTACAAACTGTCCTGTGCATTACGGCAGCTTGGGTGGGTCAAACGAAAGCGCATTTTATGTAAAAAGAATCGATACTTAAGGGAAACGAGTATTGTACCGTTTCAGAATGTTCAGTATCGATATATCGATTTTTTTGACAACACTAATAGTAGCATATGCTAGCCTGTACACAACAGGAACATTCATATAATACCAGGACTGTATGTTTAGATCAGTGTTCTGCCTGTATGCAACCGTTTGAGGAGAATCCTTGTAATGCACAGTCCAGGGTTGCCTCCGTTCTAACAAACACTCCTCAACAGCTCAAGTGTTTAGCTGAAGAACTTGTACTTCACAGGTATGCATACTTGCAATGCACGTATACTGGAGGATTCACATTGCAAACCAATGCTGTAAAGCCATTGGTGTGCATTCATTAATGATTCTGAAGTACCTTAGGGCAGACAATAGGAAACACACATCACTCACCAACTACCATGAGGGTGAACTCGAAGCCCTTTTTCACCGATTTGCGGTGAACCTGGTTTGGTAGGTTGGCAAAGCCTACATACCCAGGTGTCTCTGGGTTGGTGAACTGTCCCTATTGATGACAAGAAACAAACAGTTCACAATCAGCAAATAAACCTTCACTACAAAAACCGTTTAAGCAGTACCAGATCCTTATATACCTTTTATATTTATTTATTTTGCAAGAGCATGTATGCATTAACGAAAGCCAGAAGATACAAAGAAAACTGTTCTGAACAGTCCATTATAAACTTGAGTGAACAGAAATTCATTTCTATATCAAATGGGTAGTTATGGTCTTTTTTTTTTTTTTATCAAACAGGATGTTCTGGTTTACATTTTGATTTGCATCACAGTGCACAGAAAAAAAGATAGTAAAAAGATTAGCAAAATGATTTATATTATTGTTGGTAAACTATAGAACAATATTCTTGTTTTATGCAAATGTTTGTCTAGACATCTAAACTTTATTAAGATCTTTAGTTTATTTGCAACAGAATATACCACAACCAGGAATTCATTACAAAACACTACACTTGAAAAGAATCTAACAACAAATTACTGGAATATTTTCCTCGCGTGTTCTAACAAATGACAGGCACGATGAGCCGGTCTCATGGAATCTGTCCGTCACTAAATGAAACTAAAAGAATGTTCTACAGCTTCATACCTTAAGTTTATCAGCCTGAGACATAATGAGTTGTGATCCAAACCTGTCAAATCAAGACAAATCAAGTATTTAAAAAACAGCTTTTCTATATATATTCATTCAGTCATCGAGGGCTTACAGAACAGGAAGCCTACTCTCGTCAGAACAACCTAGAAGCAAAACTCTCTCACCGCAGAAAGTACATCCTGCTCCTGTGTCTAACTGAACTCAACAGAACACACTACAGGAAACTTGCACTCATGCATAGTTCACAAATTCACTCTCAAATATATCTATCTTCGATGTGAAAATGTGTACTTGATTTCAACAATCACAAATATGCATCGGGTGGTGCAGACACCTCAGCGTTTGAGTTTTGTAATGGACATAATTCTGTAATGCAGACAAATAATGACCAATGTTCAAATATTGAACATGTGACCAAGTGCATTGCTAACATCATTGGTTATAATAAACAGCACAGAGCATATGGATGTATATTATAAGTTATGGGTGTATATGTGGATGTATATTATAAGTTATGGGTGTATATGTGGATGTATATTATAAGTTATGGGTGTATATGTGGATGTATATTATAAGTTATGGGTGTATATGTGGATGTATATTATAAGTTATGGATCATGTATATATGGATGTATATTAGAAGAGTAACTGACTGCCCATCTCCGCACCGACACGGTGAGCGAACCTGATTTAATTCACCGAGATGTTACGTGAGCGCCCAGCACTGGTGTGGGCCGCTACCTTCTTTCTGATGTTTAATATAGTTCTGGCTGCCCAGAATGGTTCTGGTTCTGGACGGGTTAGCTCATCTCCTTTAGCATTAGCCACACAGCTAGTTAGCTAGCGAGCTAATCCGGAGCTTCCGCGATACCGTTAACTACGCCAGCAGTGTAGACCACAGGATAAATGTCACGCTGGCGTTTCATACAAAGAACAACATGAGAAGGCGACACACGCTGTAAAAGACGAACACACACGGTTAATGGACACAGACGCACCTTTCTGGTCGTCAGCACCAAACGTCCCAGTTGAACTGAAACAGACGAACAGCACAAATTCCTGAGATTCCGGAAGTCAAACGGCTCCTCCGGCAGCGCCGCTATGAACGCGGTGACGCTAGACGCAGAGCTGCTCGCGCGCGTCGGTGTGGAACGGGTTTCAAAATAAAAGGTTCCACCTCACATACCACTAATATAGAAATATAAGATGCAACTCACGTTAAATAACTACAGCCCTAAACTTTACAAGACACTTTTATGGATTCAATAATTTGGTCTAAAGTAAAATGATTTGTCATATATATATATATATATATATATATATATATATATATATATATATATATATATATATATATATATATATATATATATATATAGTAGCATCCGCCAATGGGCAGCGTTGAGGGGTGGAGTGTGGAGTCTTCCTTCAGTTAGGAAGCAACACTGATTGTAAATCAATTTAACCTGCTGTTGAGCAAATGGAACAGACAACAGGTAGAAATTAAAAGCAATTAGCAACACACCTATAAAGGAGTGGTTCTGCAGGTGGGGACCACAGACCTTTTCTAGAGGTGTCTACAACCCACAGAAGGTGCTCAGGTAGTACAGCTCATCCAGGATGCTACATCAATGTGAGCTGTGGCAAGAAGGTTTGCTGTGTCTGTGAGCAGTGTCCAGAGCATGGATCAGATACCAGGAGACAGGCCAGTACACCAGGAGACGTGGAGGAGGCCGTAGGAGGGCAACAACCCAGCAGCAGGACCGCTACCTCCGCCTTTGTGCAAGGAGGAGCAGGTCCAGAACTCTGCAAAATGACCTCCAGCAGGCCACTAATATCCATGTTTCTGCTCAAACCGTTAGAAACCGACTCCATGTTGGTGGTATGAGGGCCCGACGTCCACAAGTGGGGCTTGTGCTTACAGCCCAACACCGTGCAGGGCGACTGGCACTCTGTGCCCTTCACAGATGAGAGCAGCTTCACACTGAGCACGTGACAGAATCTGGAGACGTCGTGGAGAACGTTCTGCTGCCTGCAACATCCTCCAGCATGAGCGGTTTGGCAGTGGGTCAGTAATAGTGTGGGGACGCATTTCTTTGTAGGGCCACACAGACCTCCATGTGCTAGCCAGAGGTACCCTGACTGCCATTCGGTACTGGGATGAGATCCTCATTGTGAGACCATATGCTGGTGCAGTGGGCCCTGGGTTCCTTCTAATGCATGACAATGCTAGGCCTTATGTGGTGAAGTGTGTCAGCAGTTCCTACATGATGAAAGCATTAATGCTAAGCACATCTGGAATGTCATCCACCAACACCACGTTGCACCACAGACTGTCCAGGAGTTGACTGAGGCTTTAATCCAGGTCTGGGAGGAGATTCCTCAGAAGAACATCCCCCGCCTCATCAGGAGTATGCCCAGGTGTTGTAGGGAGGTCATACAGATATGTGGAGGCCACAAACACTACTGAGCCTCATTTGAACTTGTCTAGAGGAATTTCCACTGAAGTTGAATCAGTCTGTCATTTGATTTTTCACTTTGATTTTGAGTATGATTCCAAATCCAGACCTACTTGGGATAATAATAGTGATTTACATTGAACATTTTTGGTATTTTGTTCTCAGTGCATTCCACGATGTAATAAAGATTTTCAACTGGAATATTTTATTAATTGAGATCTAGGTTGTTATTTTAGTGTTCCCTTTATTTTTTTTTAGCAGTATGTATGTGAAAGCAAAGCCAAGAAATGACCAATTTGCTACAATAATTTCAATATCACCAGTGTAAACTGTCTGAAATTCTGAAAAAGTCAGACTTCTGGGCAAACTGATTTTCTCATTCTCAACAAGATATCAAACAAAAAGTGGTGCAAAAAGTTGCAGAGAGAGAGATTGAAAGAGAATCAAAGTCACAAAGTTGTCTTGAGCCCAAATCGTCTTAAACTGCACTCATAATCTGTCTGGGGACAATGTGAACAGGATTTCATCCTATTTTCATCCTGCAATAGAAAGTCTGTGGCAGGACTACAAACAGAGAAATGGTATAAAATGAGAAAGCAGAAAAATAACATTAAATATTTTTCAGCCAAAGGCTTTTTGTTTCTTTCAATTCTTAATTATTTTAGGCATTTTTAATAAGCAAAGAATAAGTGAACACAAATGGATTTAGTGCTAAGACTGTATAGAACCAAGATGGGATGCATTGAAACTTATCTTGAATAAAACTCTTTAAGCTACTTTTTAACCATACAGTAACTTTAAATTATTGTTTACATTTCATTTCAAAAGTTAAATTACAATTGAGATCAGTACAAAAACATTGCACTTTAACATTAACATTCCATAAGGCTACATTCTATATGTGTGCCAAAGTAGATTCTGGGTTTGGTATTAGAAATTCATGTTTAAATCACTTTAGTTATTTGTTTGGAATAAATAAAATATTTTTTAAATGCCTTACAAAATAAAATTAAATAAAAAGAAAAATTGAAAAAAAAACATACCTTTAAGATGTAAAGAATGTGTTAGGTCAGAGATCCTTTAGAATATATCTGAAATTTCAGACCAGTCTTCTCTATGAAAACACCATCACAGTTTATAATATCCCAGCTGAGCTGCTTTTACACAGAATAAGCATCACCCTGCTTACCGGGCACATTGCACTTGTAAGCTGGCACCTCGTTTGCTCTTGCACAGTGGAGATCTGGCCTGTGGCACAGAAATGCCTACAAACGTGTCTTAGTGAGTGCTGACTCTAGCGATTAAATGGCTGTGGAAGGTCTGGCTGTGATGAGCACTGGCTTTATCTCTGACTGCTGTGAGCATTAATGTCACCAGGCAACGAAAGGATGAGGAGGGGAGAGACCATGACACAGCCTGGAATTACAGCTGCCTCCTTCTTTCTTCAAACACACTTTACTAGCAATATGTTCATGAAAGGCTATTAGGTAAAGCTCGACTTCTCCCAAATATGATTAAATAAGTGCACAATCTCCCAAAAACCTCCCAGAGCACAGAAGGATCCTAAACAAAATCTGATGGATTGCCCTTGGAAATATTTCCATGTTGCCCTGGGGGAAAGTTATGAGGTCTGTCAGATAGGAGAGTTTCTTTGAGATAATATTTGTCTATTTACAAAGTGCAGCAAAATGATAGCAAGTGAATTAATGGGTAATGTGTTTTCCTGTAAAATATTTAACAATTGTGACCATCTAAAAGCTCTGCAGTGTCTAAAAAACAGGGAAGCATGCTGGTAAACTGCTCTGTGTTCTATAACGGGAGAACACTGAAACTGAACGCTGTACGCTGCATACGTTGCTCTGCACACACACCTGCAGGGCACACACACTGTATGTTTGTACTCGTGTTTCTTCTGTGTGACTGTTTAATCCCTCCAGACATCGTTGGGCATTGATGCCATCAGGACGTAGAAGATGTGGTGGTAGAAGTAGAAGATGTGGTGGTAGAAGTAGAAGATGTGGTGGTAGAAGTAGAAGATGTGGTAGTAGAAGTAGAAGATGTGGTGGTAGAAGTAGAAGATGTGGTGATTCCTGGAGATCCACATCGTTTCTGAAGGATCAGCATATTGTGTTGGATGTTCTGGACCGTTTTAGATGATCCTCTTTCTGTATGGAAGATTTTATACAAAACTGTAAACAGAATATTTTTAAAGGCCCTCTCGTATTTATAAGCATCCAAGCATGTCACTCATGTGGATTTTTAAACTTTGTGAATTATGATAAATTACATGCCTTGCAAACTAATGTTCTGGTTGTAAACAAGGTAGATGTATTTGCAGCCAGATGCAATACTTTGGTTGATACATGCTAAGGTGTGACATGGTTAGATATGACCAGAGGTGGAAAGAGTACTGAAAAATTGTCATTGAGTAAAAGTATCTTTACTTTGCCTACATTCTACTCAGAGTAAAAGTAAAATTACCCATCTCAAAATTTACTCGAGTAAAAGTACAAAATTACTTCATTTAAAATGTAATTTGAGTAAAAGTTACTTAGTTACTTTCAGTTATTTAATGCAAAAAAGGATGAGTCATGAATCAAATTCAGCACAAGTTGTTTTAATTGATTTCAAAGCGTATTTAAGTGCACATCCACAGATCAACTGGGCTCAGGAACATACTTCCTCACAGCACAAGGACAGTCACAACCTGTATCATAAAGTGCAAACAATTTTCAGTCCTATTGTCCAATGGACAACATTATGATAAGAATAAAGAAATTTAAATTACAAATTATTAAAAAAACAAAATGCACACAATATTAAATGCCCACAAGATACCACAAATCAAACAAAAATGCAACAGGATTCCACAATTTAAAAGTAAGTGCTCACAGGATCCAACTATTCAAAATATAGTGCCCACAGGATCCCACTATTCACAATAAAATGCCCACAGGATGCCACAACTCAAAATAAAACAAAATGCGCACAGGATTCCAATATTTAAAACGCTCACAAGATCCAACTATTCAAAATACAGTGCCCACAGGATTCCACTTTTCACAATAAAATGTCCAAAGGATCCCACAGAACCTGATAGATAGAAGATTTAAAGATAGAACAATCTCATCCTTTTGGAAAAAAAGTGTACCGGATTACGACCTGATTATGAGACAATGGAAAGGGCACACATCGGGTGTACCAACAAGTACACACCACGTCAAAACCAAGAGAGTAGTAGACCCAAGTGCCGACAATGCAAAGAGCAAATGTGTGTGTGCGTACACACACACACACACGCAGCAAAACCAATCACACGAGATGCGGAATAAACTCAACACGTAGAAAATAAACTCAACCGCAAAACACACGGGAGAAAAATTCAACAGAAAAGATGCTGAGAAAACTCAACGCGAGAAAACAAAACTTAGGACGCCAGGGGAAGTAACTGACAGCAGGCAGAATGCCGTGACGAAACAAAAACCCTTCCCAAAATAAACAAAGAACGGATAGGAAGAGATAAAGCAGGGGGAAATCTTGAGGTAGGCTAGTAAGCAGTGCAGGAGATAGTTACTCTGATAAGTATTAGAAAAGCAAGAGAGATAAGAGAGAGCGAGAGAGAGCATAAGGTGGCGAGACACCTAAACACAAGAAACGCAACCAGAGATCACAGAGAAAGGGCTGAGGCCAAAACGATTCAGCAGTGATCCATTTCACTTATTCTTCCTTAAGAAGACAGCTAAAACGGATCACTGCTGATTGTGCCTGGAGAGACTAGGACTGACTCGGGTGCCTCTAGTGTTGTTAGGAGGAGCGGCAGCCGAGCCAGCCCTGACAACGCAATTGACTTTCAGTTGCGGGACTCAGAAGTTTAAATTTCTGCCCGCATTAAATTTTTCACCATCAATATTTTTTCACTCAGTAACGTGAGGAGGTTCAAATGTAATCCGTGTATCATTCGTTCATTTGATATTCAACTGAAAATCAAAATTGGAAAATCAAAAAAACATTCATTATTTTGTTTTTCGTTTTGAATATAAAAACAAAAAAACAAACCAGGCTTGTATTTTTCAGTTTTTTATTTGATAATCAAAACAAAAATAGCTAAATAAAAAATCGGTTCAGAGCCGAACTTGATTTTAATTTTTTAACACGACCCATTTGTGTGCCCCGGAAGTTGTTCTTCGTGGTCTTCGTTTGACTGCGGTAAAGTTGGTTTCACGTTCGCATATTTGGAATTCTTTCTTCAATAATAAGTGCCAAAATGTGCAAATTCTCATTTCTGGCAAAAAAAATAAATACCTACAACTTTGTTTACGCCAGGAATATACATATTTAAGTTGTATACAACATTTTAAGGCACCGTCTACAAATTACATTAACACGGTTAACACGGACTGTTTAAGTTCTTTGTTTAAATTAAAGTTTGACTGATGTACAAAAGAATTCTTCAGTCTAACCTTATTGAACCTTGGAACACTATCACGCCACCCCGATGGGAGAAGTACATATTCGCTCTTCAAAACATGATTAGTACCAAAAATTGTGTTTTTAGCCAGCCGCATTGTGTTGGTATGATAAGTGGTCTCATAAGGTCTTTCTAGAGGCTGACCCACAATTTTTGAACATATCTTAATCAAATATTTCAATCCTGACTTTACAGATATGGACAAGCAATTATACCACACAGTATTGCAATACTGCAGAACACTCAAAATAACAGCATAGAACAACAGGAGTATCTGTCGAGTAGCTCCAAAAGATCGGAGGCGACGGAGAAAATAAAGTCTCTGTCTGTTTTTTTTACAGATGTAGTGGATGTGGTGTTTCCATGATAAGCTAGCATCAATCATCACACCAAGATATTTATAGGACTCCACCTGTTCGATTACCTCATTATTGATAACAGTGGAGTTATATATTGGTTTCTGGCTGAATACTATTTCTTTTGTTTTCTTTGTGTTTATTTCCAGAGTATTATATTTGCTCCATGTTAACTTTGTTAACACCTTGTTGGTGTAGATCATGGTTGTCCGAGTCATGTAATAATGTTAACAAAACAGTGTCATCTGAGTATTTTAGCACATACTGATTATTTGATTTTATATGCAAACTGAAATGGATCCAATTTATCATTAATAATTTGTAGATGTCTGAGCATGAGTCTCTCTAGAGCCTTCATAATCACTGAAGTCAAAGCTATAGGTCTAAAATCTTTATGTTCCCTTCATAATCACTGAAGTCAAAGCTATAGGTCTAAAGTCTTTATGTTCCCTTCATAATCACTGAAGTCAAAGCTATAGGTCTAAAATCTTTATGTTCCCTTCATAATCACTGAAGTCAAAGCTATAGGTCTAAAGTCTTTATGTTCCCTTCATAATCACTGAAGTCAAAGCTATAGGTCTAAAATCTTTATGTTCCCTTCATAATCACTGAAGTCAAAGCTATAGGTCTTTTGGATGTTGCGTTTTAGGCAGTGGTTTTATATATGATGTTTTCCATGCTGTTGGAACTGTGTATGTATCAACTGAAAGTTGAAACACTGGTTGCCAAGCTGGTGTCAGCTCTGTGGCGAAGGTTTTTAAAATAAAAGGGCTACACTTATCAGGCCCTTCAGCTTTTCTGGTATTAGTGGCTTTAAATATTTACCTAACTTCATCACCACCAATTATAATTCTGTCTGATGGCAGAGGTTGAAATATTTCTAAGAATTTGATTACATTTTGCAAGACTGTCAGGTAATTCAAATCTTGTAAAGTAATTATTTAAGTCATTGGCAAACTTATAATCATTATCTGTTACAATGTGTATATTTGGGGACATAATTCCTGTCATGGATTTCATGGTGTCCCACACCTTTTTTGAGTTTGCACATCCAGTGCATGTCACCCTCGTTTGACATTCATTAGCTCTATTTATGTAGACTTACTAAATAATTTGTACTCTTGTAGATCTTGTAGATTATGGTGTTGAAAGCAGAATGGCCAAATGAGTAGTTTAGTGAGCTGAGAGTACTAAGACAGAGGCTTGGGCAAAAGATGCACACAGACCCTTAAGTCCTGAATCCCCGACTGAAATGGGAAAATGCGTCATAAGCCCTATCCGGACGGGATTAGTTTTTCAGGGGGACGTCTGTGAAAAATATTTCACCCTTGTACTCAGTGATAAAACTCTTGCATCCGGACAGCAATTGAAAAAACAGGAGGACCCGTGAGTTTTTGGCTTTCTCGGTCACATGACATCGCCTTGTCACGTGATAGCATGTTTAATAATGTCACACTGCCAACTCTGATGATTCCTTTTTAACTTTTAACTTTACTACTGTTCAGTTCAGCATTTAAGATCTCCGTTTAAGTTAAGCTATTTTGTTAAACCAATACAGAAAACACATTATAAAAAATCGCTAATGAATGTAAATAGCTAAATAAATCCGTTAAATAAAATAAAATAAATCCATTAAAAAATCCAGTAAATCCATTTTCGCTCGCCGCTGTCTTTACGTGGATCTCCGTGAAAACGCGCGCCCAACGTGTAACTACGGTGCGTGGCAGTGGACATATAGCTGTTTTATTAAACGCGAGGTGATGTCTGCATGTATAAACTCAGACATGTGGATCCGGACGGGACTAAAATTACCAGACGACCACGGAGTACAGCGAAAAACAGTAGGTAATTCCGCCTGTAATTTTCTCTGAGGACGTCTGAGAAAAACACGGACATGCTCGTTCCGGACGGGATTAAAATCACAGAGGACCCCCCGTAAAAGTGAAAATTACCCCAGGACCCCCTGAGAAACTAATCCCGTCCGGATAGGGCTATAAGCTCGGGAATTAGGCAAAGGTTAGACGTTAGAAGACAAAACTAGAGCATAATTTTTGTCTTCGTCTTTTCCAAACAAATATGTTTTTGAATAGTGGTGCGAAGCTGGAGAAAGTTACTTTTAAAATGTGGTCGTGTATAACGCACCTGGTGGCTCTTCGGGTTTTGTGACACCCGTATATTCCGCACTATTTGCTGAAAAGGGGCAAATATCTGAGCGGAGCAGGCAAAACAGAATTGACACGCGTACAACCTTTTAAAGGAACCGCGTGGTTGCAACAACACAAAACAGATCCATATTAATCGGCTGCGCAATGTTACGAATAGAAGATAACATTCCACACGATACATTCAGTGTCCATATTCACTTGCAATTGAGCAATTAGAAATGAGCTGACCTCACAGTCAGTTCGTAGTAGTCTCATCCTCAGCTTGTTTCTCGTGCATGTCCGAATAATCGTGTAACACAATTGAGTAACACGCGCACTTGTATGTAAAGGATACAAAATGAAGG
Source organism: Brachyhypopomus gauderio (assembly GCF_052324685.1). Lineage (NCBI taxonomy): Eukaryota > Metazoa > Chordata > Actinopteri > Gymnotiformes > Hypopomidae > Brachyhypopomus > Brachyhypopomus gauderio. Next base: position 3,618,452 of record NC_135226.1, read on the forward strand.
AACAATAGGAACAAAATGAAGAATTCCGAGTCCCATAATTTCAAACGGAAAAAGCACTGGAAAAGCACTAGAAAAGCACTAGAAAAGCACTGGAAAAAGCCAGTGCTTAGCTGTAATCTTAATTTAAGGTAATGTATGGAATATAATTTATATCAATTACTATTACAATTACTATCACTATTGATGGCGCTAAAATAGTGATATATCTATCGATGCATTTCAAACGACACACAGGCTACATCGCCCCAGTTGTCCTTATATTGATTGAACCTTCAGGACCTTGGACAGCAGATTGGGTTCTGAAGACCATTGTCATACTTATCCATTAAATAAAGTATTATGGTGTCTTCTACTAATATGGAATTTATTTGTAAATCAATTAGTAATAATTTATAATTATAATAACAGTTATAGGAGGTTACCGCAACCAGCTACATTTTCACGCGTTCAGAACTTTCATAGTTATACTGCTGAGCTTCCGGACTGAGACGTCTTCACGGTTCCTCTACTGATTTTCTGGGTCATTGTAATAGTGTGACGTCGCACAGCCTCGCTGATTGGGCGCTAGGCACCATGTGTGCGGGTCTCGCGGGGCTGCGCGCGCTCTTCACACCAAAGCTTTCTTTAAAAGTCACCGCACGTGGCGTGAATCCTCGTAATCCACAGAAGAATCAAGAGCATCAACTTTTTCCCACCATCTCGTGATGCCAGTCAGTCTTAATGGTTTTCAGTAAAGGAGAAAGTCATGGGTCACATCAAAAGACCAATGAACGCATTTATGGTTTGGTCCCGGGGCTAGAGAAGGCAGATGGCGTTGGAAAACCCCAAAATGCACAATTCAGAAATCAGCAAGAGGCTCGGGGCCTCTTTCTGTTACCTGGCAAAGGGGAGCAGCTGCTGTGGAGTACGCGGAAAAAAATCCTGAAATAAACAATCATGGGAAAGGAAAAGACCCACATTAACATCGTGGTTATCGGCCACGTCGACTCTGGAAAGTCAACCACCACCGGCCATTTGATTTACAAATGCGGAGGAATCGACAAAAGAACAATCGAGAAGTTCGAGAAGGAAGCCGCCGAGATGGGCAAGGGTTCCTTCAAGTATGCCTGGGTGCTGGACAAACTGAAGGCTGAACGTGAGCGTGGTATCACCATTGATATTGCCCTCTGGAAGTTCGAGACCAGCAAGTACTACATCACGATCATTGATGCCCCTGGACACAGAGACTTTATCAAGAACATGATCACTGGTACTTCCCAGGCTGACTGTGCTGTCCTGATTGTTGCTGGTGGTGTGGGTGAGTTTGAAGCCGGTATTTCCAAGAACGGACAGACCCGTGAGCACGCCCTCCTGGCTTTCACCCTGGGAGTGAAGCAGCTTATTGTTGGAGTCAACAAGATGGACTCCACTGAGCCCCCTTACAGCCAGGCTCGCTTTGAGGAAATCACCAAGGAAGTCAGTGCTTACATCAAGAAGATCGGCTACAACCCAGCCACTGTTGCCTTTGTCCCAATTTCTGGATGGCATGGAGACAACATGTTGGAGCCCAGCTCAAATATGGGCTGGTTCAAGGGATGGAAAGTTGAGCGCAAGGAAGGCAATGCCAGTGGAACAACTCTGCTGGAAGCCTTGGATGCCATCCTGCCCCCCAGCCGCCCCACTGACAAGCCACTTCGTCTGCCCCTGCAGGATGTCTACAAGATTGGAGGCATTGGAACCGTACCTGTGGGCCGTGTTGAGACTGGTGTTCTCAAGCCTGGCATGGTCGTGACCTTTGCGCCTGTCAATGTGACAACTGAGGTCAAATCTGTTGAGATGCATCACGAGTCCCTTCCTGAGGCTACACCTGGTGACAATGTTGGCTTCAATGTTAAGAACGTATCCGTGAAGGACATTCGTCGTGGTAATGTGGCTGGAGACAGCAAGAATGACCCACCCCAGCAGGCTGACAACTTCACAGCTCAGGTCATCATCCTGAACCACCCCGGTCAGATCTCTCAGGGCTACGCTCCTGTGCTGGACTGCCACACTGCTCATATTGCCTGCAAGTTTGCTGAGCTCAAGGAGAAGATTGACCGTCGTTCTGGCAAGAAGCTTGAGGATAACCCCAAGAACCTCAAGTCTGGAGATGCTGCCATTGTTGAAATGATCCCTGGCAAGCCCATGTGTGTGGAGAGCTTCTCAACTTACCCTCCTCTTGGTCGTTTTGCTGTGCGTGACATGAGGCAGACCGTTGCTGTCGGTGTCATCAAGAGCGTTGAGAAGAAGGTTGGTGGTGCTGGCAAGGTCACGAAGTCTGCACAGAAGGCTGCCAAGACCAAGTGAATTCTCCTCATTCCAGCTGTTCCAAAGGTTGTGGGGTGTTCTACCCCAGCTCCTGGAATTTCTCTAAACCTGGGCACTCTACTCAAGGACTGGCTAATGCTGATTAAAACCCATCGGAAAAATTTTCGCAGGAAAGGAGTCAAATATGGATAACTTGTGGCTTCAATGTCAATTGACTGATAGTGCCTCTTTCAGTTTAATTTGAGTTTAATGGTTTAGAACTGCATCTGTTGCCACATTTGAATTGGAGGAAAGCTGCTGAGTAACTAATAAAGGTATTAAAAAATTGAAAAAAAAAAAAAAAAAAAAAAAAAAAAAAAAAAGAGGCTCGGGGCGGAATGGAGGCGGCTGTGTGAGTCAGAAAGGAGGCCGTACATCGACGAGGCCAAGCGAGTCCGCGCACAGCACACGAAGGACCACCCGGGCTACAAATACACACCCCGACGAAAACCCAAGACTTCGATTAGGAACGACCGACTCGCCTTTAACTCGCCGGGAGCCCAAGTGACAGACATGTCTCCTGATACTCTTTCCTTTAGTACAGACAAAGCAACTTTTTACTCTCCAAGTACATCCGCCCCATATACTTTATTTGGCGCGAATCACTTCAGCGTTGATCTTACTCAGAAGATGAAGGAGGTTCCCCGTGTTCCGACCAGAGACCGTATGGTTCCGAGCCCCAGCAGGCTGCCCTACGCCTCCACACCCGCGCGCCGCGCGCAACCGTGTGGATACACAGTGTCGTGTAACTGTCACTTATGGGCACATCCCGGTGTGCACGCGCCTGTGGCTTATATACTTTTTCCATGCTTGAGCAAGTTAGGACTAAACTCACCACAACCAATTCTGACACACGAGCTGCTGAAGTGAAGCTGGTGATGGAGTCACGGATACATGTGGACATTTAATCTCATGCACTTTGGACATGAAAATATTTACTATTGGGTTGTCGTTTTAAACCATGTTTGTGGGTGGGTGAAAATTAATTAACTGTTTAAGACGTACTTGAGTGTTTTTAATTAATTAATGTGCAGATTATACTGACAGCTTAAGCAAAAAAATGCACATGGTTTTGTTAGGTAGCCTATATATTTAGATTGTCTAGCGACCGTGCAGCACTGTGGAACAAAAGAAATATCTGAGTGAACCACCGGCCTCAGCTAAAATTGATTCATTCCTTGTGTATGTTTTTTTTATAATCGTTTCAAAGTAGAATTGTATGTAGCCGCCTTCTTCCACATTAGCACTGTGGAGACACAGTTTAAACTAGAGTTTCACAGAAAACATAAGATAACTATTAATAAAATATGTCTAAATAAACTAATTGGTACTGATATATTTATTTTAATACAGCGTTGAGTGTGTTTGCTTAGTGGTATATTTTCATCATAAAGGTTTCACTCATTTGTAAACGTTACAATATGAAAAATAAAACAAAGTGTAAAATGGAGCATTAGACAAATTAGTACATTAGGCAACTTCTAAAAACCAGACAAAACAAAAACAAACAAAAAAATCCCCTAATAAAAAGCAGGAAATCATATCTTGGGTTTAAGATTTTCATTATTTTTGCATTTTGATTTAAAGATAATCAAGACATTTAAAGATAAAAATGCTGAACACGGCTAAACACAGCTTAACATAGCTTAAATATAAATACATGTGTTAAATGTTTATCGTTATGTGCAGTTTAAACAGAAACCTGGACAGACTGGAAAAAATGATAATAGCAGAAACCTGATTTCAGGGAGGTGTACCCAGAATGCTCTGTTTGTACTTTTGCATGCTGTATTCTCCCAACATAAGGAGACTGATAAGAAACCACAAAGTGCCTGTTCCACCATGTTGATACTGCGATAAGGACAACCATGATTATTTCTGGACTGTTCTAAAGCAATATTGTTTAAGAATATTCTTTCTTAAATATTTTTTTCAGTGTTTAATGTGAACTAAAATATAGTTGATACTAGAAAGCCCAAATTCAAAAATGTTCCAAAGGTAAAGTGTTAATGACAGAAACTAGATTAAGTGATGTCATAGGACTTGGTCTCCATTGAAGTGTTTACTCATTGTTTACTCAAGTTCCACCAATCACCAGGCCCTATTGTTCAACACGTAGCCCTCAGCACTGTTATTAAGAAACATATTCAACAGAATTATCTCATACCACTGTTTCACATAAGTTATGAATGTATTTGTAACATCTAAACTGTAAGCCTGACTGGCTGTCCTGAAGGATTAAATACACTAAATGTGAGTATGAATGGCCCAATCAGGAGTGGCGGAGCAGAAACATGTGTACGTACACGTGCATGCGCACTCTCAGACCACCATTACATCTGCAGGTCCGCCCTGTGCAGCCTCAAATCACCCAGGAGCCGCTCACAACCCACATCAGTAGCTGTTCGTTTGAAGCCCACAGGACCCGGAGAAATGGCAGGCAACATGCTCCAGAATGGGGGGTTTGTGTTGGGGCTCCTTGGTGTGGCTGCAATCATTGCTGCCACAGTTATGAACAACTGGAGCACCAAGGACCGTCAGGGAGACGTGGTGACCTCTGTGTACACATATAAAGGACTGTGGCAGGACTGCGAGGTCTCCACCTCAGGGTTCACAGAGTGCCGGCCCCTCTACGGGCTTCTGGGCTACTCAGGTGAGTTCCACTGACTCGTATCACTTATAAAATGGTGTAGTCATAAGGCCTGAAAGATCATGACAATGAAAACCTTAAATTAGTGTTAAATTAACTTTTACCTTGAATGCTGGTCACGGTGTAACTGCAGTTACATGTGCAATAGACATAATTTGAACATTGTAGGTGATGTTGCTGTGTACCCCAGTAATTCAGTGGTATAAGATTGAATGTTTATGTTTTGTATGTCACTTGAATACATGTAAAAAATACAAATAAAAATTTCATTAAAAGTATAAATGAAAAGACCTAGAATGGTCTTGTTAAAACTAAAGTAATCAATCAAAGACCCAAAGGTAAGCCAACACATATGCCATTGTTCCTGGTGGAGGCATACGCAGAAGATGAATGCAGAACTAAACTACAGGTGCACATTCTGTTCATAGTGTTATCAGGAGTAAAACAAACAATGAAGTCTGACGCACCAAAGCAAATTTCCCACCAACATTTTTAAATTTCCTGGACAACAATCAAATGTAGGAACTGAATACCAGTTAATTTAATATACTGTTGTTTCACTTTATGCAACAATAGAGGGGGTGGCTATATTCTGTGTGTTGATAGTCTCAGATGTGTTTGATTTAGAATGAATATCTTTTTGTGTATCTTTTTGTATATCAGGTCAGTTCCAGGCTGTGAGAGCAATGATGATAATTGCCGTGGTCATGGGTCTGATCTCTGCAGGCATCTCCTTCTTCTCTCTCAAATGCTTTAAAATGGGCAACACAGAAGACTCATCAAAGGCCAAAATGACACTGACAGCAGGCATCATGTTTGCTATTGCAGGTAAACAAAAATCCAAACCAACTATTCCAGCATTAAACCGGGACACAATACTGCATTAATCACTGCATGCTGCCTTTGTCAGATGCGGAGAGCACTTCAGCCTTTAGGGAAAGACACAATTTCAGCCACCTGTCTGTGATCTCATGGTTTCTCATAGGCCTTTGTGGCATCGCTGGCGCATCTGTGTATGCTAATCAAATAGTGGCCAGTTTCAGGATGACTGCTTACAACCCAAATTATGGAGGAATGCCCCAGATGGAGGGGATGCAAATGGCTACGACGTGAGGAAATCCTGGAATCACATAACATTCTCACTTGCTACCATAAACTCAAAATGCCTTTATCTTGCATTCTGGGGTGTTGGCAAGGTGGTGAGTCACCTAATCAGGTGTGTGTGTTGTTTGCTCATGGCCAGGTACACTTTTGGACCCGCCCTTTTTGTGGCCTGGATAGGAGGAGGATTGATGCAAATTGGAGGAGTTTTAAAGTGTGTGGCCTTCAAAGGGATGCATGACGAGACCACACCGTAAGTAGCTACACAATAAATACATGTGTGCAAGTACAGAACTTAACTTCATATGTAACATTTACTGCTGGTGATGATACTGCTATGTGTTTTCCTTTGCTTTCTCAGTTATAAGCCGGTGGCCTACAGAGCTCCAGGGCAGCCCAAAGCATCTGAAGAAGGCAGTGATAGATCAACGAGAGACCAAAAATATGTATAAGACTTGTGTGCTTTTCCCACTCTTACTGTTTTGATGTTATGCTGAGATTGCCAGTGTGTGGAGCAGAGGGAATATTTAATTAACTATTAATGTTTTAATGGAGTTTCCCTTCATTACTTTACATATCTGGGCTTGGATAATACTCAACCCACCATAAAGCTTGTTTTTAAAATCAATGTCATAAGAATTTTTATATCAATGTTGTCTCAGTCAGTGTAATCTAACTAGCACTATATGTTAGGGCATGGTGACTGACACCTGCATCTTTTTTTATTCAAAACACCTCAAGGAAATGTACTGTAATTCACTCACAGGTATCACCCACTAGGTGGTGCTACTGGGGAAAATACAACAAAGGTACTACACCACAGTGGTGTTTCTCACCAATAAAACTGACCTTGGATGTTGGGTTAGTTCCTTTTTGTCTGTGTTTATTTTGTCAGTCCTGGTGTTGTTTTGACTTATTCAAGTCATCAGTGAGAACAATTACAACTCTACCATATGAATTTTGATTAAACTAAATATTTTATTATTATTAGGGAAAATATACCTTGTACAACATATTTTAAGAAAAGAATATGTCTTTGTCCTTAAATAACAAACATTTTTCTAAACATAGAATGGAATAAATATAAAGTATTTAATATAAAACATCAACGGATAAATACTTAATAACAAATCCAAGACAATCTAGAAAATCCCATCAAAAATACCCATAAACAAATCAACCTCATTATTCTGTTCCATTTGATCCCTGTAAAAAAAATACATTATTAGCCATTAAGTTCTTTATTGTACAGTTACACACATATACACTATACTGTTAACCAGGGCTTAATTTGTAAATCAAACGTTGCCGGAACGCAAGTGTAAATTGTTACACTGGCGGTATAATATTTTGCCGGATCGAGGCAGAGTTCCCGGAACGCATGCTTAAAAATGAAAGAGTTCCCGGATCCTGTTCCGGCAGGATCCGGCTCAAATTAAGCCCTGCTGTTAACACCCTTTACTACAACGGGCCACTGTGTGATGATTCCTCCGAGTACCTGACAAAGCCTTTGTGTTCTTCTTTTGCTGAATCTTCCTTTGAGAAAAAATTAAATCGGCTTTGCAACGACATATTTTTTTCATCATGTTTTCTTTGGGCTGGATATTTCAGTGAAGCTGCAGATATTTCTGGAAATGCTCCCTGTTAAAAAAATGCCACAATATATATATATATATATATATATATATATATATATATATAATATTACTCGACAGCATCAGGAATATTTTTGTGTGTTTGTAGGGGAACATTTCTATGTCTTTAAAATGTAATGTTTAGGCAGGGGTATTAAGTCGAAGTTCTGGAAGGACAGAACAATGACATGGTTAATTATTCTCTCTAACCTAATCTATTATGAACTACTGTGACATTGAGCTTCATTTTCTGAAGAGTTAAAGTTAAATGTTAAATCATGAGTTAAAGAAGTTGCTTCTGGTAAAACACCAAATTCTGAAATACGGTGGCCATCTTAAGAGTCTGAATTAGTGAAACTCACTCTCCACGATTCTGTAGCAGCAGGTACAATCCTGTAATTAAATGTCAAAAGTACATTAATTTATCGGCTAAAATGACACACTTTGAAACTTTCATAAGAAGCCAAAAAGATTAAATGCCTGACCTGGCCGGCAAAGTAGATTTAGGCTCTGTCTGGGTAGAGAGAACTGAAGTCAGGCAATCTGAAAAATAAACAGAATAATTAATATGCAAATGCTTTACTATTGACCTGTTGAAAATGTTTTTTAAAGTAAATTTAACACCTGTTTGTTTAGAACAGTCATTCCAGTTCTCCGGGCATGAAACCTCACTAGCAAGAACCAAGTGACTGTCATCAAAATCATCCCAGTCATCCAGTGCAAGGTCAAAGGTCACACTGAGAGCGTCAGGCCCAAAGTCACTGCGACTGTTGTTTGGGCCTGACCCGATGGCCTGAGCTCTGCTGTGATTGGCAGGAATTCTGCTTATTTGTCTCTCTGTCGCTTCTCTTCTTACAAAAACATCTGAAACGGATGCATGGGTTAGTTCACAAGCTATTTTAATAATTTCTTTAATTTAATATAAATTACATTTTACTGTATATAAAATTCCTTTGAAGTGTGTGAAGAATCAACACTTATGTCCAGTTATATAGAGCGGTTGAAAAACGCAGATGCTCAGAGCTATGATGCCATCTAGTGGACAAAAATGCAGCGGCACTGCGTTGTCCCCGTTCAACTAATGTTGGCTAACGGGACACTATTCCTGTTGTTACACATACATGACAAATTAGAAAATATATTGCTTACCATCGTAGCCTGACTCAACACATGCCAAATCCTGATGTGTGACAAAGCCCCGATTCACTGCCATTTTGTGGGTCACACTTTAGGGTAATAATGACATTCCTCAAATGTTTACCAAAATAGCAGCATTGACCATATCACTCTTAAGAATACTACACCAATATTAATGTTTAAAACATCTTTGTGATGCTATTCAGGTTTCCAGACATCATAATACATTTTGGACATTATTAATAAGATTTAATTTAATAAGGTTATTTTTTAATCACAAATAAACAATGAAGGCCTTTGTGATCTTTCTCTCCAGCGCTTGTTAACTACAGCACTACGATACCTGGTGTGAGCTGGAAGGGAGTGTTTGGGTGTGTAAGAGAACTGCTGCATACTAACACTTCCTTGTTCATTATTCATTCTCATCTATGAGAAAACGTGATACCATTACAGATTCAATATTAAAATTGTACAGACGTAATACTGTAGATGACAAACAGGTGATGTGAAAATAAGCACTGACTGACCTTTAAGCGTTTGACTGGGGTCTCTATGAGTTTCTCATTCCTTATCTTTAGATCTTTGAGATATGATGAGAAGGTGGACTGAGATGCCTCTCTTGTTATCCCCACCTGTACTCCAACTTTGCCTAAAGGATGTTAGAGTTGAGTTGGTCCAATTTAATTCCACACTTTCCATTGTAATCTACCAATACTGTTACCGTAGTACTCACAGCAATCATGGCCACAAAGCTCCTTGTTTTTACAGAAGTGGTTACACTGCCTTTTGCCCTTCTCTGTCTGAGTCTGATCTGTAGCTCGGTCAGATGGAAACACTGATGCAGGTCACACGCATAACACACTAACAGCACATTCAAACTAAAGAAACAGAAGGTCTCTTTTCATCAATGCTGAAGGTAATAGCTCACTCTTCCTAATTGAAAATGGAAAATACAGCCATTTGTTCTTGATACATCAGTGGTCAGGATAGCACCACTGTTGACAAGACATACAGCATTAGCTCATCAGAGCATGTATGTAAATGTTGAGCTAGTTAAACATGCAAAGCAGGACACACACGGATTTCTAAGATGACCAACAGACTAACAGCGGAGCTTGATAACCAATGGGCTATCCACAAGTGATGGGCTATATCACTCACTACACATCCACAAGTGATGGGCTATATCGCTCACTATACATCCACAAGTGATGGGCTATATCGCTCACTATACATCCACAAGTGATGGGCTATATCGCTCACTATACATCCACAAGTGATGGGCTATATCGCTCACTATACATCCACAAGTGATGGGCTATATCGCTCACTACACACCCACAAGTGATGGGCTATATCGCTCACTACACACCCACAAGTGATGGATTATATCGCTCACTATACACCCACAAGTGATGGGCTATATCGCTCACTACACATCCACAAGTGATGGACTATATCGCTCACTACACATCCACAAGTGATGGGCTATATCGCTCACTATACATTCACAAGTGATGGACTATATCGCTCACTATACATCCACAAGTGATGGGCTATATCGCTCACTACACATCCACAAGTGATGGACTATATCGCTCACTACACATCCACAAGTGATGGGCTATATCGCTCACTATACATCCACAAGTGATGGACTATATGGCTCACTATACATCCACAAGTGATGGACTATATCGCTCACTATACATCCACAAGTGATGGGCTATATCGCTCACTACACATCCACAAGTGATGGGCTATATCGCTCACTACACATCCACAAGTGATGGGCTATATCGCTCACTACACACCCACAAGTGATGGACTATATCGCTCACTATACATCCACAAGTGATGGACTATATCGCTCACTATACATCCACAAGTGATGGGCTATATCGCTCACTACACATCCACAAGTGATGGACTATATCGCTCACTATACATCCACAAGGTGTTAATAAAATGTACTCCTAACCAAAGAGTAGAAGAGTACACATTTGATAAAAGTACTATGTTATAATATATCATATAGATAAATGTGGACTCACAATTTGGCACACAATAGGTCTCGGGTCCTTTTCTCTTTATTTGGTATTAGTGCTCAATACTTTTCAGGTGTTCATAATCCAATTAATAACAGTCAATAAACTATTAAAAACCTTTCATAAACCATTTATTTTTTGTACTGGTATTGCACCCCTTGATATATGAGTAAAAAGTGAAGTCTGTTTTAAGAACTAGAAAGACCACCATACCTCGGTCCTGTGGAGCGTAGTTCAAGTGAACTTCCTGTGCTGTGACCTGGGCTCTTGGTGTGACCCTGTGGTAATTGAGCACTGTGTTGGTGGGTCTGTGTGATGCACGCACATACACTGAGCTTCCCACATCCACCGATTCAGATGAAAACGTCTTTGCTTTTGAGTAGAAGACACTGAATTTCTGCTGGATATCAAGTCCCACTACACAACACAGACACACACGCACACACGCACACACACACACACACACACACACACAAATGCACTGACATTACATGACAAAGACATCTGATATACACTAATACCAGTTCCTTTTTAGAAAACCTGTCTAAGAAATGGCTATACATCTTAAGACGTAAAGGCAAAGTAACAATATTTATGCCACATTACTAATGCTAACTTTAGGAAATCAGTTTGAGACATTTTCACAAAAATAAAAACCTCAAATTAGACATATAAGACACTGAATGGCAGTGAAGTTAACATACCAAATTCAGAACTAATCAAGTGGACGTTGATCTCATCTCCCTCAGGTGTTCTCCTAACCTCAACCCTTTTTGACCAGCTCCCACACTTCAACAGTACAGCATCTCTGATCATATATCAAGTATGACTGATCACTGATCTTTAAAATCAACCAATCAACAAACTAAACCTTTCAACAAATTTGACACAAATGAATCTGGATCTTACGGGATCTTCTGCAGGAAGATCACATTGTTGTCATAATCCCCAATTATGAGTGAAACATAATGGTGGTCTGGGGCGGTTCTTTTGGTCATGAGTTGCTCAAAATTTTTCAAACTGACCATGACAAAAATCTCTGCTGTTGAGTCACTGTGTCTTGGAAGCTGAAAAATAAAATGAAAATATTTGACTTCCTGCATTATTAGAAAACACTTGCAAGCATAAAGTACTACATCATTAAGCATTCGGTAGAACATAGTCTTAATTTTGACATAATCCATCAAAACTATATGATTAGATCTTATTTAAAAGAATGAAAAACACCTATCACCTGTTCCACACTAACTTCATATTTTGGGAGTTTGCTGACAGCTTCTTTGATCTGGTTTCCGAATGGAGGATGTCTGTTCACGATCTGAACACAAACACCGATGTATGATCTCACTCAAGAGTCGGTAACACTTTCTTTAAGGACCAAATCAAGCATTTGACCAGACATGTGCCTACAGACTACAAGGTTAGTACACACAAGTTCCAGTTCCCTGGCATTTGTCGCTTCTATCTTGTTGAACGAGGTCAATCCTGCATTCACCATGGCGGTTGCCAGGGACAACCCTGGAACAAAATGTATTTGATGAAATGAATTAAACATCGTTGAACTCCATCACCGCCATATCTATTATAAAAAACCTCTTCCTTTTCACACAAAGCAACAATTTACATTTTCAGCGTTTGGTCGTCATGCTTATTTGGTAGTCATGCAAAGCAACTTCCACAATAGTCTTTATGCCAGTATGCATGCTCACAAACACCACGCTCTTCTAGATGACCAATAATAAATGGTTTAGGTGGTCTACCCACCGATCTTATCCAGCTGCTTGGAGACATATGGAGAATTTTCCCACAGCTTAGCTCTGAAACACTTGGCCAAAAACAAGGAATTGAGCTGAGCTGAGAAATTCTTTTTGGGGTGGTGACTGAGAAACTCTGCCAGGCCTAAAAAAATCAAAACACACTGCTGAAACAAGCATTCACGTAGAAACACAGAATAAACAATGAAAATTTGCAAAGTAATACCACTGACATTAGAAATGTAATTTAATAGAATGCAATTTAATTTAATAGAAAGACAATGATACAAAACACATTTTTTTATAATTACACAAACGTCATCAGAATAGTAGTTTCATAAAAGGCAATTTACATTTGCTAACTCGGATTCCATTCCTGAATATCTTCCCAGTGTCCTGAGTCAGTCCAAACTCCTGAACTGGAATACAGCCTAGCTGAGCTTGAATCAGGCTGTGGTGAGGAGGGAATAAGACAGCAGAGTAGCACGTGCCAAAACACAACAGGGACGATAAACAAACACTCTAGATTTGATTGTGAAAGACAACAAAGACTACACAAACACTGATTAGGAGTGAAATATACCAGTTTACTTTCATGTTGTTAGTTTTGATCTTCCCCTCCATGGGATACCTTAAAAATTATTGTTCACCATTTAGTTATGGTCAAAGATGTTTAGGTTCTAATGAGTGTCTAGAAGTGAATATCCCTGACCTGATAGTGACTCTGTACTTATCCTTGTTCAGAGTGTTCAGGGTCCTCTTCTCACTGACTCTCAACTGCACGTCACTAAATTCCTTCCCCTCTGATATCATTTCAATCTAACATACACAAATATTAAAGTACATGTTCTGAATTTTTAAAAACATGTTTTATAAAACTTTACAATAGGGAACAAACATTGGAATCCCTGAAGAATCCCCGTATGTACACAACAGACAATGTTGTATGTGTTATCAAACAGTCCAACTTGTGCTGTGGGAAAATTAGTTTTGTGGTTCACACTCACCAACTCTGATAAGGACTCCTGACCTGTCACTTTGCTGAACTGCTTCATGGTATCAAATGCAACATAGTACCTGGCCATTAGCTTCCCACTCTCTGTGCATGAGCAGGATTGGACATATGATTAGCAAAATAAAAACACTCTGGAAATACTTTGGAAATATAAACGAACACTTTCTGGATAGAGTTTAGCTGTAAGCAATATTTTAGAGGAAAAACCACTTATGCTTCATCTGGATAACTGTCCATACATGCGATAACAAATGATAAACAGTACCATCTATTACCTGTAGGCTTGATGTTTATGTCTTCATCCATGACAATCAAGTGAAAGGAGGCCAACGAGTTTAGGTTTTTTAGACAGAGCTCTAAAATAAGATACCAAGTCTTTAGTCAGGGGAGCCAGAAATTGTACAAGAACAAACTTAAGTATTTGTGATACCTTGAAGTTTGGTTTCGATCCCATGTTTGTCAAGATCAGGGGGAAAACCTGAAACAAATGTAAACCGATTTGAGAGCAGGATAGTTTGAAATAAATGCACCTTCGCTGACAGGTGGTGTGGAGAGCAGTGTGGGTAATACTTACCATAGTGTTTGGGATTCTTCAGGGCTCTGATATACAGGAAAGTGGATCGAATCCAATCTAACGCCATGTTTACGTCAGAGATTGTGTGAAGGCAAATCTCAGCATTCAAATGTTCCACCAAATTTGTATGCAAGCTAATCACAAGAATTGAATTGCTCATCAATTTGTGGATCCCAAATGCAAGCACAGAGCTGCAGCAACTAAAGCTGCTTGAAGATTATTATTACTGATATGATTATTTTAAGACATTTTTGTCTGATAAACTAATTCCATACCTGCTCTCTATGGTTTCAGAACCATTCAAAAAACGCATGTACTTGTCTTTGGTTTGAGACCGGGTCATAATCACAGCAGTTGCTGATGTATCAAACTAAAAGGTAAAAGTAAATACATTAATCTATGTCAACCCCAAAAATCTATTACTATTCTGTCCATGGAAAATATCACTTAACTGACAATTAACATTAGTGTGAAATGCATTAAACATTATAGGCAGACTTGCATCTTGTAATTCTGTTCAACAGCACATGGTCTGTCCTCAGTATTACACATCCAGTGTCCTGGGGATTACTTCAATACTATGTACTGTGTGTCGTAAGGCTTAGTTTAGTATCACACACCAGTTTCATGACTGTTATTTAATGCTACCTGATCAGGGTCAAAACATTTAGTTAAGTGTGCCCAGGGATTTTGCTCAGTACACCAAACTTTATGTCTTGCAGTTTAGTTCAGAAATACCTGAAATGTGTCCTGAGATTTAGTTCCATACCTGTGGTCTGCCTGCTCGACCAATCATTTGTAACAAGTCAGCCTCACTGTATTCCTCACATGACCCACCCACATAGTGCATCGTGGACTTGATCACCACCAGGTGAGCCGGCAGGTTCACACCCATTGCCAAAGTGCTGGTGGTAACTGATTCAATTGATAACACATTTTTAAAACCATTCTGTATTTTACATAAAAAAGGATTATGTGCAAACACAGAAAATAAGAGAAAATAAAGAGATTAATCGTGGAAAAAAAATAGCAAAATGTCACTGGAATCACATATGATGTTTTTTGCATGAATATGAAAGCAGCACTCACAGAGGACAGGCAAGTCACCGACAGTGAATGCATCTTCAACCAACTTCCTGTCTGACACACTGACACCAGCATGATGATATCCCACACCACAGATAATTAGATCTTAATGGTCGCATAACAGACAAAACAACAAATCAGTTCACAAGAGCTCACACATCTTTTTCAGTCAAGAGTCTCTCTTTTACTAATACTATTCACCCAGTTTTTAACAAAGTATGTAAAAAAGATGTACCAACCTCTGAGTTTTGAATCAAAAAGACAGGTGGCATATTTCATCAACCTGTGAATCAATACTGTGAGTCATGTTCACAACAATATGTTCACAAACAAACAGTTTTCAGAATAGGAACACACCGTTGCTTGTGATCAATATTCATAATGAATCTGGCATCTTTGGCCAGCACTGCAGCAGACTGCTGAACCCCTTTCCTAGTGGAGCAAAACTGTAAAGTTAAAAAATAAATTAATAAATAAAATACAGTTAAAAAAATAAATAAAAACAACAATAAAAGCAAGGAAGAAATCTACTGAAACTGCAAAGAAAGCAAAAAATCCCAGTTACCACCAGTGTTGGTTTGTGGTCAGAATAGGTCTGAATGATGCTGGCCATTTTGTAATTGAGAGAGAGGTCAAATTTGAATTCATTCTGATTGGTTCCACAGGGGAATCCCAGCACCACTTTCCTCAGTTTCACAGGCCTGTAACTCTCATCCATCTCCAGACAAGTGGCTGGTCCCACATCGTCTGACAGCCAGTCAGATATCTTTAGACAGAAAAGAAACTTAGTCAAATGTACTACCCAGACCCCAGTAAAATATTCCAGTAAAATGTATTTGAATAATTCTTGAATATACTAACATCACAAATGTTGGGGATGGTGGCAGAGACTGCTACAAATCTGGCCCGGGTCTTAGAGTCTGGCGTTTCAGCCGAGCAGTTGGAGTGTATGGCTTTCATTCTGCTGACCACCACCTCCAGAGTAGCTCCACGAGTGAAGTCCTTCACCACGTGTACCTACAGCGCACATCAAGAGTGGGCTCAAGGCAACAAAACACAGAAATGATGCAGACTCACTGCCACAATAATAAAATAAAAAAATACAGTATTTTCCGGACTATAAGCCACTACTTTCCCCCCCCCCACACTTTGTACCATGCAGCTTATAATGAGGTGCGGCATTTCTGTAGATGTTTCTTCACCCGTCAGGGGCGGAGCAGAACGTTAATCAGGTGGTAGGTGACAGTTGTAAATCAAAGAAGAAAGTGCTCAATGTCATTTAGCACATGCAAGCAGCAGGCACGACAAAGAATTTTATTTAAGCTATCATGTGTTGTGCCGAATTCCGACTCCCCTCGTTTGCACACGCATAAAAACGCTACAGATGATATTCGAGTTACAGTAATTATAACTTAGTTCATTGAGCACTCTAGTTTTGTCCTAACTAGATATTTAGACATAATACTGCTGTAATACTGCAAAGTCATGTGGTCAGAGGTGAACTTCGTATAGCCAGTGTGTATTTTATCTAAAATAATTAACACTATTGAGCCAGTTTGGCTTTGGTCATAGATAATGCCATTTGCTGTGATGGATAATTAAAGTCTTGCTCTTATTTAAGCATAGAAATGTAAATCAACAATATAATCTGTAGCTTAATGTGCGGATAAACGAGGGGAGTCGGAATTCGGCACAACACTGGCTGAAAGCCAAATCTGATCAAATAGACACACAGAGTGTGTGTGTGTGTGTGTGTGTGTGTGTGTGTTACCTAATCAAATCAGTCGCACGTGAAATGCTACAGGCACCGTTCAGAAACTGATCAGTTCAGTTAAATGTATTCAGTTCAGTAGACATATGCAGCTTTTAGCCCGGTGTGGCTTGTACAACATTTTCCTTTTTTTTATTTTTATTTTGTAGATGCGGCTTATATTGAGGTGTGCTCTATAGTCGAGAAAATACATATATTAAAAGAGTAGTAATACGGTAAAAATAATAAAAACCTCATCAATGAGGAAGAGTTGGACTGATTGTAACAAACAGTTATCCCTCCATTTCCTTGTCATACTGTCCCACTTTTCCTGTGAATGGGGGTATGTGTCATTAAAAAAACATGACTCTGTGTTTCACTTTATACTGTAGTTCTGTTTAATTCTGAATTTATTTAGAGCATAAATTAAAAAAATTGGTAATAACTTACTGGTGTTGTCATAATAAGATGAGCATCCTGGATTTCAAAGAAATCCTCTATCTCAGTGTCACCTGTCAGTTCCTTGCAGTTTAGTCCTAGGGGCCCAAATTTCTCCTTCCAGTTTTCATATTGCTGACTGCAAAGGGCTTTAATTGGTGCCACTGAAAACAGAATTACAAAGTGATAATGTAACTAGGGCAACGCACACGATCTCTGGGGAAACATACTTAACCCTTCAAAATAAAGTTCAAATATAGAAGACACCAAATAACATAAGACAATTGTGAACTGTGACCTACTATACACAGCTCTGACACTGTTCCAAGGCTCTGTGGTCTCCATAAGCAGTCGAATTACAGCTAACTCGAAGAGCACAGTTTTTCCAGAGCCAGTGGGCGCACAGGCAACAAAGTTCTTGCTAGTGTACAGAATCTTAAACACAGTGATAATTGTTATACATGTTCATAAAAATAAAAGCAGTACACTATTAATTCACTTAATTCAGCAGAATTGAATTGAATGATTGACACTTACATCATCCAATGCTTTGGACTGCACATAGTTGAAGTAGGGGAAATCTCTGAAGACACTTCTAAATTTAGCAGCTAGGCAATTATCATTAAGGATATCATTTCAAACTAGGCAAAATGAACACAACTGTATCTGGGGGAACTGGGTGGGGAACTGGGTGGGGAACTGGGTCTCTCACTAATTTTGTGAGGATACGGATTTCAGAGACAGAACGTAGAATCCCTGGACACGGTGACCCTGAAATGAGAGTAGGAAAACAAATATCACACTCTTGTTTATTCTTGTTCATTTCAGATAGTTATCGCATGTACTGTATTTACATAATCTTTTCAATATGTTCACATTGGAGTGCATTGGAGGTAAGGACAGTAGTCTTTCTTAATTAAGCCATTATGGTTAAATGGAAATAATAAAAACTGACAGAAACATATAGCACACAGTATACTCAACAGCCAGTGTGCTAAAGTAGCAATAGGTAATGCAATTCCATAATACCTTGAATCTGAAGAGTCTTGGGAGTGAGAGGGAGGGTTTGTTCCCCACCAGAGTCACACTGTTGTTGTGGCGGGCTGCATTCCTTCATCTGGCCTGCTTCCCTAAAGGGTCCACAGGTAGCAACAGCAAGCGCTGTAGGTGGATGCTGGGTTGCCATGGCAACACGACTGCAGCTGTGGTGGGGTTTTGTTGGAATGGAGACACTGTTGCTCACTGAGCTCTTCATCGCAGGAGCCTTGAACAACCTAAAGGGTCAAGATTAAAAATAAATAAATCCAAAGACAATTCCCAGTACTATTTAGATTAATGATAAATACATCAAGTCTGCTTTAGAACAGGCAAAGTGTACAATGTTATTCTCTGTCAAAATGAAATATTTTGCACGTTTTGCTAAATATTTTGCACGTTGCAATAAACAACAGAACACATTGTAATGTGTACATATACACAATATATACAGTCCATTATATTAGGTGTACCGAGTCTTGAAGCGAGGGCTGGAGGGAGAATGAAAAGATTTGGTTTCCACAAGATGATCTAAATTTTGCAGTGTGCTGGTGTAGACTTGATTATTACTGTCAGCAGTGTGGAGCCTGTCTGAAGGTGTTTCAGGTGCCCATGCACCAAATGTCTTCTGGCCTCCTGCTTCGTCTGACAGGAGGACACATTCCCCTGAACAGATATTGGGTCGGCGGAAAGGTGGCAAAAACGTCTTTGCCTTCTGAGAGTAACCTTTGTGAACAAGGTGAGGTGTTTTTTTCTTTAATAAAGACATTATCTTAAGCATTTAAGTCAATAGTAGCTGCACGCTAAAGCACCATTCTAAATATGAGAGTGGAAATGCTTCATACACAATTCAAAAAAGACTTTACAATAATTAATATATTAACAATAATTTGTTACAATAATTAATAAAATTCAAAACGTCACTTGTCAGCAGTTTCTTTTTTCTAATTGGTTAATGTAAAAATCCTCCATTCACTCATTTATAAACAAAAGGTGTAGATTATAAAAGTGTGCCTTGCCAGTTTTAGAGAGGCATTCGGCGTCTTTCTGTATATCCTGAGCTGTTGGCATTTCTGAAACCTCTAGAGCAGCATCCAGCTGCCAGGCACTTTGATTCTGGCATAATGGTTTCCTAAACATTCAGAATCAAAAGACATTAATTTTCATTAATTTTTTTCTTGCAGTCAAGATATAGGTATAAATGTATAAAATTATACATTTGGAGACAAGAGTTGCCCTTTTAAATTAGGAAGCTTAATATATCATGTTAATATAGCCTGCTAAATTATATAAAGTGTAATGTAATCTTCTCACACTTTATGAACCATTGGTCTGTCAAAAAACAGACTGTCAAGGGATAAAGTGAATTCTTCAGACTCTGACATCTGGGATCAACCTGGTAACATCATCTATAATCTGACACATCGAGGTAGAACCAGATAAACATCAAAGATGTAGTTAGGCAAAGTAAATTGTAAATAAACTGAATTTTCTAGCTAGCTTACCTAATTTACCACAGGACAATCGAGTTGGACACTTTAACCACACTCTGAATATTTTATAGCTAGTACTATGTCTTTTTATGAATACCTTTCAAATGGCCATATGTCCAAATCTAGCTATATGATTAGCTTAGCTAACGTTAATAGCTACTGTAATTTCGGTTTGCACTAATGATAGCTTAGCTAGCTAGCCTAACTTTCCAACCTCAAACGGCGATAGCAGGAATTCACCTGAAACAGCAGTAGCGGTCATTTAACTATTAACTACCCTCGCAAGAAGAAAACTAACTATTAATGTAATAAAATGTTTAAATGTTATATTATGACAGGGAGATCCTTGTCGATAAATTATCGGGTAACTAGTAAATACTCCGCAGGATATTCAGATACCTGACTAGTTAGCTATTAGCTTCGTCTCGCGACGCGATCTCGTGCGAACGTCTCGCGGATAACGCGGGCAGATCGCTGTCTAGGGGCATTAGTAGATACCCAGGCAGCGAACCTGCACTGGCCAGAGGGCATTAGTAGATACCCAGGCAGCGAACCTGCACTGGCCAGAGGGCATTAGTAGATACCCAGGCAGCGAACCTGCACTGGCCAGAGGGCATTAGTAGATACCCAGGCAGCGAACCTGCACTGGCCAGAGGGCATTAGTAGATACCCAGGCAGCAAACCTGCACTGGCCAGAGGGCATTAGTAGATACCCAGCCAGCAAACCTGCACTGGCCAGAGGGCATTAGTAGATACCCAGCCAGCAAACCTGCACTGGCCAGAGTAACAGGCTACAATATCTAGCTAGCTGCTTATCTTATTTGCATGGGCTTGTAATATTACACCTAACTCATTTTCCATCTGTTGAAATGCATCAAGCAATCTGCCCACAGCAGAGAACATGTCCTGCTTCAGCTGGGTTGTAGATATAGGGGCAGCTGGTCCAAGAGCAGGTTTGATGGTACTCTTGGACTAGGACTAGAATGACTGGCTAGATTAACTAACTTAAGTCGGTTTGATGGTACTCTTGGACTAGAATGACTGGCTAGATTAACTAACTTTAATCGGTTTGATGGTACTCTTGGACTAGGACTAGAATTACTGGCTAGATTAACTAACTTAGGTCGGTTTGATGGTACTCTTGGGACTAGAATGACTGGCTAGATTAACTAATTTAAATCGGTTTGATGGCACTCTTGGACTAGGACTAGAATGACTGGCTAGATTAACTAAACTAAGTCGGTTTGATGGCACTCTTGGACTAGAATGAGTGGCTAGATTAACTGACTTAAATCGGTTTGATGGCACTCTTGGACTAGAATGAGTGGCTAGATTAACTAACTAAAGTCGGTTTGATGGCACTCTTGGACTAGAATGAGTGGCTAGATTAACTAACTTAAGTCGGTTTGATGGCACTCTTGGACTAGAATGAGTGGCTAGATTAACTAACTTAAATCGGTTTGATGGCACTCTTGTCACCAAGGTTCTATGGAGAGGGGCGAATAATTTTCATTATCGAGCTACCAAACGGTAGCTAAAACCAAAAGTTATCGTTTTCTGGTGTGTTTTTTTCGATACGTTAGCGCACAATCAACCGATCACTTATACTTTAGATATTAATAGGTTTTTATTTCTGAAGAAAATACATAAACGCCGCTTTGTCTCCTCTTTCCTAATAGCCACTAGTCGTGTTCTGGCTTTCGGCTTGTGTGCTTGATGCCACCTATTTGGACTATTCCACTTTATCTTTGGGTGAAACTATTTACTTTCTTGACCGAAACTGTAATATTTAACAATATATAGTAAGATTAAGGGATCAGACAAGTGAAAGTTATTATGTTATAACTGCTAAATTATTATTTATTACGTCAAAATGTTGAACCTGTTATTTTATACAGGCACATCTTTCTGTGTCCCCTCAAGAAGGTGTAGTGGTCTCATCCATAGACCATCGCGCAAATATGGCGGCTTCGCAATGGATGGAAGGTTTGAGCGAGTAAAAATGAAATGATTTCGCTTCAGTATTATTGTTCTCAGTTTCGGCAACAGAAAGGTATGGCAAACAATGTCTGCATGATATGTTTTCAGGGTAAAATAATTCCACTTTCTTTTTGATTTTGCAATGGGTGGCTGTGTTCTTAAGCTTGATGTAGAGCATAATGGGCAATGATTGCTACCTACCTTGCTAACACTTGGTCCCCCTGTAACGTGCGTTAGCAGCAGGGTGAGCAGGGCTGAGATGTCAGTGATGCTGGAAACCTTTGGAAGAATTTACCTATCGGGCCTTTAAAGACGGATGCCCATTAGGAAACTGCACGGTTTCAAATGGAATAGCCTGCAGGACAGAATGCTTGATGAGAATTTGGTAGCTAGCATTTCTACAAATGCAAACAGGACTTAATCAACAAGACATACGACTGATAGTGATTTGGTAACGACGAATAGCTAAATCCATGTTAAAGTTCAGTGTCTGTAATCTGTTTGACTACTTGGATTAAGTTTGTGAACTCGTAGGTGCGAGTGATTTATATCATTGAACTATAACTTTTTTCTCTTGTGCATCAGTAATTTACATTATCCAAGACAAAAGCACACATTGTGTTTTCTTATCTAGCGTACTGCTTAAATCTTTTATGTCATATTGCAAATAACCAGCTAGCTAGTTAAATCACAAAGTCATTCATGGTTATAATCGGATTTCATTGTAGAATATTTGTATAAATATGTCAGTAGTAGCCATAACAAAACTAGAAGTGTAGGTTCCTTGTTATAAGCAAGTGTTTGATCAAAACTTGAAATGTACATTTTATTCCTTGATTGGGTTCTTACACATAGATGTTTTGTAGAACTACATCACACTTGGAGGTAATTTAATGTAACAAAGACATTCCCAGCCTACCTGTAACTTGATCAGTCAAAGGAAAAATCAGTTCCTAAAGTGTCGTAATCTCAGGTATATAGCCAAGCTGTAAAAAAATCAGACCTCTGTGCTAGGTGGCTAGAAATGTTTAGCACTTTGGCAAATTCTCTTTAGGTTTTGTTTAAAAAAAGTCTATATGTACATCTAAATATGTTCACACTATTACTCGAATAGAACAGAACAGAATTTGGCTTCAAATTAGAAATTTTATTAAGTGTTATTCATTTGCTGACTACTGATTGATGCCTCTCTCGTAGGTAAATTGCTTGAAAATAAATTCACCTGGCAAAAGCTGTAATATAGTCAAGCAAATGTTAATGCAGAGTTGTCTGTTATGTGCTGGGTTTTGAATTCTGTAATGTAGGCCTATATCACTTTTTGTCAGTACGACTGTTCAACGTTCAGAACAGTAGATAAAGTTTAGTGTTAGTAGGATTAAGAACAGTAGATATAGCCTAGTTTAGTGTTAGTAGGATTAAGAACAGTAGATATAGTTTAGTGTTAGTAGGATTAAAAACAGTTGATATAGTTTAGTGTTAATAGGATTAAGAATAGTAGATATAGTTTAGTGTTAGTAGGATTAAGAATAGTAGATATAGTTTAGTGTTAGTAGGATTCAGAACAGTAGATATAGTTTAGTGTTAGTAGGATTAAGCCATTCAGTGATATAACAGTTGCTTATTATTTTTATATTAGCAGTTGAATTTTTATTTATTTGTAGTTAATTGTATTTCCGACATTGGCATGAGAATTACTAGCTGAGCATCTAGATTTGATATTGCATCTTCAATAGTGTAATGCAATATCAACAACATTTACATAACTGTATTTTGCAAATAAATGTAACTGTACCATGAAATGTACATGTAAATGCAAGTTTAATTAAAAAATACATATTTTGACTTAAGTAAACTCTCCAAAATAGCACTGATAGGTCATAAGTGATTTAATGCAGAAACAATTATTAAAACCTGATAAATAGGGTCAACAAACTGGTAAAGCAAGGAGAGCAAGATGCTACACCAGTATTATGTGAAATATACACATATATTAGTCACTCTGCATAAGTGTTTGGTAAATACTTTTACTATTACAAGTATTGTTACAAGTTTGGCAAGTAGGCCTACTATTTTACTCTTGTTGCCAATGTAATTTCAGAGTTATTTATATGTAAATCGTATAAATCTCAAAAGCAGGACATCATTTCATTGCATTTTGGTTATTTTACATGATAAAAAGTGAGTAGAAGGAAAATTTTGCACAAGCCTCATGGAAGGCATAACTAAACAAAAGTTTTGTTTTAACAAAAAACAAGCATGTTTGCTTAGCTTATTAGTTGTTGGGAATGGGATTAATTTCCTTGATCGATAAAGAATAATGTTCCAATTAGTAACCTACGTGTATTCTATCAAAAGTGCTAAACACAGCTCCTACATAGAACAACATAGAAATTGCATAACAGCAATCCATCTCCCACCAAAAATAAAAGTTTAACTGACAACTTGGAACCAGGTTTCTAGACATGCATTAAATATGTTCTTGGATTTAATTTTAGCATCAGTCGTGATTAATCATTTAGGCTAATTTATTTTTAGTTTATGTTTAGGACTTATTTTGGTTTGTTAAACCATCCCTTAGTGTTTACACTAACTGACAAGAAGAGAAAAACATGAAATGTAAAATGAAAATTTAAATAAAAAGACCATCATGGATGTTGGTTGAAACATTTTAGCACCTTTACAAAATAGGGCTGCATGATTTGGGCAAAATATCTAATTGCGATTTTTCCACAGAATATTGCGATTTAAATTGCGATTATTTTTAATCCATTAAATCCTAAACCTGTTACAAATATCTATCAAATATAAGTATAAACTTCTACATAAAAAATATTCCCAGGGTTGTCGGATTAAATGCAGTTATCAGTTTTATTTTTAAAACTCAATACCTTTAAAGAACAACAAAATAAATGACAAATTGACATAAAGGTTTAACTGCAACATCGGTAACTGACTAGTAATTAGTGAATGTTCAGGAAGGTTGAATTCTTTCTGAGCTGCTGTCAGAGCCGACTTCTTCCAGCTGGCAGAGCAATGTCCCACC
This sequence comes from Brachyhypopomus gauderio, assembly GCF_052324685.1. NCBI lineage: Eukaryota > Metazoa > Chordata > Actinopteri > Gymnotiformes > Hypopomidae > Brachyhypopomus > Brachyhypopomus gauderio. Next base: position 3,643,515 of record NC_135226.1, read on the forward strand.
AGCTTCTTACAAACACCAACTCCTCGGTCAACTCTGTCATCTTTAAGTGCATTTTCTGAAAAATAGTAGTTAAGGGGGAAAAATTATTTGAAAAATATTTTATTTCATATAGATGGATTTATCATCTTCCTGTATTATGTTACTATATATATATATATATATATATATATATATATATATATATTAGGCCTGTGTTGAAAAAATCGATTTTCCGATTCAGAATCGATTCGCATATGATGATCTGATAATCGATTCGTATGTCCAAAGATCAATTTTTTTGTGAACTTTTACCCCGCCTCGTCACTGAATTCACGCAGGCGTGCTCGGTCTAACTAACTGTAAAACAACATGGCGTCGGACAGTGACGGTAACAACGATAGTCAAACGGCAATCTAAAAACAGAAGGACAGTTTATCCAGTGTCAGTGACTATTTACAGTTAGTCCATGTCACTGACAGTTTACCCAGTGTTTTTACAGTTTAAAAAAGTTAAAAATGCTCTTGTAACGTTGGGCGCAAGGCGATGGACGAGACAGAATCCTTTGCACTTTCCAAATCGTTACGTTTATTACATTTACCGAAGAGCAGACAGCGCACATAAAACACGTTTACATAGAACATGTGTGACTCAAACAACGAGCACAGGACGCTGCGCGAACGCACATTAAGTAGACAAACCACACAAACCCCACGTGATGACGAGACGAGCCACAGGTGAGGATTATCACAAGACGCACCCGCACCCACGGAGATCCACAGACGCAGACGAGTAGACGCAGACAACGTTAACACACGCCCAACAGGGAGGGGTCGGGAACCGTAACGTGAGAGTTCTGTTCTTATATTCTCACTTTAAAGAAAAATACACGTTTACATTTTATACTTTCAGTTTATTAAGTGTGAGCACTTTTAAAATAAAAATGCATTTGGTAGCAACAGCTTTTGGGTGACTTCTTAATTATTTCAATCATAATAATAATGCACTGGTTAGTGTCCCAGTAAGAGTCCACTGTTGCAGATATAGACACCTCAAAGATGTCCTCTGTTTATTGTCCTGGATTACCTTTCTTGAAGGTAGATTTATGAATACCCTTTTCACCAGTCTTCCAGCCATCAGTAACTACCAGTAACTATTTGCTGATTAATATTGATATAATACTAGTTTTAACATGTTGCTTCTGTACATAGTCAGGAAACAGCTCAAATAAATACATTTTTAATAACACTAAACCCCGAATTGGATCTAATCGGATCGAATCGATTAAATCGAAATAAATCAATTCTTAATCTTCAGAATCGGAATCGGATCGATTCTTGGAATTTGAATCGATACCCAGCCTAATATATATATATATATATAATATCTTCAAATCACATTTATCAAAGTGTAACAGCTTTAATTCATTACTGGACAGACCTAAATGATAAAACACATATTAAGACATTTTTTCGGAGTAAACTAACATTCTTTTTGTCTTTACAGCATAGTCAAGATTGCATAGAGATCGTTATTTTAAAGAGAGAGAGATCTTTATTAAATGTGACACTTACCGATCGCAAAATGGAGTCTGTGCCCAAAACACTGTAGCCTGGTGCACTCGTTTATTTCGGCTGCCTTTATCATGTTAGATGCATTATCTGTGGTTATGCACAGTTGGCCAACGCGTCTTTTAATCCATTCACAATGTTCTCTCCCGTATGGTCAAGAGGAAAGTACGACATCTGTAGACAACGGCTCTTTAATTCAAAATGTTTTTCAATTCAAAATGAAATTTATGAAGTGACCAGTGAGGCTTTGGTGAAGTTCAGCGGTTTGGCTCGACCAGATTATCTGTCGTTATCGCGTAAAGCTAGGTTAATACTTTCGCAAGTGACCGTAGCGCGCGATTTCGCACATCTCGCGCCACGCTGCGCGAGCGGCGGAATACACATTCTTTGCAGTGTTGTGGAAACGATATATGGTAGTATAAAGAAACACCCCTCGAAAACAGGGGAAGGAACATTTACCTGACCAATTTTAATACTCCACACACCTGTTTTTGGCCAATGTCAGTTTTCCTGAAACCAAAATGCACCCACACACACGATGTGCCATTTTTCTTTGGTACCAACTCGTCCACTGGACTTTGGGCCTCGCACGGTTGCTCAGATAAAAGGTTAACATCGAGCGCAGTGCTGCTTGTTTTTAACTTTCGGTTTCTGCCTTAGGGACGTGCACGACTAGCGGCTTCTGATTGGTCAACAGCAGGCCGTCGCGAGTTATTTTTATTTTTTTGGTTGTTGGGTTGATTTTTCCCTGGTCCTACTTGCAGGCTATCGGCTCATTCAAATCGCAGCTCTTGCGATTGGAAAATCGCGTCCATACAAATCGCGATTTTGATTAAAAAACGATTAATCGTTCAGCCCTATTACAAAATGTATATACAAGTCTCAATGTTTTGTATATGACATTATTAAATAAAAAGTCAAATGCATGCACTAACCAACACAGATATCCAAACAGTCTGCTTGACAGTGCTGCTAACATTGGCTACATTCTAGTAACTTGAATAATTTTCTAAAAAGGCAAATAACCGATGGCCACCCTGGTAATTAGGCAGGTTACCCAAACATGCAGCACTACAGCACAGAAACTTTATTTAGTTAGCATGCTAAGATTTTTTAAAGAGGTTTTTAAGTGTAACGATAACTTTGCCTCACAATGATTGCATTGAATGTCCATGTCTTAAATAATGATTTTACGACAGTGAAATTGTCATCCTATTTTTCCCAAACTACTTCTGTCATAGTTTGTCTATGAAAGAAGCAGGAAGCAACCTGTTGTTTGTTGTTTACTTTGAACTAAGTGTTCTGTGATGTTAGCTGAAAGAAATATATTAAATATTATTGAATATATCAGTGCTTTGTCATACATGTAGAAAATATGTAATGGCACCCCAGTCAATTTACAGCTTCTAGCTTATCATTTGCACATGTTGAAGTATAACAACATAAACATGCAGAAAGCTGCATTGTGCAAGCATGCTGTTGAACTCATGTAAACTACTGTGTGTGTGTGTGTGTGTGTGTGTGTGTGTGTGTGTGTGTGTGTGTGTGTGTGTGTGTCAATATTACCAACATTAGACATTGCAGATGAGTTTTGATTTATCACAATTTTAAATGATCCAACAAGCATAATATTAGTAAAAATAATATTTGCTAAACAAATCACATCATGGGGCCTTTTTTGGAATAATGTGTTCTGACGCACATCTCAGCTGCAATATGAAGCTGTTTTGGCACATGGTAGCATTTTGATACATTCTGGAAGTTTCCAGGAGTAAACCTAATGAAACAGTATTAAATGGTCTGTAACCAGTACAATTATGATCAGCATGTCCTCCTCTGAAAAAGATCAGTTTTATATAAGAGTGTACCTTAGCTTAAAAAATAGAACCACTTCATATAAAACCTTCAGCATCGCATGAGAAATCCTTAAAAAAAAACCTATATAAACTGCATTTTTAAATGTTTAAGTTTTGCATTTCTTTTTATTCAGTTTACAGTTACAGGACAATATTTTATGTAGCTTTAAATATTATTTTGGAATACTAATTGCACAGTCCTAAATGGCTAATGGGACATCTCACAGATATTGCTTCATATTTACTGGAAGAATACTTTAGTACTGTTTAATAACTGTTAATCAGAATTTGACAAAAGTTTCAATAATTAATTACATTCTGTATTTTATTCAATTTTTTCATCTCTCAGAAACAGTCCTGAGGCATGTCTGCTTTGAAGGAGAGTACCAAGAAAGAAGAAAATGACAACTCCGTGTCAGAAATCTCAGACAATGTAATGAGCAACCAAACCTTCTCTCCTGGAGAAACTGCTTTGGATCCAATGCAGTGCTCACGTGAGAACGTGACCCCCAACAGTGACCAAGCAGATCTCCTGACGCATGTTAGTTTTATTGACTCTATCTGTGCTGATGGGCCAGCCAAAGCTGCTTATGTCAATGGATCAACTTCACCCAATATATCGGATGAAATTCTACTGGACATTTCCAAGAATGTTCCAGGATTCTTGCCTAAATCATTGCATGCACAAAACTCTACTGTCACAACTAACATCCAGTTTGAGGAAAATGATCCACTTAGGAAAGACAGAGAAATGACAATAAGACAGATGTTAACTGCTGAAGATGTTGAACATCGTGGTATTTGGGGCTTTGATGCAGAATCTCCTGAAAATTCATTAGATAGCTATGATGATGGAAGTGATCTTAGCTGGAATCCACAGAGAGAGTTCATGAAGTTCCTGCTGGATGATCATGATCGTTCTGAAACGGAAGAAAAAATTCCGACAGTTTCTCCATCTATCAGCCATAGAAAGAGGAAGCGTAAAATGGACATGGTTGTAATGGTAGATCCCTCAGAAGATCTCTACACAGATTTGAATTTAGATTCAAAAAATGATCACCTGGGTGATGGAACCCAAACGGACAATGGTGGTGTCAACAAGGGAGATCCGCAGTGGAAACAACCTGGAGCACATTCAGCAAAAAACCTGCCATACTCAAATGGAACTACAGTGGCCTTCAAACACTTTTTCCCTAAACCAGCGAAAAATAGAAAAAGTCAAAAGCTTGGGTTTGTCAAAGAAAATCTATCAACAGACTCTGGTTCAGAGGAGGAGCCTATGTTTTTTCCCAGCAATAGCAAATTTAAAGATAAATCTCATTCACGAAGGCACATGAAAAATCGTTCAAATGCTCCACATCAAAAGCCATTCATATGCAAAGAGTGTGGAAGGGCCTTTTTTGATCACAACTCCCTTTTAAAACACATCACTATTCACCAGAGTAAGAGAAAGAAATGTGTAGAAGAAATTAAGGGAACTGATAAACTTACAGATGAGGGCAAAGATGCGAGGTTTCAGTGCCCACAGTGCACTTTTGGAACGAACTGCCCCAACACCTTTGTGCAGCATGCAAAAACCCATGAGAAGGACAAGAGGTACTATCACTGCGAAAAGTGTAATTATGTGGCAATGAATGAAACTGAGCTGAAAGGTCATATGCTTTGTGAACATTGTGTAAGTGATGCTCAGTATCTGATAATAGGAAAGCAAGATGGATTAGAGGAAGAAAACGATGCATCAGATATAAATTCAGCAACTTCGTGTCCAGCCTTATTCTCCTGTAAAGTTTGTCCCTTTAAAACGAAAAACAAAAACATCCTTAGGAGTCATGTTGAGCGATTGCATCAACAGATTTTTGGTGGGGATTCAGAAGATTTGCACAGTTTGGAAAGTAATGAAAATAGGTCCCCAACTAAACAGTCTTCCTCTTTCTGCAGATTGCCCAGTGCAGGTTCACAATCAACGGAGAAGGAACCAGAACATCTCTTATCTGTGAACTCTAGGAAAAAAGAAAGCTCAGTTTCTGATCAAACACAGAGGCTATTACAGATGGACAAAGCTAAACAAAAAGATACAACAAATGATAAATTGCGTAAAAATGAATCCAGACTTGACAAATCGATTAAAACACTCTTGTCTCGAAAAAGGCATAATGAACACAATGGCTCAGAAAGCAAGTCTAATCAGAAGTCTGATAAAGTCACCATAAAAGCGAAATGTCCAGACCTTGGGAATGACCGTGGTGATGATTCCCTCGATCCGGAAACCACAGTGTCTGGGAAAGATCGTACAGCATCCCTGTCCAAGACCAAGAGGGACCTGTTCTCAATGAAGGAGGAGAGCTCGCTTACTGCTCTGAAATCGGATGGAAATGGTCGGTCATGTGAAGGGCTCACAAGCTGTAATGATGACTTTGCCCAGATAGAAAAATCAAGCTCCAACTATGAACGTTCACCATTAGGGAAGTCGGCTTTAAAGAAATCCCCTTCCAAAAGGAAAATGTCCACTCCATTCCATAACATGCAAGGCCAACATATTCTAATTGACTTTCCTAAATGTAGGCAAATTTTTAAGAAAAAGGATATGATTGAAATGTATAAGGAAGTGAATAATGAGGACGGTTTTGTACACAATTCTACCCATAACTCTAGTTCACAGCTTACTACACCTGAAGTTAACGATGGTCTATATATCAACAGCCAATTTTTAAGCAAACGTTCAGCTCCTACAAAGGGAAGTCCACGTGCCTCGATTGGTCATTTAGACCAAGATCCAGATTCCCCACAAATGTTTTCGATCAAAGAGGAATATATGGAAACAGAAGTATGTGGTGACACCTCTGAGTCAAATTCAACAGTGAACCATGGGGCCCATGCAGACTTTGAGGCAGATCTAAAGTCTTGCCCGTACTGCCCCGCTCTGTTTGAGTCGGGGGTAGGTCTCTCCAACCATATTAGAGGGCATTTACACAGGGTGGGTCTGAGCTATAATGCACGTCATGCCGTGTCGGTGGCTCAGGTGGCTTGCCAAGATAAAGTGCCTCCTATTCGACGCAGGATGGTTGCAGTGCCTCAAGTTAAAGCAGGTGACCTTTCAGTTCTCTCATATCATCTTCTCTGAAGTGCAAGACTCATGAAATTTATATTGAATGGTACCATTTTAGAACACTTCTTGTCCCATGTTGAAATTAATGCTATATCAAATTCATATTGCTGTGGGCCTTGGGGAACTGTAAAATGACTAAACTGTATGAAGTTTTTTATGTTTTAGGTTAAGTTAATTCACTGTTGATTCCAAATTAGATTAGCAACTGTTCTCTTAAATTATTCCGTATTAATAGATTGGTTTTGCACTGTGTGATTTCGGTGGTCTGATATGTTTGTTGCATGTCGTTAAATTATAAGAGCTGCTACAGTTGAAATCGCAATCAAATTCTCGCTAACATGCAGTGAAAAACAAACTGTCCAATAGTTTTTTTTTCTGAAAGTAAACCTGCAATTTTAGGAAAATTACAATAGGTCTGCTTTAGACCCATATGTCACTAATTTTTTCTTTTTATTTTTGCACAATTCCAACAATGTCCTAATGGAGTGCCACATGCTTCCTTTTTGTTTTGTTATGCCATGGTTTATTTGCAGTAGGCACATGGGTTGTGTGTAAATCCAAGCTGCTCTTTCTTGGTTGCTTTTTGATGTGAATCATCGAAACACTACGATTTTTAAGCAAAATATCAGACATATCCAGAAGATAATCATAACCTGTATTTGGTCATAGAAACACACCTTCAAAGACCATAGATTATAATTCACAACCAAAGACATTTCTTACCATCTTCTACCATCTTCAACAGCGGGATCATCACGATAATTGCCCAGTATTTACCCTGTTATGGCATTACAAAATCCCAACAGAGTATTGCCCATCTAGGTGTATTTGAAGTTTTCATTACTAATGTGCATCTTGCAAAATGATTGTCACTTTGTTTTTCATTGCAACAGAGGAGGACTCGCCTCAACCCGAGCAGCTGTTGGAGCCGTCGTCAGAAGAACAGGCAGAGCAGCCAGCAGAACTTACCTGTCCACTGTGTAGGGAGTGGTTCGACACCAGAACTGGGCTGTCGAATCATGTTCGGGGTCATCTGAAGCGCCTAGGAAAAGCATGTTCTTCATCGACCACCAAATCACCTGTAATTATACTGAAAGAACTGATGCGTGATAAGAAGCAGTTCCAGCTGAAATTACAGGCTCTTGAGAAGAAGTGTCGTGCCTCGAATACTTTATATCCTTTTAGATTAAGCAACGGTCTCATTTTCTCTACTGCCAAAGTGCAACGCTTTGGACAAGGAGGCAAACGACAAGGACATGTTTCCGCTCAGGCAGAGGAGGAAAAGACAAAGACAGAGACTAAAGATGGAATGAAGGAATCCCCATCGAGTGATCTCATAGGAATTCTGAAGAAGAGGAGAGCTCACGAGGAGGTGAAGGTCAAAAGCCCCCCCCAGACGGCGAGAAAGGCCCTTCTTCTGTCTCCAGTTAAGGAACGCGTTTCGCCACTACATTTTAAAACACTGCCAAACTCGATATCAGGTATTTTGGTTAATTTTTCTTTTTTTATATACTGTGTTTCTTTCAACAGAGATCGATGTGATCCATATCTGTTTGTTCATGGTGCAGAATGTCGATTTATAATTTTCATTGTCTTAATAAATGGAAAAATGTTTTAGCAATATTATGGACAAGTTTACAAATAATCAGTAAAGGAAATTGATTCAATAGTTACTGCTGAACATAAATATATTTTACCAAATTAACATCCAGTTTGAGTTGTTAAATTGATCAGTAGTAGGCTGTTGGTTTTAAATTGAAATCTATACACAATTGAATGGGTGTTCTTGATTGAAAAGCCATTAGCGCCAACATACGCCAACATGTATTTGAAGTAGACTGCTGCAGTTGGTCGAACAGACAGCACAGTACTCTATTCATTTATTTATTAATACTTTGAAGTTTTTCTGTTCAATGACTGGAAGTTCTAACTGATAACCTTTTTTTCTCTTTCAGAGAAAAGTGAACTGAACAGAAAAGTTTGTGTTCACTGTAACACAACTTTCCACAGCGGAGTTAGCCTCTCCAATCATTTGAGGGCATATGCACGGCGACAAAGAAATGCACTTTTGGAAGGAACAAGTAAGAACAACAGTATACTGACAGGTGCAGGTCAGAGGTTATGGATGAAAAAGAGAATGTGTTGTCCTTGTCCTCTGGGTGACGGCAGGTGACAATAAGCCACTTAAATAGGCAGCAACTTTTTCATGTTTTATGATAAATTATTTAGGCTTTTTCAATAAAGTAATTTCATCAAATGTGAACCCTTGTGTGATTCAGGGCATGGGTTTTTCTTCGTTTTCTAAATACAGGCAATCACATTGAAATTATTGTCTGAAATATAATTCAACAATAACAGTAATATGCTATGGCTGCAATAGAAAATAGATAAGGTGTAAAAACAACAGAATATTCATTTAATCTTTAAGGTACTATTATTCTTGAATTAAGCGTTTTATTTTTTTCAGCTTATGACTGTAAACAAAGAAAGCAGAGGTCAAGGTCTGGGTCAAAGAAGAAGACTTTTCCAATGTTACACACTCCAGAGGAAATTTACAGACTCACCTGCCGGTATTGTGTTTGTATATGTATATTACTGTTTTGTAATAAGAATGGCAATTAATCACTTTGTGATGATGTGATTATTGTGTGTGTGAGTGTATGTGTGTCTCGACCCGAGTCACTATTGACTTGCGCTGTCTCAGGACGGGCTGTGAATCAGAGGGGCCCATTGGAGGTGCAGTAGGCAGAAATTCCTAGCAAGCAATATCTACCTATACTGTTTATTTACAATAATTTAATTTTAGCAGTGATTTTTTTTGTTTAGTTTTTTTTAGTACAGGTTTTAGTGAAATTTGAGTGTCTGTGAGAATTAGTGCCCCATCCAGTCAAAGGGGCATTTGTGAGTTCAGGCACTAAAGTTGCATGAGAAGGCCTCTCCACGTTCCAGCTCATCTCAAAGGTGTCCAGTGGAGATGAGGTCAGGGTTCTCTGCAGGTTCCTCAACACCAAACATGTTAAACCAACTCTTTATGGTCCTTACTTTGTCCAAAGAGATGCATTCATATTGGAACAGGAGAGTCTCCCCCTCCTTCCTGTTAATTCAAGAGCATGTCTAAAGTGTCTGTATGCTGTACCATTAACATCCCCTTCACTGGGACTGTAGGGCTTTGCTCAAGCTGCGAGAATCAACCCCGAGCCAATTATCCCTCCTCCAACAAACCATATTGTTGGCCATATGCATTCCAGTATGTAGCGTTTTGCTGGCATCTGACAGAAAGACACTATTCATTCCTCGAAAGCATTTCTGCTGCTGCAGAGACGTGTGGCAGCGTGCAGTGTATTGGCACAGTGATCTTATGATGGTGTGCACAGCTGCTCAGTTTGAACTGGTAGTGAGTGATGTAAGAGGATAAGTGATTATTATGGACACACACACACGTATGTAATAACGTGTGTGTGATGTCCCTCAGCTCTTGGCAGTACGGCTCTTTAAGTTTACATGATCTGGCACTTCATCACCAAGCTGCCATTTCTTCTAGATGCTTCCATTTCCCGACTTACAGTTAACATGAGGGGGGGGGGGGGGTCCAAAGTTTGGGTCAAATAGCGCCGGCTAACGTAGCTATGAATAAAAATACACAAGAACATTTCAGATGGACTCCAGCCTAATTGACTAACAATTAGTTGACCGGCGGAAGCCATGGTCAGTGACCGTATCAGCTGTGTTACTTTGTCAAGCCGTTCATACCCGCGAAGATGAGTAACTTTGACATGCTCTGCCTCTGTGTGCAGGTTTTGTGATTTAGTCTTCCAGGGCCCACTGTCTGTGCAGGAGGACTGGGTGAAGCATTTACAGAGGCACATTATGAACACTGCTGTACCACGCACAGGAGCAGGGATGGTGGAGGTCTCTTGCTTTCCTGAAGAGCCCAGCTCGGACACAGAACCACAGACCCAACCATCTGCAATACAAACAAGCTCATGAGAACAGAAGACACAGGCAGGAGACCTGTCGGTCATCAATGACATATAATGTATTTGTAAATGGTTTTACCTCCTGTGCAAGTTTTTATGGTCTTGAATAATAAGTAATTGAATTTTCACACTTCAGCGCACAATGTTCAGCTCTTAACCCAACTGTTTTTTAGTATTGTTACATTGTCCTTGTGTTTTATATGATTCGTTAATAATAGTGCTCATGGTGGATGAATGTGTTGAGATTTCAGTGGAGACCAAAACACAACTGGTACCTCGGACACTTCACAAACCTCAGTTCTTATTTTACAGAAACTGAAGTAGCCGCTACACAACCTGAAATAAAACTATGATTTTCTTTTTTATGAAGTTCCATTTAAACCTCTTGTTCTCCCACTTGATCATCTATGGTGCAAATGTATAGAAAAAATAGTAGATATATTTACTTAACACATTTTTAAATTACGATTTACAAGAAACAAATTGGTCTGTCACTATTAGGGGGATAAACTGATTTCTATAATGTGTATACATAATTATGCGTTTCATCTTTTGTGTCAGAAATTGGTCATGCACACACCGCATCCCCTTATTTTGACTACTGTATATCAGGAAGTAGGTTTTACCATTTGTGCTGTTACTTATGTTCAGTTATTTTACTATTTTTGTTATGAACAGTTTAAAATAATTTATGTCAAAATGTAAATCTTGAAAGATTTTTTTGTCGTGCAGAATAAAAGGTTCTGTTTTTTTTGATGTCTTAACCTATTGGAATATTAATACTAAGCTGGGATATTAATATTAGGCCAGGAATGTAATAATGTCATACTGTTTTAAATGTCTTAATTTTGACTGTATGTTCTACATGATTACTTTTTGCCAAGGATAGCAGTTTGTTTCTTACATAAAACTGGTGAGTAAGTGTAGAGATATACTGTTTTCTGTCACTGAGGTGTATATTTAAGTGCTTTTGGTATAATTTACAGTGCTCCGTGTTCATAGTACCATTCATGTCTATGTAATACGTGTTTTGGAGGTGTATAGTTGGAGCTTGAAGCCTGATTCCAAAACCAACAATAAGGCACCCTCAACTCCTAACACCAACACTCAGTTTCTGTCCCCGAGATCATTTTAACCACATATGAGGGTAGTGGAATGTGTTCAAGACAGGCAGTGTTGCCTTTGTTTAAAATATATATTAAAACCTACTTAAAATAACTAGCTAATAGCAGAGGATAGTTAGATGTCTAGTAAATGGATAACAATTTGGGCAGGAGCTGTAATCGTTACACCATATCTGGGTAGTGTGCCTACAAGGTAAGTAAAAAAAATTAAACGAGAGCAAGTAGCCTACTGTACTCATGAGTGAGAAAATGGCCTCTCGCCTTGAGAAGAAATGCCGCAAGCACAGCAGCGCCGCCTCCTGGACAATATTAGTCTTGATAATGCGTTAGGAATTGTGGGGATAATTTATGTGACAGTTTTCGTAAACTTAAATAATAATGAATGTACCAAGTGTTAGGCTAAATAATATGGATGTAGATGCTAAAACTAAAAGGAGTGTTTAAGTGTCGATGAATTATGTTTGCTAAGATTTAATACGCAAATTATTAGGTTGATCCAAACATTACAATGTTTGTGATAGCGTACCCTATACCGCACTGAAACTAGTTTTCAGGAAAAATAAAAAAAAACATTTTCCAATAAGACAGTTAAGTTTAGTTGTTAAGCATTGCTTATCACTGGAAACTATAGCGTGGTGACGAGAAATTAAGAATGTTGCTTCCATGAACGGAGGAAATGGTTTCGTTTCCTGCTGTAGTTGGATATGCCGGTTGTTTCCTGTTGTAAAAACCTGAGGGAGGTCATGTGACCAGAAATGAGACAGCAATGGAGATGATTAGCCAAGTCTCAATTTAGGAAAAGTATGTTGCTTTCACCACCATGTTTTAGTAATCCTGATCAGTTGAGAAATACACAAATTCCAAACATCACATAATTTTACACCAACTGTAATTAGTTGATACCGCACCCAAACACTTTTGTACTTATTTAATAATTGTATTTTATGTACATGAATACACCCTACATCCATAAATACAAACCGTCCTGGCAGAGTCCAAAAGAGGGTCTTCAAATATCCATTTGTCACACAGCAAAGACAACAGTTTCCTCTCTCTCTCTCTCTCTCTCTCTCTCTCTCTCTCTCTCACACACACACACACACACACACACACACACACACACACACACCACACACACAGGGTAACAAAGTAACAACAGGGTAACAGTGTGGTATTAGAAATCATAAGCCATAATTCAAAGCAATGCATTAATTAATTCTCTTAAAATAATTATTTTATTTTATCCTAGGCCAATACACATATTTCCTCACCACCATCCCACCCCCACCACTCATGGGGGGCTGCCTTAAATTATGAAATCATTATGTCACAGTCACACAACCTTGAGATCTAATACTATTCTACGCTACTCTACACTGTTGCTTGCAATGTGGTATAATCAACTGAACAATCCACTAAGCGTGGTTTTATGTTTAAAAAAATTGTTTAACAGCATATCCAGTAATAAAATGTAATTTCACATATTCAAATATGCAAAATAATAATAAAAAAGACTTTACAATATAATACTTAATACATATTTCAATTTTCCCATTGTGTAATTGGGGCAGAATTCCCATTTCTAAATCACATTTAGCAAAACACTTTATAAAAATGTATACATCCATTTTCTCTTTGTGAATACATTCTCCTCTTGACCTAACAAATCTTACTCTGTCTACAAGAAGTACTGTAGCAAGACAAGTTCAATACATATTACAGTGGTTTGATCTATCATGGACATTACCATCTTATAATATTTCTACATAAAGATTTGGTCATATCATTCATAATATGTGGCTAAATAGCTGAGTGTAGGTGATAAAACCACCTTAAACTGCTCAAAAAGCATTTACCTCAGAGTTACACAATATCTCTAATGATGTCCTCCTTTACCTCTAGGGGGAGAGTGTCAAAAAGATGATCCTCCACAATGAAGAAGGTTTTTTTAAGATGACAACATTGGCCAAGTTCGCTTGGAAGGTAGTCTAAACAGTTTCCTTTTAGCTCCAACTGAGAGAGTTGTGTCAACTGTCCGACAGAGTCTGGGAGTGCTGTGATGCCATTGTCCCCCACACAGAGGACTTTCAGTTTGGTACATTGGAACAGCTGTTCGGGAAGAGACCTCAGCTTATTTCCACTGATAGCAAAGTGTTGCAGGTTTTGGAGAAGTCCTACCTCATCTGGAAGTAAAGATATGAAATTGTGACTGAGATCCAGGTACCTCAGCTTTGGAAGATGAAAGATGGCTGTACAAATGGTGTCCAGTTTGTTGTAGGAAAGGTACAGTGACTCTAGATTCTTCGCATAACTTACAGATGGTGAAATAGCTGTGATCTTGTTATGCCATAGTTTGAGGGATGTCAATCTTTTCAGGTACTGAAAGCTAATGACCTCTTCAGTGGTACAAATGCTGTTGGACTTCAAATCCAGCTCTTGTAGGTTAATCAAGCTGAAAATAGCATGGGGGATCTTCCCTAGCTCACAGTTATGGAGCTCCAGTTCAGTTAAACTTGTCATCTTCTTAAGACTGTTTAGAACCAACAGTTTAGTTCCATCATTGTGTATCACTAATTTGACAAGATGTGGTGAGAGGTCTGTGAGATTTGTGGGCATCTTGTTGAGATTGCTCTTAATATATAATTTCTTCAGGTGTCTTAAATCTTTTAGAGATTCTAAGCCAATCATTTTGTTGTGTTCTGAACTTAGGTTACCAACCAGATGCAGTTCTTTGAGATTCCTCAACAGATAAACCCATGGAGGAATTTCTGCAACATCTGTAAATTTCACATGAAGGCACTGCAAATTATCTCGAAAAAAAGTAAAAGCTGTTTGTTCAACCTTTGCAGGACAGTGGTACAGGTGTAGTTCCTTTAAATTCATCATTTGTGAGACCTTGGCTGAAATTCTCACTTCAGGAATAAGTTCTAATTTAAGAACTTCAATCTCTGTGAGGTCGAACACAGCATTGGGTAATCCTGAGAGCATGAACAGGTGTAGCTCTTGCTTGTCTTGGGCATTGCAGCTTACATGTTGCCTAAGTTTCTCAAATGTCCATTCATGATTAAGGCTAATTTCTCGCAGTTTATTCTCACTGACCTCAGACAAAAAAACTCCAAAACGTTTTGAGTGCAACTGATCATACTGATCGACCATATGCAGAAGAAAAGCAAAGTCATTCTTGACGTCAGGGATGTCGCTGAAGCTGCTCTCTTCTCTGACCTTTTCAAAAGAATACTCCTTCAGTGGCCGACGGAAGAGCCAGAAGAGAGCATACAGGCACACAAGGCCATAAAGGCATATTATGGCCATGAATGTGAAAAGGAGTTTTCTTAACATGAAGGCCATGTTGTGAGTGCAGAAAAATCTGTCATAACCAGTCAGGTGCTCAATTTTAGGTTCACAATAATGGCAGAAATTGATGGATGCTGCAAAAGTAGACGTATAGCTCAGGATTAAAATTAACTTTAGTGCTTTGATGATTGTTTGGGCAACATAGAGGTTGTAAATAAAGTCACTGTCTTCCACATGAGCTCGAAATGTCCTCACCTTCTCAAAAAGAGCCTTGGCCTGCTCACCATCTTTTTTGTCCAAAATGGTCATGCTTGGGCCTTCAGGAAGAGCAGAGAACTTCTCAGTTGAGAACCTTACCTCATCGCTCCCTAACATAGGTGTAGATGAACCAGCACTGTCGTCTCGACTGTCTGTGGATATTTGCTTAGGAGCCATCTTGCCAGCAATGATTCTCTGCTTGCTTTCTTCAGAGTCTTCACATGCTGTTTCAGACAGTGCTTTTGTGGTCCAGGGTGATTCAAAACATCTGTCCAGGATTGACACAAAGTGTTCAATCTTTGAGCTCGTTTTGGGGTATTTGAACCAAAAATTACTGCTTACCATCAACAAAACAGTGTGTATCAGAACAAGATAAGGAAAATACTTTGAGTACCAAGGCAAGGCTTTGTGGTAACACATTTGATTGACAAAAACGTACTGCTGATAGTCTAGGTTTGTTGGGCGGCCTCTTGGTTGAGGTACAGAACTGACCATCCTGCTTCTAATTGGAGTATGTTGAGTGAGATGCATGTCATGCACAATGTTGTCAGGAAGATCTTGAGGGGTTGAAGGTGCAGAACCCAGGGATGATGTGGAGGTCTCCAGCAGGTTCTCTATTGTGCAGTGACTCATTCTCAGGATCTCGTGCTTCTCCTCTACAATAGGAAGGCATGCCACTTGGTCTTTGGTTAATTGCATTGTCCCAGCAAAGATGGCTAACATCAACATGACTATCCCAAGATAGTCCATAAAGACGTCCCACCATGGCTTCAGTATTCGATATGTTGGCAAGACATCATTAAGTGAGGTGACTTCAGACAGAGAAAACATGTCTGCAAAAAACAATCACAAGACATTATAAACATGTAGACATTTGATTTGATTTATTATTAAATGCCTTTAATTTAACTGTGGGACAGCATTTTTATAAATTTTATAAATGTCTTACTCTGTTTTGCTATGTAGTATTAATAAATGCAATATAAATAAGTACATAACATTTTTACATTTTTTGGAGTAAACTTTTGTCATGGTTGTTCTTTAAGAAACTTGTGTTTAGGGTAACAAGATATTCATTTAAAAGAAAAGGGCTTAAAATGATACATAAATCTGCCTATATTTATAATTTAACCATATGATAAGTGTGTTGACAATGCTTTCAGATACTGAGTGAGTGGTTTGTTGACTCTGTGTGGCTCTTACTAGGTGGCACAGTATATATAATGTATACCTGTAAAGAACAAATAAAGAACAAATAAAAGTATTAACAGACAAATTGTGAGCCTTTCTGAATTAGATCAACAATGGGTAGAACCTCCAACACAGATGTGAGTGTCATGAATGGTTTGCTGCACTGAAGCACTGTGCATGCATGCGTCTATTGTGTAACACACAAGAAAAACATGAAGATTATTAACCAAAAAGTTGCCCAGAGGGTTCCAAGTCAAATGGGCTGGTATACACTGAAGCGTAGAAGTCACATGGGCTGGTGGTATACACTGACGGGTAGAAGTCACATGGGCTGATATACACTGACGGTTAGAAGTCACATGGGCTGATATACACTGAAGCATAGAAGTCACATGGGCTGATATACACTGAAGCGTAGAAGTCACATGGGCTGATATACACTGAAGCGTAGAAGTCACATGGGCTGATATACACTGAAGTATAGAAGGCTACTATCCAGTAACCTAAAACATTATTCATATTCTTCCCCAATTTAACAAATCAGTTAAATGTAATTTAAACACACTATGCACTCATTGACAATTTAAAGTGATATTCTGATAAAACTGAACTGACAAAAATTGAGTAAAATGGATGGTAGTTTTGAATCAGAAGTTGATTCTATTATTAGTATATGTTAAAAAGTTGTTACTTACAATCATAGGAATAACAGCCAAAGCACACAAAAAATGTTTCAGATCATCAATACTAAACACTGTATGCACTCACAAAACATGGCAGCCTGAATAATGACTAAGTAGTAAAACTGGAGACAATCAATGTGTTTCCCATTCTCTGTCATTCTCAATTTTAGAATGAATTTACACAAGTTTTTTTACAAGTTTGATCTATACACTGACAGCACATACCAATGATGTATCTCCATCATTAACGGAGCCAGACACAAGCTTAAAATGGAACTGGGCATTTTAATTTAAGCTTTTAGTAATTGTATTTATGTGACAGAGGCACATAATGTTGACATGATCCTCTAAAGGTCTAGACTTCGAATTGTTAGAATAAAGAATGCAGAACTGGAATACAACCAATTCAAAAAAGCAGGCCAATATGAATGTTGTCAGTATGTTCTCTAAATGCCCATCTTAACTACAAATAGTTTGGCTTCTCACCTTTATGTATTGTAATTTATGCACTTGTATCCTGAATTACTGTACCCTATTCAGGTTACACAGGCGTTCAGAAGCATGGTTAAGTGGCAGTCTCATGAGAAGTTTAGCATGTTCTCGTGACATTTGAGAAAGTAATGATAATGTATCTATATCTGAGGTAACTGTGAGGCTGTAGGATTTTCAGGCGGTACTGCTATTGTCTTCTAGGCATGTTCAGGCAACCTACACTAGAAATGCGCCTGCAGGCACACTGACATGTCAGCACAGGTTTATTAAAGGGACTTAAACAAGGCAAAGTGTTCAACCTGATCACATTCAGACTGCACTACAATATGCGGAGAAACGACCTATGTAACACCGGAAGGAACACACGAGAAAAGTGTTTACACAACAGCTCCGTTTATTGACTACACTTAAATACTATTAGTCTGTGCATGAACTTAGATAATAGTTCAGACCAGTCTCAACAAGATTACAATCATGAAAAATTATGTGCCGAGATCGATTAACTATTTTAGCACTGTTAAAACAACTATGTTGATAGTTTGTAACAAGTTGTAGCTTTTATTACTTTTAGAGCCAAAAAAACTGAACGCGGTGAATTGTGTTGAGTAGAAAAGCCCGAAAGTTCACTTGTGTGCATCAAACGGTTCGGCGTGTTCGGTGGGAGGACGTGATGGTGTGACGGACAAACGGGTCACTTACTGGTCTTGGGATGTTCTTACTTGCTTGACAAACTACACGCTGTATCCCATAGAGGTGTTTTCAGTAGAGTTATGCCCCAAGAACCGACAGACGGCGAGTTGGTGAATAGAGACGCAGTCTGTTAGTGTATGGGCGCTGAAGGCAGCGCCACGCAGCCCGACCATGGCGTGAGGAACTGGAGCTGCAGCACGATCATCAAACGTCAGTTTGAGAACACGCACGTGTCCCGTGGCTCGCGCTGCCGCGAGCGACTCACGTTTCTCATTGGACGATCACGTCGTTCAACGTCCAACGCTGTGGCGCTTATGCACTTTGCCTCCATCACCCGGTGGTTATAGATGCACCGCTCACTTATGAACTCCTTGAATTGGTCTCGGGAATTTTATTTGCACATTTATAATGATCTAACACATTTTAGAGAGTTTCTGTTGATATCAAATATTAACAGTTTTGTTAATTTAGGGTTTATTTTTTTACACTAAATGTGACTTCCTAAGAGTGACAGAAGAATGAGACTACTTTACGAAACTGACGTGAGGAACAACAGTGGAACTGATTCTGTGCTAAACTCTTCCGTTAATAGAAAGCTTAATAAAAAACTAAGCGATTCTTAATAAGTATAACAGCACTGTAAAATGTCATTCTATCTGAATATAGCCATTATGCACTCTTCCCCTCTCTCTATCTCTCTCTCTTCCTCTCCCTCTCTCTCTCTCTCTCTTCATCACTCTCCCTCTCTCTCTATCTCCCTCTCTCTCCCCCCTCTCTCTCTCTCTCCCTCTCTCCCTCCCTCCCTCCCTCCCTCTCTCTCTCTCTCTCCCTCCCTCTCTCTCTCTCTCTCCCTCCCTCTCTCTCTCTCTCTCTCTCTCTTTCTCTCTCTCTCTCTCTCTATGAGTAGGATCCAGTTATGCCCAGCTCAAACAGACTTTCTTATAGGAACGTATTGTTGAGTTGGCACAGTAGGCGGTGTAGGAAGTGTCTAAAGCAACTGAAACCTCCCCTGGATGGTTTCTTCAGGTTTCAGCCAGTTTGCATGAGGAATATGCTGACATCACCCTCGCCCAACATTTACGCGTTAGAGAATTAACTCAGGTCTGTCTTGACATTTTGACAATAGTTGGTGAAATGTAATGTAGGTAACTGCCGGGCAAACTGACATTTTAAAAAATCTAATTATGTAAGCAATGATGCAAGAAATTCATTGTCCTCTTTCTTCCAACAGAGGGGCCTCAGTAAAGTTTTGTCATTTATCTTTTTCAATAAATATTGAAAATCCATTGTTATATCAAAATACATTACTGATGCCGTTGGACTTCTATGTTATATCTCTGCGATTTAAATAAAAATAAAGATATGAATGATACCATTAAGGTGTACTATTGATGACATGGCGGCTAGGCTCTGCTGACACTGCATGCAACATAGCATGGATTTATTTAGCCCCAAAATGAATATAAATCTAAAACATAAAGTATTATTCCAATTTATAATGTATCTTAGGGTACACACTCCCATTTAACAATGACAATGTAGTTGTTTTGCAGTTAATTTGAAGGGTGGGAACAAAATTATTTTGTCCCGTCTAAACTGATTATTGAAATATATGGTTTTAAGATTGTAATTCACGTAACAAATACGTTTAAATTAGGAGAAACGTTAAGATGTAGTCGTTAAAAACTGGTGTTAACCAACTCAACTCCAGCATATCTGACTCACCTAATTTTGTCTTCTGAAGTCCTGCATTAGCTGGACCAAGCACAATAAATTTGTGTCAGTGGTAAAACCTGCAGGAATGTATACCTTCAGTAGAATGGTTGGTTACCAATGACAGAAATGAATCACTTTGACCAGAATATATTGAATAGACTATTTGTACCAATAACAAATCTTTTTGTGTGTAACGGTATGTTGTATTTTGGCCCCTGCGAGACGCCGGAAGCGAGTCACGTGATGTGGTAACTCTATAAGTGAGGGTGACGCCGCCATTGTTGCAGCTGAGTCCAGATAGAGTGACAGTATGGCGTCAACGAGCCGGTCAGTACATTGCGTGTTTTTCACGGTACACTTCTAAACATAGTTTCGCATATACATATTTAAAACCATAATAGTTTAATAATAAATATTCGTGATGAACCACAACAAATCGTCGTGCATTTGAAACTGAATATATGTGCCTTGGTGAACAAGCACACATTGTTTCAGTTAGCCAGCCAGAGGGTAGCTTAGCTAGCTAGCCGTGCGGCTAGCGACACTACCGCGCTGGTGAACAGTAACACGGGTTAATGATGATGAGTTACCGGGCACAGGTCGTACCCACCGCGGGGTGGTGGTAGAGGTCGTGATGCCACACAACCAGCATATGCGACTCTGTCATTGTTCTTTTACGAGTAAAACCATAAGATACTGGTGGGGTACCCACAATGCAATGGGCGGACGCGAGAGAACACTACGCACCGCTTGTTAGCAACATTGCTAGCATTGCTAACATTGCTAACATTAGCCAACATTGCTAACATTCCTAGCTAGCGTTTAGCTTAGCAGCTAACTGGCTACAAACAGTAGCTAATGGAAACATGTCGACGACGTTCAGCCCGTTACACAGCGGGCAGCTCGGTCACGGTTACCGGCTCACCTGCTGCACACACCGCCGTAGCACCACATCGGTCCGTCCGTTAACGTTAGTGTGAGGGGTGAGCGGGGAGCCTGCACGACTAACCACCACAGCCGGCTGGTAATTAGACTTTACACACACACACACCAGCTCGGATCCGTGAGGGAATTAAAGTTACATCATATAACACGTGTCTAGAAATTAGGCTGCGTTTTACACTAATAATATTTCAGCAGATTTACATAAACGGGGAACTCTTGGCTGGTGATGGACACTAAACCCAGCACAGAGAAACACAGGTGTGCTGGTTCTGTTGGAGGCTGTGTCTGTAGGTTATGGGGCTCTGTGTTGTCTGACGTGATGTAACACGTTTCCTGTAAATCTGTTTGTCTCTCCTTACACTAAAGACTTCTGGTTTGAGGGATACACATAACGGTTTTTCAGTTATTTTTGGATACGAGAGAAGTTAAATCCAACGCCATCAGTTTAACCACAAGCGGTATTAACAGACTTGATAAGCAAGTGCTGTAATTTCAAACAGCTCCTTGTTGTACTGTCTCACCTGTATGACCTTGTAGTACTGTCTCACCTGTATGAATGTATTAAGACCCCGAGCTCTCATTCACTGCAGTTTGTTCCAACATCCACGTTGTCACATTACACAAGTGGCATTTGTGAATCTCACAGAATTTTTGGTTTGCACACTATAGGCCTAGTACTGGACCGTCATTATAGGACTGCACAAGTCATGCTAGGCAGAAAGGGGGAAGCCCAAAACGGCAGACAACAGTATATCTATTAATATGTATTCATAGTACATTGTCAGAGTTGGTGTCTGTTAAAGCTGTTTGTATTTGCTAAGATAAAGTGTCTAACAAGGACATTAAGGCAATCTGCTTAGCATATGTGGTTGCTGATGAGTTAGTGTCTTGTGTAATAGTTGCGTGATGTGTAGCTGAGTGGTTTGGCATGTGTGCGGCCAGGAAAAAGGAGACTGAACTGGGGTTGGAGAAGATTATGCAACGTCATTGGGACATGTGCTTTGCATACTAACATACCAAAACAGTGCAGTGTACATGACCTGGAATGCATTCCCCAGTCCAGTAGCTGTGTATTCTTGGCTTGCAGTTTGTCATAAATCCATCTGATAGAGGTGAGATGAGTAAATATTATGAATTGGCCAATAAATCGGCATGACTCATTTCTGATCACAATGGGAGCATCGCCGTATTCAAGAAACACTGTTCATGTTTCCTAAAGATAACTGGAGCGGTTAGAACCTGTAAAGAGCTGGTGTTCTAGCTCTGTCGAATTCAAGACACACAGTAAAAATAGTTGATTGGCTGGTTAATGCATTAAGCGTGTTTGTTTTAACTCGATGTTTATTTTAGTGTGTAATGAAAATGTATCGTCTCGCTACTTCCTCCATATTGGACTTCCTCCAGCTGCACACTTCGACTTTTGAGAAGTTATTTATAAATGACAACGGTGTGATGTTTTTGCAGTGGAGATGCTCTTCCCAGAGTGCAGTGCCCCAACCACCCTGATGCCATCCTGGTTGAGGACTACAGGGCGGGAGACATGATCTGTCCAGAATGTGGCCTGGTAGTAGGTATGTGCTCAGAGTGCATTGTGGGTCGCTCCTGACGGCATGCTCACTTGGTTGAATGTTGTCCGTCATGATCAGGGACTTCTGACTGCCAGGTTCACTGTATACCAAGTTAGAACTTTAAAACATTACATTGCATTCTTCTCCACACTAACACATGCAGATAGAGTTGCACGTCACAACTTCATAGACTTTTGCAGGCAATTTTAGATCATTATTCTTGTAGAAATTGGTTCTTTATAATGAACACTTTTAAAAATCTGTTTGTGTACACATACAGCAAACAAATGATCAGTTAACAGGTAGTCTCTCAGGCAGGCGCCCTTGGAGGGGCCGTGGAGGTCTTGTTGTCTATCCAGCTAATGTGTTCTTTATACAGGATATTCATCAGACATGTAGACAAATGCAGCTCTAAAATCTCCACTTGTCTGTCATTTGTCTGTCACTTGTCTGTGTTGTCTCCATCTCCTGTCCTCTCACTAACACGTTCTCCACATCAGGTGATCGCGTTATTGATGTGGGCTCAGAATGGAGGACGTTCACAAACGAAAAGGCCACCAAAGACCCGTCCCGTGTTGGCGATGCACAGAACCCTCTTTTGAATGGGGCCGATCTAACCACAATGATCAGCAAGGTAAGATGGCCTTTATCACAACTCACCTAGACACGTAAGGCAAGGTAAACACGGAGACCTGTTTAACCTGTCAGGATTTCTGTGCTTCTCCTGTTTGCAACATGTATAAAGATGCCGGGTTAACCTAGATTGTTCAAACAGAAAATGCCCGTGGTCTGATTCAGTCATGGTGCTGTTGAGACTGCTCCGTCACTGAAACAATACCTGGTCAGCCGTGCTCCTGCTGACACGGAGAATGTTGATCAGAGAATGATGTGTGATGACTGCACATGACAGCT
This sequence comes from Brachyhypopomus gauderio, assembly GCF_052324685.1. Lineage (NCBI taxonomy): Eukaryota > Metazoa > Chordata > Actinopteri > Gymnotiformes > Hypopomidae > Brachyhypopomus > Brachyhypopomus gauderio. Next base: position 3,666,874 of record NC_135226.1, read on the forward strand.
GGGCTGCAGTCCCTCTTCACCCCCGTACACTCGACCTCTAACAGGGGTGTACCTACTAAACTCACCTTGTAGGCCCAGGGGGTGAGCATGTGTGCGTACATCTGGTCAGCATACCTCCAGACTGCTTTTACACGATGGAGATACATTTACGTGAAGTCAGTTTAGTCCATGTTTGTCGACTTGCAGCACATAGTAATTAAAGCCAAAGTCTACTCACACTTGCCTGTTCCACACATTAATGCTCAAGGCTCCCCGATCCAGTTGATCAAGCTGACGAGCTTTCCTGGCCACAGGCGTTTCTTCCTTTCTATGATTATTTTGATGTGTGAATCTCTCGTGACCATCTGCCCATGTGACTAGGGCACGGGTGCGGCCAGCTTCGATGAGTTTGGCAACTCCAAATACCAGAATCGTAGAACCATGAGCAGCTCCGACAGAGCCATGCTGAACGCCTTCAAAGAGATCAGTACCATGGCGGACAGGATCAACCTGCCCAGGAACATCATAGTAAGTGCCTCCTTCATAGTAGGTAGTAGTCATTGTTTCAGGTGCCAGCTACTAGTTTCATTTTATAATCCAGAAGACCACAGCGCACAGTTCTGTTTGTTTGAATTGATAAGGCCACTTCAAAAAGAGGACGAATCCCCAACAAACCCAGACAACAAAACAAAAATGCACTGACAAGAACTGAGAATTATCACATGAATGAAGGCAGTCTTACCACAACTACAGTCAGGGGAAAAATGCTTTAGTGATGGCATAAAAATGTATAAGCCGATATGAGTGGTTTTTTTCACACATTGGGAAGATTTTTAAATTAATTTTATAACTAAAATATAAATAATGCCCAAAATAAATTATAAAATGCACTAGTACAGAAAGACCAAAATTCTTTTTTTTTTTTTGGCACAATGTGTGTGTTCCATGCAAGATTTTTTTTAATGCATTTTTTAAAAATGGGACATGGAAAAATGTCTGGGAGAGGTTTATGTAACAGGACGGTTTCAGGGGCTTTCCCAGAGTGACGAGACCAGCCAGTCTTTATCTAAATAAACTAGTTTAACATGATTTACTTCAATTGTTAAGACTCAGCAGGATCATGTAAACGTCTCACACCCAAACTGAACGTGTTCAAGTGGAAGTCCAGGCTAGAAATAGAAGGGACACCTGGGGAATGAGGGGGCGTGGCACCTGGGGAATGAGGGGGCGTGGCACCTGGGGAGTGAGGGGGCGTGGCACCTGGGGAATGAGGGGGCGTGGCACCTGGGGAATGAGGGGGCGTGGCACCTGGGGAATGAGGGGGCGTGGCACCTGGGGAATGAGGGGGCGTGGCACCTGGGGAATGAGGGGGCGTGGCACCTGGGGAATGAGGGGGCGTGGCACCTGGGGAATGAGGGGGCGTGGCACCTGGGGAATGAGGGGGCGTGGTCGATTGTCTGCATGTAATTGAATGTGCCTCTCTGCTGAACCTTTCAATTTTGTGCATCCACCAGGATCGCACAAATAACTTGTTTAAACAAGTTTATGAGCAGAAGAGCCTTAAAGGCAGGAGTAACGACGCCATCGCCTCCGCCTGCCTCTACATTGCATGCAGACAGGAGGGGGTCCCCAGAACATTTAAAGGTAAGTGCGTTTCCTGTGGGGGTCGCGAGAGCCAAACTTCATTTTGACCTCTTACACCACATTCACGGCCACATCACACCTACAAGTGTGAACAAAGTGGCAGGTGTAAACAAATCCTGCGGTGTTTTCGCATTAGTGAGAAAGTACCTGTCCAAAGGATAATGACGTGATTAGGTTATTTTAACAAGTCTCATCCGTATGAGTTCATTGGAATGGAATTTGCAGCAGTTTCCATCACTGCTGCTGCAAACGCGTAGTTGTAAGTAGTGATCGACCGATATGGGTTTTTTGATGGCTGATGCCGATATTTGGATGGCAGTAGTGGCCGATGGCCTATATGTAAAACCGATATAAATTTTTATTATTATTATTATTTTTTAACTAATAAAATACTATAATAAAAACCAATACACAAAACTAAAGAACTCAAACATTTATTTAGCACAGTCTGCTCTTACAAGACCTCCGGCTAAAAAAAAACAAAGCTAGGGCATTTCAGCCTTCCTGGACGGAAGACTATGGTGGTGTGTATGTCAAAGATCGTGCTGTGTGTACACTGTGCTATCACAACGAGGCAGTTTTCGAGACAAAACACAAGACGTATTAAGATCCTGTCGAAAGAGCCGAAGCCGTTAAACATGCTGTGGCTAGGTATGGTTATTCTGATTACATGACAATAATAATAATTTTATTTGTAAACAGTGTTCTCAAGTCTCACGCTTTGAGCAAGTTAGACAAAATCTCCCGGTTTTGTAGAATGCGCGGATATATGTCGCATATTTGTTATGCCAGTCGTATCATCATATTTCGTCGTAGTTGAAATATGCACAGTGGCTGCTGCTGCTGCGGTACGCACAGTGGCACATAAGGAACATTATCTCCTTATTTGCGCTGGTACGTCACTTTAAAGTCCATTTCAATATTTCCCAGCACGTAAAACATTTTTTAATTAAGTTAAATATCTATACATATACTCGAAATTATTCGAAATAATTCGCTTTTTATCACATTATTTAATGGTTGTTTATTTTCAAAACACCCAATCTTAACGTCCTCACGTTCTCTCATGTTTTGTCCTGGAATTACAAGAGGCTCGTATTTGTTAACGTAATACAAGAGAACTGTTCAGTCAGACAGATATTTGTTGTGAAACGAAGTGGTTACAATTTCAAGCATTTTCAAGTACTTTAGCCTAAATTCCAGAACTTTTCAAACCTGGAACACAATGCAACATTAAAATTCGTCAGGTAAATGTTTTTCCTTTCTTTTCTGCGCTCCAGATTTCTGTATTTACTTTAACTTTATCCACCACTGTATTTCCCGCTGTTGGGCGGGTACCAGCCGGCTACAGTCGGTGCTGGATCAAACCATTTTTCAGTGGGAGGTGGGGGTGTATGCACTTAATGGAAAATATGCAGATAGGTAAAAAAAAAACATATATTTTAGCCATTGAGCTTATTTTGAGTACAGAAATTTATAGTAATGAAATATTTCAAGATTATTTAAAATTATAGACTTTAAATAAAAATAAATTGCTGGGCTCTTTGATGGGCCCCCCTGGCGCTGGGGCCCGGGACAACAGACCCGGTTGTCCCCCCCTGTCGACGGGGCTGCCTGCAATGTAAGCTATGCTAACGAGTTAGCCTTAGCAAGCGCAGCCGACTGAAAATACTAAATAACTCTTGGTGTCTGGGCTATCAGCTCAGTCATTTATGATCACAGATGACTGAGTGTATGTTACCAAGAGCAGCCATTAACAATAGTGAGAGCTGAAGGAGAAAAAATTATTCTTACCATTTTCTCTGATGAGACGGCATTCAGATGCAGGTTGAAGGCTTGTACTCCTGTACCTGTGCTCTCACTGATGTCTTCCTGTAAGTGGCAAAATGGACGCAAGGGGGCGCTTTACCAGTCAGAATGACAGAGCTGCCCACAGCATTGCCTGTGTGCATTGTGTAAATATTGGCCGATGCCGATAATCTAAAAATGCCAAAAATCGGCCCGATATATCGGTCAATCACAAGTTGTAAGTATTTCGGTTGAAAACGATTCTTTCCATGGTTGAGGAAGAGGAAGCACAGGCCTCTGCTGAACCTGTACCTGCACTCCTTTAGTTTAGTTTGGCAAGTATGTTTTTGACTGACTACATGTCTCTGAATATTGGAGAATTGCCATAGGATCTAAGTTTAGTGAATGTATAAATGTCTCTTTTGTCTCCCCTGTGCTCAAGTGATTCACATTGATTTGTAGAGAAATATATGGCACGTGGTTTGTGTCTCCATCATTTGGTACCTTTGCTGCCGGCAGAAATCTGCGCCGTGTCCCGGATCTCGAAGAAGGAGATCGGCCGATGCTTCAAGCTCATCCTGAAGGCGCTGGAGACGAGCGTGGACCTCATCACCACGGGAGACTTCATGTCTCGTTTCTGTTCCAACCTGGGCTTGCCCAAGCATGTGCAGATGGCGGCCACCTTCATCGCCAGGAAGGCGGTGGAGCTGGACCTGGTGCCGGGCCGCAGCCCCATCTCCGTGGCAGCCGCCGCCATCTACATGGCCTCCCAGGCCTCGGCCGACAAGAAGACCCAGAAAGGTGAGATGTGCTGTCTGTGGCCTGCTGGAATAGATTCTTTGTGGGTTCTTCATGGAATTAATTGGTGACGCAGGCATCAATACAAAGCAGGATGAGTCCAAACAGCAGCATTTGTTTTCTTGTCGATTTGTCCAGAGTCACTTCAGCTCGTGATGTTATGACTTGTTTGAAGGTGGCAGTTGGCATTGGATTCATCTTCAAACTTTGACCTTTGCACAGAAATTGGTGATATAGCAGGAGTGGCTGACGTGACCATCCGCCAGTCCTACCGCCTCATCTACCCACGCGCCGCAGATCTCTTTCCCGCAGACTTCAAATTTGACACCCCGGTGGACAAGCTTCCTCAGCTGTGAACGCCCCCGCGGCCTGGGCATCTGCTTCTTTCTACCAGGATGTGGGGGGTTTTGTACCGAATTAAATAGGTTTGCTCTTCTGACTTTAAGCCTTTTTCAAAGGTGATGGGCAGGGATTTAACACAAGTACAGGAGACACATTCCAAGGTTTAACACGCATTGCAATCTATACTTGACTGAATTTCACTTGTGTATATATTGTATATATGTCTAAGTGAGGCTTTAATTGGTCAGAATTAAGCAATTTCATACTGTAAACATTTTCTTTTGTAGGAAATGGGTGAGTTTTGTTAGTGTGTGTGCATATTTAGTAATTTAAACAATAAATGCTTTTCAGAAAAGCATGCTGGAGAACTTGTGAATTTCAATAACGAGGAAGGTCGTTTACAAATGTGGCAAAGCATTAAGTTGGTTATGTATCTGTACCACTTGCATGGCACTTAAACACATCTTTATTAACCCTTGGAACAGGAGTTTGTGTGTTTCTGTTCCAACCCTTACAGGTCAGTTATGTTAATTATCTCCAAATGTCAGTACATCTACATAATTCACACGTTTGTGTACACAAAATATATGGGCAAGACCAGTTACAGAAGATTTACTTTTGCAGTCATGATGTGAATCAATCATAGCAAAAGTTTTATTTACAACATGGTGTTTGTCTTTGAGGCTGTGGTACCACAAAGGCTCGAGTCTCCTTTGACTGAGAAAAATGATTAAGAACATCTACAGTCCATCTTCAAAGTTCAGATAATAGATAATTTAGAAAAGAATACAAGTGCTTCTGGGTTCCACTGTACACGGGCTAGAGGCTCCATCAGTGAGCACAGCCAGACTGACCTCTGGGGAGCTCTTCAACCCAAACTTCAGTATTGGACTGTAATATTTTGGTCTGTAATGAGCTGTGGTTTAGGCTGTACAGTGGCCTGAAACAAGACCTTGAATTTCAGATATTTCACACCCTAATTGTTTCCCACTGAAATGTTGGGGTTCTTGCAAAGTTTGTTTCTGGTAGATCAAAGTGAGAATCCAGTCTGATTGCCATTTCTCTCTAAGACCAGTTTGAACATCTTTAGGCCCTAGAAGGTGGGCACAAGGTAGATTTGTCTTTACCATAAAAAAAACCTTAATTACAGAAAAAGCCACATTTCAATTACTCAGATCTAGCGATCAGCATTTGTCAGGTGAACAACTGCTATTTCTAACAAACAGGTTTTTTACCTCTCACTTCAGATGTACTGAAAAACTCCAATAAAGCACAAAGACCCCATACTTGTTACACAAAGCTCTGCTACATTACAAGAAAAGGAGCTCAATGACGAGTTCTTTATGAAATCGAATAGCTTCTCAGACATCGTGTTAGAGGCTACTGGTTACAGATTTCTGGTGGCCTAAAATTCACTGAACATGAAGTTGTGGTTCTCCACAGCTGAACACTGAGGTCATGGTATCATCCCAAATGATTGTGACTGTACTTTCAGCCAAGCACGTAACTTTAAGCAAAAGGCAGCGGATAAATAATGAAAAATAAATGTAATACTTTGCTATAGGGAGATGAGTGGGGAAAAATCACAATGGTTTCTTCCATTAGGATGTAACATGGTATATAAAATTAGTAACTTTGTCTATCTAAATTGTACAATAGTGATGTCCAGGAAAGTAAACAGTTCAAAACGTACAATAGTTCATGTCTATATTACACTACTAATTACATTCAAATAGTAAAAAGTCCAGAACAGTAAGCCAGCCATATCATTCTCCAGCTAAAAATACATGTTCAACATCCTTTTGCTGGTGTTTGGCTCCCTGCCAACAGCAATCCGTTGGGTCAGAAACGTCAGAGTTTTGGGATCAACTTTGAATGGGAAGGGGATGAAAAATGATCAGCCTATAAAATGCCTTGAAGTTAAATGTACTGCATCTGTTCGAGCATGAGCCTGTGAGTGACCAGTGGCACTTTAAAAACAGCTGATGGGAAACTAGGGGTCAGTTTCCCCAAACGTGGATTAAGTTGTACTGCTGATGGTGAATCAATATTGGAAATACATTTCAGTGTAGATTGAGTCTTATTCCAGGCCTGGGAAACGGGCCTATAGTGCATTAATGCGTTGTGGTGAAATCATCCTACCAAATAAAGCTATAATACAAAGAAGAGAAACCTCTTCACAGTTGGGTGTTCATGCTGATGTTTGAAATAGTAACAACTTTGTTAGGCCTGTGTGAAACTCCTGTAGAAATCAGGAGACAGTAATCTGAAGAGATACAGCTTCCCACACTGAATATTGAATAGCACTTTGCCCCATAGTACTTAAAAATGTCAATCTGATTAAAAAAAAAAAAAAAAAAACGGCATTAGGAATGTCTGTAACATGGCACAAAGTAACAGCAAAGTGATTCAGGGCTACATTCACAGTTTTGGTTTTGTGGTGGAGGGAAGGGACTCTGGACGCCGTGGCTAACACCAGTCTGCGATGTAGTCAAAGTCTGCAAACATGTCCTGCTCCTCGCGCCCGAGGGGGCGGGGCTCCCTGGGGGGGGTGAGCACCGGAGCCTCCGACGTGAATTCTTCGTCAAAGTTGCTGACGTCACCGCTGCCCTGGATGGTGGGCGTGAAGGGCGGCTTCACTTTCTTGGCCAGTAATGCGTTCCAGTCCACGTGCTGTAGGTGCAAGCGTTGGCAACGGTGAGAACGCAGGAGAACACGCAGCACTTGAGGACCAATCAGGCGCGGTTTCTACTCACTCGGAAGAACAGATGTTTCTTTACTTCTTCAGCGTCGCGCTCCCCTGCTCCCAGACGTCTCTCTGGGTTCCTCCGCAAGAGCTACGGGCAAAACAAACATTAATGTTGCGGCTACAAACTGCCGGAGTTCACTGTGTACAGTGTCCACTCACTAGTTACTTTGTTAGTTGCTCATGGGTGTATGGCTAGGAGGTAATGGGGAAGAGGGCCGTTTACGAACAGAAGGGGCTACTGTCTAATTTTACACTTATAAACGAGTCACAGTGGCCAATGGGTGTGTGGTTTTGAGAAGTTTCAGTGTTTTTTTTGCTGTTTGTTTTTGGGAGACTGACCCTCCTCATAATGGATATGGCCTCGGTTGAGAGGAACCTCGGGTAGCGGACTTCATCGTTGACGATGCTGTCGAACACCTCCTCTTCATCATCACCGGGGAAAGGAGACTGCAGGGATGGAGACTCACTCAGCTACAACGCTACACCAAACCATAGACATTTCAAATACACTCTCAGGCGTGGCAGGAGAGTGACTTCAATTAGTGATGTTTCACACCGTAGTGTGTACAGTGTGGCCTTATGTCCAGCCAGTCACGTAAATTAGTTCTTGCTAATCCACAAACGATCTAGTGCCATAAAGTCCTATTAAGTGTCGACACTGCGTGTAATTATGTAGTTTCTCAGCCACCGGTCCTACGTGGAGAAGAGAGCCGTAGCCTAAAGTCGCCGTGGCAACACTGACCTCACCAACCAGCATCTCGAAAATGAGCACGCCCAGCCCCCACCAGTCCACGGCACGCGTGTACGACGTCTCCGTGAGGACCTCGGGTGCCAGGAACTCCGGCGTACCGCAGAACGTGCTCGTTCTGTCCCGGAAACCCATCCCTGACCACACGGACACACGGCACTCAGACTCCAACGAGATGTGGAACATCAACAAGACTGAACGCTGTAGACGGGCAACGCCTGAACAGTTCGGTTTACCTTCTTTACAAAGACCAAAGTCAGCGATTTTAACGTAGCCCTCCGTGTCCAGTAATAAGTTATCCAGCTTCAAATCTCTGTAGGTTGGGATTTCATTTCAGTGAATGTCGTACACAAATTCACCTGCACTGAAGACTGCAGGCCCAAATCTTTATCAGTGTTTCATACCTGTACACAATCTTGTGTTCGTGTAAAAACTGTAACCCCATGACGACACAAGCAGCATAAAACCTGCCAGAAGAAAAAGTTATAATGAATGACTTGAGTCATGAATGAATGAGAATTCAACAGTGACCCTGTTGGTAACTGACCAGTGAAGAATGACGTAGGAGTGCAGTTAACAAATTGCGCCAATGTCGAAACGCTAAAGTCTGCGAAAACATGGGACGTAGCTGTAACTGTGACTCACGTGGCACGTGGCTCCGAGAAGACGTCAGCGTGTATGTGCATCATGAGGTCTCCCCCGGCGGCGTACTCCATCACGAAGCACACGTGCTCCTTGGTCTGGAAGCAGGCGAAGAGGTTCACCAGGAAGGGGTGTCGCACGCTGTTCACCGTCTCAAAGATCCGCTTCTCGCACATCAGACTGGGGTGGAGGAGAAAAGCCACGTGGCCATTAGGACCAGGAGCCGTTCAGTTGAGCAAGCACCAGAACAAACGGACCACGCACCTGTCGACCTCGTCCCGAGACACAATGTCTCCTTTCTTCAGGGCCTTGATCGCAAACATCTCACCCGTGTTGCTGTACTCGGCCAGTAAGACCTGTGGAACACGTAGTCGTCTTGGTGATGTGTTTCTAGCAGCACAAACAAACGAGACGGCTCTGAAGGTCCGATCAGACGTACCTTTCCGAAGTGGCCGCGGCCCAACACCGCGATACATTTGAAGTCTCTGAGGCTGAAGTGGAATTGCTCCTCCTCATCTTCGTCTTCCTCCTCTTCTACCTCTTCCCTGGAACTTTTATCCAAGGTGTAGATAAAACAGTGAATAAGAAGAAAGATCGTTTGGTAGGTTAAAGTAACTAAGGCATACTTGTTGATGTTCTTTGGCGTTTTTGGATTTTTTTGGATGAGGTTACGTTATATAATGCATAAAATGCCTCACTTTTAGGTGAACATATCGAAGTGAGGGAGAGAGAAAGAGACAGCGAGAAAAGAGGAGAGAATGAAATGTCCACATAGTTCACCTTATATTCGTGCTCTTTTGCACAGCTATAAGCTCCAACCCGGGCGGCTGGATCTCGTGCCCTGCAACGTCTTTGAGGTCAGATTTTCCCACCACGCTGTTCCTGTTGTTTAGGAAGCCAAACGTGCCCAGAGCGTCCTGCAGAGAGGAATATCCATTTACAGCAGCACTGTCACCGCCATCATCTGCCCCTAGCATTACATCAACTGTTTATACAAGATGGACACGGATGACTAATCTGCAGCGCGAGGCCCTCGGGCATTTCCTGGGCCTTCGGTGGGGCGGATGGGTATCGTGTTGGGGGTTTACTCCCCTGTGCAGGTAGGGGCTCGTGGGGCGGCGTGGGTCAGCATGACGTTACCTGGCCTTGTTCTTTGTGTGGGACCTTCTGTTCCGGGAGCGTCTCCCTCATGCTAAGCAGCGAGTAATGCTTCGCGCCAGGAGTGTGGTCCTTATCGAAGTTCAGCTTGGTCACTGTTGCATCACTATTTAAGAAATTCAATCTCCCATTAATAACGTAAACCACCACAGGAATTAAACAATGGATTTCAAGTTTGAATCACTCCAATCCCCACGCACATAATGTGTGTCATTGCTTAATATATAAACGTTATTTCTTATAGCATGGACCATTTTTGCCAGACTCGACTACTGCAATAACACCTTTCTGCTGCTTTAATCCCGTCTTTGGAAGCATCTTCAGCAGAACATGGCAGCTTCTCCCGCAGTATTCTCTTCACACTCCACTCACAGCGGCTCTCATGAAGGTTTTTGACCAAGATTCAGAACGCTGTCTCATCTTGCCAGAAAATCTTATATCACGTGTTCGCTGGGTCATACTGATTCTTTCTGGCAAACTCCAGAGGTGCTTTCTTTAGCAATATCTCCTTTCTAGCCACGCTCTCATTCAGGACAACAGCAGCACTCTTGAGATCATCTTCTTCAACCTCCACTCCCTCTCCCCACTGAACTGTAGCTCAGCGTGACAGCTCTGGCCTCTCTGTGGCTTCCCTCCCAAGTCTTGCTGGGACGCTGCCTTCTGAGGGACAGCCGTCTCTACCAGCCTGTGAGGGATATGATGCAATATGCAGCTTCCATTTCCTCACAGCTAATCCAGCAGTGCTCACTTGGCTATCCAAACATTTAGAGATTTTTTTTTCCTATCTTCCAATTTATTTCCAGTTTCCTTAAAAGGCTCTTTTGCGCTTCATTTTTCCTTCACATTTTTAACTCTTCACAGGTAGCGGTCTATTGTAAGACAACCTTCTACAATACAGCATGAATTTATGACCTTCTACTATACAGCATGGATTATTATGCAACTAGTATTTTTCAGATAGTCATTTTTACCACAGAATGCTTTTTGTAGAAAATCACACTTTCAATTAATTACATTAGGGCCCCCATTTCCAAACAGATTCCACAGCACAAAAAAAGCGTTTTTATAATCCAGACAAATCTGATCACTTCAGGAGGCAGAACACTTTTGCACTGTGCGGCTTGGAAGCAGCCATGTATTTGACTTCTTGTACACTTGCTGTGTCTTGTCATGACAAACCGTCCACCAAGACAAGTTCTCCACGGCAGATCATCTAAAACGCTCACCTGAGGCGACTGAGAGGCATGACATGAACCACACGAACCACCATGATTTATTTCCCATGTTTTACCTTTTACATAAAAAATTACAGATGTAACAACCAAAGCTGTTGTACTCGTAGTGTAAACAGTTCTGCTGAATGAATCTGAATGTTGAATTCAAATCCAAATACCAAAGTGACGAAGGAATAACCAGAGTGTTAAACGTGTTTGGGCCCGCCCTGCTACGCTAACGCACGGTGAGGGGGAAAAGCCCCTCAGAGACCATGACATGGTGCGTGTACCTGGCGAGAGTGGGCGAGCTGGGCTGGCTGCCCCGGCCCGGTTCGGCGGCCAGGTCCGACACCTGCTGGGGGCTGAAGGAGCTGCTGACGGAGGGGATGGCTCTCCGCACCAGCCGGCCCCACGTGGCGATGTTGATGTTCATCTGCGGGGCCCTCGGGAACGTCTTCCCTGAGGTCCACCAGAGCAATTAGCTGAGGCTTCTTTGGTGAAGTGTAAACATTGTACCGTTTAGGGTAAAATGCCTCATAATGTCAGGAAGTCAATTTACCTTGTTGCTTTGAAAAAATCTTCTTTTGTCTCTGGAGTTTGGTTCTTCTCTCAATGACAGGGTTGAAAAACGTAACCTGGGAAACACACAAGATGCTCTGGTAAAATGATGCAAAAGCAGCGCTCACGACTCATGGCCACAACTCTCTCGTTCTTCAGGTTTGAGGCAACAGTGTTGGAGGGTTTGATTATGACAAATACTCAATATGTACATATGGTTCTACATCAACTATTGGCGAGGGTCTAATTATCCCTCAGCTGCGTCTGTGGAGACGTGTGGGGGGGGGGGGCTGGACGCACGCTGGAGACGTGTGGGGGGGGGATGGGCTGGTGGAGACGCACCTCGGCAAACAGGGTTCCCTGGGGCTCCAGGTACAGACACATCCCATGACGCTGGTTGTCCAGGAAATCCTCCAGCCTCAAGAACTTCACAGCACAGAGAGAGCGCCAGTCTCTCCAGTACACAGCAATCTCCAGCTCCCGAGACTAGGGGGCAGGCACACACACACAGGCACACACACACACGTGTGACATGCTGAAATGTGCATATAACATATCTATGTGTATTTATGGCGTGAAGGAGACAGGTGCGGGGGGACAGGTGCGATGTGTATTTATGGCGTGAAGGAGACAGGTGTGGGGGGGACAGGTGCGATGTGTATTTGTGGCGTGACGAAGACAGGTGCGGGGGGGACAGGTGTGATGTGTATTTATGGCGTGACAGGTGTGATGTGTATGTATGGCGTGAAGGAGACAGGTGTGGGGGGGACAGGTGTGATGTGTAATTGTGGCGTGACGGAGACAGGTGCGGGGGGACAGGTGTGATGTGAATATATGGCGTGAAGGAGACAGGTGCGGGGGGACAGGTGTGATGTGTATTTATGGCGTGAAGGAGACAGGTGCGGGGGGACAGGTGTGATGTGAATATATGGCGTGAAGGAGACAGGTGCGGGGGGACAGGTGTGATGTGTATATATGGCGTGAAGGAGACAGGTGCGGGGGGACAGGTGTGATGTGTATGTATGGCGTGAAGGAGACAGGTGCGGGGGGACAGGTGTGATGTGTATTTATGGCGTGAAGGAGACAGGTGCGGGGGGACAGGTGTGATGTGTATATATGGCGTGAAGGAGACAGGTGCGGGGGGACAGGTGTGATGTGAATATATGGCGTGAAGGAGACAGGTGCGGGGGGACAGGTGTGATGTGTATTTATGGCGTGAAGGAGACAGGTGCGGGGGGACAGGTGTGATGTGTATATATGGCGTGAAGGAGACAGGTGCGGGGGGACAGGTGTGATGTGTATATATGGCGTGAAGGAGACAGGTGCGGGGGGACAGGTGTGATGTGTATTTATGGCGTGAAGGAGACAGGTGCGGGGGGACAGGTGTGATGTGTATATATGGCGTGAAGGAGACAGGTGCGGGGGGACAGGTGTGATGTGTGTGTATGGCGTGAAGGAGACAGGTGTGGGGGGGACAGGTGTGATGTGTATATATGGCGTGAAGGAGACAGGTGCGGGGGGACAGGTGTGATGTGTATGTATGGCGTGAAGGAGACAGGTGCGGGGGGACAGGTGTGATGTGTATGTATGGCGTGACGGAGACAGGTGTGATGTGTATGTATGGCGTGACGGAGACAGGTGTGATGTGTATGTATGGCGTGACGGAGACAGGTGTGATGTGTATGTATGGCGTGACGGAGACAGGTGTGATGTGTATGTATGGCGTGAAGGAGACAGGTGTGATGTGTATGTATGGCGTGACGGAGACAGGTGTGATGTGTATGTATGGCGTGACGGAGACAGGTGTGATGTGTATGTATGGCGTGAAGGAGACAGGTGCGGGGGGACAGGTGTGATGTGTATGTATGGCGTGACGGAGACAGGTGTGATGTGTATGTATGGCGTGACGGAGACAGGTGTGATGTGTATATATGGCGTGAAGGAAACAGGTGCGGGGGGACAGGTGTGATGTGTATGTATGGCGTGACGGACAGGTGCGGGGGGACAGGTGCGATGCTCTACCCTGTCCAGCTCTAGCGTGAACTTCTGGTCCCATGACTGGTTGCTGACAGGTTTCCAGCTGGTCTGTCCCACCACCGTGTTGTCCAGCTTCAGTACAGCGCTGATTTCATCTGGAGAGAAAGAAAGACACACAAGCATTTACATACAGGACAACAAGTATTTAGCCGAACCATCTTCTTAAGCCCATCTTAAATTATTTTGCAAAACACTAGCCCTACTCCTGGTGTAATTTGCTAATTCTAATGATATGCATCTGTAATAGTGTACTGATCACCCCCTAAACACGCAGCGGTAACGACCCAAAGTTTAACTGCAATGAACCAGTTTCCTCTCTTAAGTCCATCAAAATGTGTCCTGAAATCACATGAAAACATTCACCCAAAATCAATAAGCTGCTCTGCACACTAGCGCTGTTCAAACTAGAACAACAACCAGCCGCCCCCACCCCCACCCCCCGTGGAGTTTGTCCTGGAGGTCGAAGGTCACTGAACTGGACAGGTCGTCTGTTTTGGACAGACTGCGGCTGCTGGTTCCGCGGCTGCGGCTCCCTCGGCTCATGAAGGAGGAGCGGGTGTCGCTGGGGCTCCAGCCGGGCAGGGACAGCGCCGTGGCCTTGGAGCGGCCCGGCACGTTCTCCAGAAGGTCCTGGCAGCCCATCAGCCGCACGTCGAGCGTGCCTAGCGCAGGACGTAAACGATCAGGAACGGAGCAGGCCAGGATCCACAACGTCAAACATGTCCGTGTAAGCCAGAGGGCCAGCGCTGGCGTGTGGCCCGACAGGGTTCTACCTGTGAGGGCGGCGGGTTTGGCCACGGTGCTGTACTGGTTGTGGGGTGAGAGGAGGCTCTGGCGGGGGCTGAGGGCGGGCGAGGACATGAGGGCCAGCTCCTCCATGATGATGCCGCTCTTGGGGTGCTGCTTGGGGAGCTCACACAGCCTCTGCTCCAGGGAGTGCTTCAGTAAGTCCAGCTTCTGGCTGGACTCATTAAAGCGAGCTTGGGCCTAAACCACATCGCACACGCGCACACACACACACGCGCGCGCACACACACACACACACACACACACACACACACACACAATGATGATGATCTTCGAGTAAACTAGTACAAAATCTTGCTTAAGTGAAAGTGAAGAATGTGTTTTCAGTTTGACGAAGAACATGACCTGGGCATGAAACTAATAAATGTAGCTAGCTCAGTAGCGAACCGTGACCATTAAACCTCGACCCCCCCCCCCCCCCCCCCCCCCCCCCCCGAAAATAATTGTTTCCTTTCCTAATTGACTGCAATAAATAGAAACGCAATAAACAATAATATCTGCACTAGAGAACTTCTTAAGCAAAATAAGGTTCCAACAAAATAAGGTTCACAGCTCCGTGTTCCTCGGAAGCGGAATATGTAAACAACGCGCACGAGGACGTCAAAGGAATAAATCGAAACTAGCTAGCGGTGGTACGCTAACGACAGCTAGCGTCGCCACAGCGGAAGGAAATTATCATACAGTTAAGCCCGCCCACTAAGACGGAAGATATGATTGGTCAATTTTACTGTCATTTGAAACTGGTATTGTGCTGAATTATAACTGCCAGGCCCTCTGTAAACAAACAGCAGGCATCACAGTCCTGATAGGGGGAGACACAGACTCACAGGCTTCCACATAACCCCTCACCTTCCAACACAGATTGAATAGACACGGGTGAACAATTTATTTGCTTATATTTTTGTAATTGTTTAGATGTCGATTGTCAAACTGTAAATAGATAAAAAAATGTTTCTATAAATTATATATATTTATGTTTTAAGAATATTTTAGGCCCTCCGAGAGGGCGTAGAGGGCCTTGACGGTTCCCCACTGAGCTAGCTAAGCCCTTAATGTGTTGTCCCGAGTGGTGTCTCGGTGAGTGTTAGATCTTTTCTCAGAGCCATGGTATGTGCAGACTAAAGAGAGTGTGCGTGCGTGAGGGTTCCTCGGGAACCGTGCCTCTGAGTGGGTCTTCTTCTCCGCCAGCTTGCCTGAGCCCAGGAGCTTCATGACGTTCTTGGCGCCCTCGGCCACGGCGTGCTCGATGCGTGCGTGGTGACACAGTTCCTCCACCCGCAGGTCCAGGGGACTGATGATGGGCTTGGCTGCAACACCACAGCACTCACCATTACTCACCATTACTCACCATTAGCCCCTGCACCACTACACCCTGCAGACAGATCTACAGCGCACCCTGCGGGTCACTGTGGTCATTTCCCTTTAGCTTAGGCTCTGCACACCAGCAATGACACGGTGACCAGGAGCTCACAGCACAAAAACCTTCCAGAGAAGCAGGACGTGTCAGACAGAGGTTCTATCATCAGCTGTGCAAGCAAAGTGCTTCTGAATTAATAGGAGGAGGAACCAGTATATATATATATGAAAAAGTAGATGTTTAAATCAGATCATTCATTCCACGGGGCTCTAAAGTTCCAATAGTGTAGATCAGTTCTTTTACTTTGAATTACCTAATAATTTCCTAACACACACACACACACACACACACACACACACAGTCATATCTAAATATATAGAGCTCTAAATCCTGATCATTTGAAGGGTATGTGAACTATAAATAATGTGATGACAGATTCAGTATGTAATTCAGTATGTGGGTAGTTCACACTACTGCACGTGTGAACAGAGTTACCGATGACGTCGTTGTTGTCGAAGCTGAGCTCGTGATGCTGGCTGGCCTTCAGGATCTGCATGCGAATGAACTCGATCTTCATCTTACTGTCCTGAAGCATCTGCTGGGCAGTGGCCAGCAGCTTACGGTCCTGTGAAGATCAACCAGGACACGCCAGCACATTCAGACGGCGTGGAGCGCCAGTGACACACAACACTGCAGCAAACGCCCAACACAGCTGCTTCCAAAACCTCTGAACTGAACTGGGCCTGTGCTCAACACTATAAGCACAATCTGTGATTCATCAGGTTCATAACTCAGCTGGTAGCACCCGTTCTGTTCCTGGGAGACCCACGCAGGAAACACCCATGTGTGAACAGGCTGAGGATGACTAAACTAAACTCCGCCCATATTCCCAAGCCTGTTAGGGTGTGTGATGAAGACGACAGGCTTCCGTTTACCAGTTTACCAGGCTTCCGTTTACCAGTAGCTTCCTGGCTGACATCGTACTAATGCACGGGGGGTTAGGGGTCAGCTCAAGGCCACCTATTCTGCCAAAACCCCAAACTCCAATCTAAACTGAATATTCAAAATGTGTAGTTCGCAGAAAGGGTGTGCAATATGAAAAAAGTTCTATCCAATATACAAAACTATTTTAATGATCATATTTGGTTTCATGAAGATCGCAAGTTAGACCACACCCAGTTATACATTATAATTTTAAAGCAGAGTACATTAAATCAGTGTGAAAATGAACCAAAGAATGGGGGAAAAAAATCAAACAATTAAAACCAAATTTAAAAAAATGGTATGATGAGCTAAACTCAATCAGCTCTTTGTTACTAAGCAGTTTTAATCTGACAGTGATTCAATTGACTGACAATTTACAGACAGTTTACAGACTGTGTGACTGGCCTAAATCTCAGTGTTTTTATTTAACATTCAACTCCGTGTTCTAGAATTACTGACTAAAAGTGTGTCTGCTTTAATGCTAAGATAACATATCAGCATATTACTCACTTTCAAATTATTTCAATTTAATTACCGTATTTATTATGTCAATATCTTATTTAATCTCAACACTAATAGAATTTTATGAACTTTGAATATTTTATTAATTATACTTATTTTAAGTGTTATATAAGTGAAATGTAACAAATTAAATTTATAAGTGTTCTTTGTTCTCAAATATTTCCTTTTATTTCTTTAGTTTTACATCATTTTCATTTTGAACTATATTTTTATAAATTTATTTTGTTACATTTCTGTCGAAAACCTTCCCAAGATGATAGATCTCAGGATGTAATAAGTTTTGTCATTCTTCTGCGTCTTATGTGAAGCATGATGAATATGCCACTGTGCAAAAAGACAGTTATACTAATAAACCTGCCTTGCTTTCTGTCTAGTTTACAGTATGGGCTACGCCTACTAAATTTTAATAATTATGAAAGCAATGTCATAATGTTGTTATATGCAGAAATGCAAGTTTAATTATTAGGAAACAGCAAATCAGTGTGTACACAGCTGTGAGTTGGGGGCGTGATGTTGGGGGGGGGGCGTGATAGGGGGGTGTGATGTTGGGGGGGGGCGTGATGTTGGGGGGGCGCGATGTTTGGGGGGGGGGGGCGATGTTGGAACAGAGCTCTTCTGCAGCTGTCTGCAGGCACATGACATCATCAGGGAGGACCAATGGCACGTTACCTTTGAGGAACCATTTGAATACATCTGGATCATGTTTTCCGCCCCCTGTTTCACTTTGAGCTCGATATCGATCTGTTTCTTCAGGGCGGCCAGACGACTGCTGCCACATGTTCGAGCGTCACCATTGGGGGTGTCCGGGGTCAGAGGGCACTCTGGTGAAGCAACATGGCCGACAGTCACAAAATGAGCCAAACACATGAAAGAAAAGAGCAGGAGTAGATCTATACATCTGAGATGATGGTTTAGCTCATTACACCCAAGTTTTAGGTTGAAGACCCAAGACCTTACGTCTTGTGCACAAAGCAGTTAACATTATAGACAACGTGGAACCAATTTAAAAAATAAAAAAATACTACATTTATTTTTAAGTATGGAAAAAAAAAATACAAATCTTGTTTCGCAAAATACGTGGTAATTAGAGATTTAAAAACTGTTTTTCTCTATTGCCTCCAGGCAGATCAGGTTCGTATATTCGAGAAAGTAAAAACAAAAGAATCAACTAGAATATGAGTGCTGCCACACCAGTGGCAGATGAGCTCAGCGTTTCATGCCCAGACTGGAATTACACGCAAAGCCACGAACTGTTACGCATTCACACAGAGGAAACCTGTTCCACGTCTCCTTTTGGCACCAACAACACTCATTTCTCACAAAAGCAATTAAAGCAGCTCATTCAAGACTGTTTCTATTTCTCCACCTGTAATAAGCAAGGTGTCCGTTTAGAGCCAAAACAGAGAGAAAACATACAGTGATGTATCATCACAGGCCTAAATGTACATTAACTGGCCACAAATGGGCAATTTACTACACACACATCCAGCACCACAGTAGATTTACACTCTGATCACATGATTCCAGTGTGTGAAGAGTAAATGATCAGGGTAAACAGCTGTGACAATCACAGCACCCCAGACAGTGCGCTAGGTCACAGGACACCGGGAGTTATTAGCAGTTTGTGATCAACACGGCCTTGACGCCTTTCTAGCGGACGCAGTTTTGAAGTGGCAGCAGCTCTTCCCAGAACCACGGCAGTGGGAGAGTTTGTGGACAGGGTAAGCCTGGTCTGTAGACTTCCTCTATGCTGGGGAAGTCTGGGTGTGTAGACTAGCCCTGGGCCAGAGCAGTCTGGTAGTCCTGGGTTCAAGACTAGCCTTAGGCCTGGGTAGTCTGGGGTGTAGTCTGGGATCTGTTCTGCAGAGGCTGTCGCTGATGGATAACGTTTCACATTTGTTTTTGAGAAACCCTCTCAACTTCCTCTCCTGAGCGTACGGATGCGGAGGACTCGCTCTGTGATGCTGTGATTCTCAAGTGTGTGATTCATTTGAATAGTTCTTTTCACACGCCGTAGCTACTGAACACACTGCTGTGCGTATTGCAGCACAGTTTCCATGGGATAGCCTGTATACCATTCAGTGAAGCAGACCTCCAGAACTGAAATCCAGGGACACCAGAAGAGAGCAGAATGGGCAGACCTAGGACCGGGTGGCCTCAGAACCCAGAGATCACAGATCTGCTTAGGAAATTAATATTTGTGTCAGGACAGGGTTGTAAATGCAAAAGCCAAGATGTGGACATAATGAATGATGTACATTCAGCATTAGCCAACTAGGCAACAGAAACCAGCTAAACCAGTGGAAACACCGGACTGGGGGGGCATCAATACAGGACTGGGGGGGGGGGGGGGGGGGGGGGGGGGGCGACCAGCAAGCCAGGAATCTTCATCCTCTGCTGAATACCTGCCAATAATGAAATGCTCAGTAGCACTAAGAAGTCTGACAGCACGCAGTGACCCTGAGGCCAGCGAGGAGACGACCCCCCCCACACAGCAGGGAGGGTCCAGCCGCAGTGTGTGACTCCCCATGACATTCCTGTCCCACTGAATCACAGAACAGAATCCTCCCTCCCACAGTGTTGGGCCTCATGTACGCAGACACTCCCCAGTCTACCCGCGTGCACGGCCAGCATCCTCACAGGAGACCGCCAGTTACGCCAATGTGCAGACGACAACACGGTCGAAGAAACTGTGATTCCCATGTTTAAATAAAGATAACATCCATACACAAACTGCGTCCGACACCGCAGTGTTTCAGGAAATAAATGTAATGATATATGTGTAAACGTAGGAAACTGAGAGACACTGATTAATGATCAACATTAAATAAGTGTGTGAGTGAGCAGAAAACGTAGATGCAGTTTTACAAGAGTTGGCAGATTTGTTACACAGTTGCCTGACTGAGTTTACTGGTCAACAGCAGGATCTCATTTCCCTACATGCAACAGCAAAGAACATTAGTCAGACTGGACTTATAAAACCACTAAACAAACAGCCACTTAACCAGAGCATCATAGCCACACTTGTGTCTCTCAGATTAATAAAACACAAGTCCCTGGACATCATTTAAAACACGTCAGTATTTTTCACACTTTTCTCCACTAATACCACACTGACTCTACATGAATCTATAAAGTATCTTGGCTGACTCATGCTTGTGCCTTAGCAATTTTGTGTTTCAACCCTTCAACGTGACCAAAAAGATCTCATTAAATCTTGCTGTTTTCCAAAAAAGAACAGTAACTTATACCCCACTGTCTACTGAAGCAACCAAATATCTTACAGAACAAAGAAAACGTTTACCTAAGAGCACATCTTCTGGGTCCTTCACGACGATGTGGGCATTGAGTTCCTGCAGCTCCTGGTGCAGTTCCTCCACCTTCTTGCTGGACTTCTTCAGTATGTTGTCCACATAAGCGAGCCTCTTCTTATCTGTGGTGACCTTGCGCAGGTTCTCAGCTCCCTCCTTGATCTTCAGCTCCTTACGGATTTCACGCTTGATCTCCTCGCGGAGCTCATCCAGCTTCTGCTGCACCATGGTGTCTGAGAGGTCCAGGTTATGGCCGAAGCCCAGCCGCTCTGACACCATGTGGCCCCTCAGATCCCCCTGGAGAGAACATTATTTATGTTTGAAACTGAAATACTCTTAAAAGACAGATCTTAAGACTTGGACATGGCTGGAAGCTGTTTAAACCATTGTTTAAACCACAGATGCAGTTTAAACCCTTGCTTTGATTGTGACTAGTTATTTTCTTTATGCTTCTAAATGTCTAGTCTTGGCATTTACCGGGTTTTATGTCTCCATATGCCATTATGGCCAATGCCAAACCCACAAGCAAAGGCTACAACAAAGAATCAAAATACTAATGTTAGGTTACTACTCAAATAGGCGGCTGTTAGTTGTTGTGAATTGGTATCTTGTGCTTGTATTTGCACCCATTCTCTCTCTCATCATGATATGGATCAGTGTCTGATTCGCTGTGCTGATGAAGACAGTCAGTCCTCTTCCTCCTTCATACATGCTGCACCCCACCTAAACAGACCAGTAATTACAACCTTTTCATTGTACAATAGGAGCCTGTGTGTAAACTGACACTATATGTTATCACTGTAAGCTCTATACTCACTGGCCACTTCATTGGGAACCCTTACATATGAATGAATGTTCAATATACATTATACTGCCAAGTGTATTCGCTCACCCATTCAAATGATCAGAATCAGGTGTTCCAATCACTTTCATGGCCACAAGTGTATAAAATTAAGCACTTAATATATTCCAGTCAACTGTCAGTTGTATTGTAAGAAAATGGAAGAGTTTGGGAATGACAGTAACTCAGCCACGTAGTGGTAGCCACGTAAACTTCATGTGGCCTTCAGATTAGCTCAAGAACAGTGTGCAGAGAGCTTCATGGAATGGGTTTACATTGTTGAGCAGCTGCATCCAAGCCATACATCACCAAGTGCAATGCAAAGCGTCAGATGCAGTGGTGTAAAGCACGTCGCCACTGGACTCTAGAGCAATGGAGGTGTGTTCTCTGGAGTGACGAATCGCGCTTCTCCATCTAGCAGTCTGATGGATGAGTCTGGGTTTGGTGGTTGCCAGCGGCTGAAGACTAAATCAGATTCTATTCGTGTCAGCCAGTCTTAAGAACCTGAGGGTGGGCACAGAGCTACCACAGCAAGACAAACTAAGGAGTTGGGCTCTTCACCAGCTCACCTGGTAGAGCAGGTAGGGCAAGGTATAAACACCACCAAGGCCATGGGTTCGATTCCCAAAAAGCACACACCCTATTGTACTGAAAAACGCACGCAAACCGCTCTCAATAAGAGCGTCTGCTGAAAATGTTACGGGAAAATGTTGCTTGGTTAGATATAATTCAGTTTCTGCTGCAACATGCAGATGGTAGGGACAAAATAATAAAATGAATGTAATAAAGTGTAATTCATCAACACAAATCTGCCTTACGTCAACGGTTACATCACTCGGTTATTAAAACTAACTGCTTAATATTTTGCTTAATACTGATTAATATTGTCTTTGTGCCCCTTGTGCTGCTGAAACAGCTCTGACTCGTGAGGCACGGACTCCATTAGACATCTGAAGGTGTTGTGTGGTATCTGGGATAAAGACATCTGCAGCAGATCTCTTCAGTGGTATAAGTTGCAAGGTGGGGCTTCCATGGATCAGACTGGTTTTTCCAGCACATCCAACAGATGCTTGATCATATAGAGATCTGGGGAATTCAGAGGCAGTGTCAACACATTGATCAACACTAGGGCTGCCACAAACGATTATTTTAATAGTCGACTAATCACCGATTAATTTTTACGATTAGTCGACTAGTCGGATTGTACGTTAATTGAATATAAAACATACAGCTTATCACACTAGAATGCAACTGCTATTATATAACCATCATTAGATTTCAGCTATAACTAAAAATAAAAACAATTAAGATCATAGTTCATTAAACCTTTAATGAAATATGCAGCTTGTTGCAACAAACAATGATTAAAATAAGGATAAGGCACTGCCTTAAAAAACACAAAAATAAATAGGCCTATATAAATAAATAGGAATTTTTTTTTAGGTTTTTCTTTCTTTCATTAGTCTCTGGCATCAAACTTCGCTACATTTAAATCAAATTAGGTAGGGACCTGAAACTAAAAAGTTATTCACAAAAATAAAGTTTTGGTCTCACTGACGTTACAGAAAATACACGAATGCGTGCTAAGGCTAATTAAACAAATCGCCATCACTAATGTTAACTTTTACAGTTACCACGATAAGCAGGGTTGCCAACTCTCACGCATTGAGAGTAAGAGACACGCATTTGACCGTCTTCACACGCTCACACACCACACATCCGATATCTCACGCCGAAAAAAAAGTTGCCAACCCTGCGATAAGTAAGTACTAAGTTAACGCTCTGTTTATGGTAACTTTAGCAGCTAACGAGCAATTTAGATTACAGAGATGACGGTCCCTATTCATCGTTGTCACATGTAGCCACAACATGCTTCAGGTACGTGGTTGTGCTGCCGTGGAAGGCAAGTTCTGCCTTGCAGATATTGCACGCGTTTCGGAACCCGACTACGGAAAATGATCCGGCACTTTTGAGTTCCGTTGCCGGGTAGCCACGATACCAGAGCCTGTCTGTATAACGTCCTGGGATGTCGTCAACAGTCTACCCCGGTTTCCACTAAACTGCGCATGTGCGTCAAGGACAGAAACGCAGACGCAGCAATGGAAACTGTCGCAGCAGTTTGGAGAGGAAAAAAAACGACGCATCGACTAATAAATTAGTCGTCGACTATTTTAGTAGTCGACATAGTCGTGACTAGTCGACTAATCATGGCAGCCCTAATCAACACAATCATAATGATCATCCTGATCAATATCCGGCCACCGATTAGGGAACACCATTGGTATAACGTCATTTTCCTGGACTGCAACAATGCTTAGGTTGCTGGCATGTGTAACAGTGACATCTACATGCATGCCAGGACACACGGTTTCCCAGAAGAAAGTGAAAGGTGACGAGGAAAAACTCCCTAGAGCATGAGGAAGAAACCTTGAGAAGAACAGAGACCCTTGGACCTTCTCAAATCCATTTAGATTCTTACATCAACTTCAAAATAACTGTTCACTAGACTGTTCACCAACGTATTCCACGGTGATGAGATAATCAGTGTTTTTCTCTTCACCTGCCAGTGATTCCACTGTTATGGTTGATCAGCGTACGCTGCTGGAGATGCTGGTGTTAGGGTTATGATCTAAAGATCTCCATCTAATAGAGCAACTTTGGGAAGTGATGGAAGAAAGGATGGACACCACGAATATACAACCGACAAATCCGCAGCAAATATTCGATACAACAGAGTTAACGTGAGAGTTAACGTGAGAGTTAACGTGAGAGTTAACGTGAGCCACAGTCTCAGGAAGGAAAGAACACTGTGTGGAAGCAAAACGTGAGGCAGTTCTGGGGGTGAACGAGGTTCCTACACAGTATTAGCATGGTGATCTTAGTAAAGTGACTGATGAGTATATAATCGGAGTGTATTCTGAGGCCAGCTCAGAAGAGGAAAGGAGTGAGTGAGCCCTCCGTGTTTATGTTTACAGAGTAAGTTTTGTTGCATTTATTTCTTACTGACAGATCATTTAGCAATTAATTTTGCAGTGTTTATGATAGTGGTTGTTCCACTAAAAGACTTAAGAAAACAATTGTTGGCTAGTTTCTTCTCTACTGTCTTCTTGCTTGGTGTGGTGGTGAGACACAAGGGATTTGGAAGAGACAATGTAAATTTTACAATGTGGCCTTCCAAGACGGGTAGTAGTGGGATTAAATTAAGGATGGGCAGTAACAGGGTTAACCACGCATGGATTATGAGAATGACAAACAAAGCTCGAGTACAGTAATTTGCTAAAAATATTTTTATAAAAACATCACCTTGCAAACATCACCAGCAAAATGCATTAAAGCATGAAATGTGATCTCACTGACATTCAACTCTTCGACAGCTAAATGGCAACATCCACGCCCCCTATGACCATCACATCACACACTCCTCTACTTCTGGATTTTTGTGCATATTTTTTCTTTTCTTTGTTCATCTTCTTTCTTCATTCCATTATGTTGTTTTTCAATTTGTCAGCTACATATATTAGTTCATAATGTTGTATTTTTCCCCAAGTATTCTGTCCCATAAAGAGCTCTCTGAAGTTCACGCAGACATACAAAATCATCGCCATCTCCAGGTGCAACAAACATGTCTTCATTGGTATAGTATACTATAGTATTATATGGTAAGCCCATTTAATGTGAAACCATTTTTCTTAAATTTGATATTTATTTATTTATCCCTTCTTACAACTGTGTGCAGATAAAGATGTGCACCTAGGTGTTCAGTTGTGTCTGAATTAGTCTTTCCAATCAGATGCTCAAATCAACCAGCTTAGAGCAGAAAGAAAGATATAAAAAGAGAGAAATTTGAGATAGACATTTGAATGAGACATTTGAATGACTAACTTCTTAACATGCTTTTCTTTTCTATTTCTTGTTCTTTCTTTCCCTCAAACCTGTTTTATAACATTATCTTCCTCCCTGTCTATATTGTTTGCCGAGAACAGCTCAAGCAGTTCTTTTAACGTTCATGTCAGAGTGTCTTTACCTTCTAGATTAAGAAAAACACATGCAGTAAGGGCTATCACATGCAGTAAGGGCTATCACATGCAGTAAGGGCTATCACATGCAGTAAGGGCTATCACATGCAGTAAGGGCTATCACATGCAGTAAGGGCTATCCCCTCTTTAGCCCGTGTGAGATGGCCCTTCCTGGGACATCACAGTCACCTGCAGCAAGATGAGTCAGCGGCTTACGGGCTTACCTTCCTAGTACTTTATTATCTTTCGCTCTGTCACACGTACACAAAATGCACATACACCCACGCACATGAAGATCAGACAACTGGACAGGGAAGTATAATTCTGCAGGATGGAGGCAACCGCAAGAAAGACAGCGACACAACCAACACAAACAACAGGCTGTTGCTCTGGGTTAAAGGGACAGAACAGCACAAAGCTGTTTTCTCCCTGTAAACCATGAGGAGCAGAGGGGGGTGAATATGAAACTAAGGCAATGATCATCGGGTAACAGAAGATCAGATTCTCAAATACATATTCTTATGCCTAAAATGATTTCCAAGTGATTTCACCCAAGTGCCAGATTTCTGGAGTCTTTGATGGTGTCAAACTGTTTTTAATTGTGATATGTAATGTTGGGTTGTAAGTCAGTTTTATGTTTTTGTTACAGTCAAATGTTGCTTGTGTATTTGTAGTTTTCCCATATTCTGTTCTCTAAAGTTTTGTTGTGCTTAAATTAAAACACACACACACACACACACACACACACACACACACACACACACACACACACACACACACACCTCTTATCATAGATGCTGATAAAGAACAGAACAGTCCCTAATATTGCAGATAATGGAGTTCAGACACTTATCTTTGGAGTAAAAAGAAATATCTCTGATACTTCACTGATACCAGAGGGTGTCATTCACACTAAGCAAACATTTAGTCCACTACTGTTGAGTTCCAAACAAAGCTGAGCATCTTTAGATAACAAGACAAATGAAGTCTGTCGGCAGCGTTTGAGGTCATTGAAGTAATTCAGCTCTGATAAACTATTGCATGAAGTGCATCTGTATTCACATATGTGAGTGTAGCAAATCCTAATCCCACCACAAAGCAATGTGTTCTCAAGGATGTGTTACACAAACTAGAAATAATTAATGAAGTTAAAGATCTCGCCATCAATTGCATTTGGATAGTGAGTTTAATCTAGTAAATATTGCTCTGATATTTCAAAGTATGATCACAGATCTCCATTTTCAACATTGAAATCCAGGTTTCCCAAAAGCATGGTAGTGTTAAGATCATCCTAAATCTGAGAGGTGGTTCAGTATGATACTGTATCCACCATTGAAGGATTAGACTACTTTTGTGTTACGAGGTTTTTAAAAGGCCTGCCCGAATACAGCGCTATCTGCAAGACATCTTTAATTATTAATCAATTAAATATTGTATTCATAATATTTATATATTCATAAACATTAAACATCAACTTTTAAAATAGGTATGGAATAATACAATCTGTTTTTGATATCAGAATAATTTTAAACAGGAGAAACGTTAGCCTTTAACACATTTTTGGTTAAAACTTTAAAACAAAAAGCAGAAACACCAAGGAATATTTAATTATTTACACGCAAGTTTAAAAAGAAGAACGTGTGTTAATGTCTCTGAAGGGAATTATCGCCTTCGTCGGAAAAACTCTAAAGTTTGAAGTTGTCCAGAAACGAGTGAGCGGTGTTGAAACGGGAGCGGGTCGTGTGTGTTTGACGGTACCGGACCGTGAGGCTCCACCGGCGGGACCGCGACGTCCTCACTTACCGTCTCCCGTGTTTACAACTCCGCGCTTTGACTTTCCAACGGGACACAAACGTCCCCACAAACGGCCCGTGTGCGGTGCATAAAACGGACCGTGTGTAACGGACCGAAACCGTGTGAGTAGCACGACCACGTATAGAGAAAAACACCCGGTCAAATAAACTTACTGTCAACAGTTTCAGGCCACAGTCCCCGTTTCCCATGTAATAATCACCCGTTTGGAAAGTGGGAGTTTTATAACGAAGTTTCGGCGGGTGAGAGTTCTTCATGTAGACAGCAGTGTGTGTCCCTGGACGTGTTTGGAGTGTGTAAATTATACCGTGGTGCCGAGAAGAGGACACACACACACACTCCATAAACGGATTTAGACCGAAATGTTCAAGTTTTCCTACCTGCATGGGATCGGCGGCCATCTTGGCTCTCAACTTTGAATCAAACTCTGCGAGGAGGGAAAACGAGCTGCTGTTCGGCTCAAGCTGCAAACCCTGGGCCTGGGTTCGCTAACGGAACCACCGGGACGGCACAATATCCGGAGGGTCCCATGACGAGACCGTGAAACCGTCCTCCAGCGAGTGGAGCGCAGCGCGAGTGAGCAGTGAGCCCTGTCCCGGAGATGTGGGGGGGGGAGGCGGGGTGCGGGACGCCCCGAGTGCGACTCACTCTTCCACTCACACGGAGCCTCATCCACATCATGTGATCTGTGTGTTTTCAACGCAGGCACGAAGCTCTCGCACACCGTGGTGGATGTGCTGCGTGAGGGGAACACCACTCATGTTCCACCACAGGATCGACTAGGCGGTGCAGATTTGTCCTGGAGACGCGTGTCTCACACTCCTGGTGGGACAAACACGATGTCCTGCACAGCTACACCACACTGAAGCCCTCAGTGATGGGCGCTGCTTGGAGGTCGTGGTCAGATCATCCATATGAAAGTGATGAAAGTGTGCACGGTAGATTAGAGGGATGTTGGTCTGTATGAAAGTCTCAGCACCGTGTCTATTTTAGTAGTGGATTCATTGAACTAAAATACCGTTCAAGAGAAATAGATTTGGTGTGGCTGTCGATACACAATTGTTGAGATGAAACCTTTATGAAATTCTGGTAAGAGTTTGTAAAATTATTATTGTTGTTGAAATCATTTAAATTAAAGTAACGGTGTTAATTTTACAATACCATTGCAGTACAGTATCATGCAGCGGGTACCTGGTGATATGTCTGGTCTGTGTGGGCTATAATGTGTGATGATGATGGTGGTGGTGAATGTTCTTGGATGGTCCATCTGGTTTGTGTTCCTTGCTCTGACACGCGTGATTCTTGAAGAGTTTAACAGCTAATTAGACGAAATCATGAGTGCTGGGGTGAAAGATGTTTGGTGTAGTGTTGCACCTACAGGACTGGATTCGGACTTTTTTTTCAAATCACTAAGTGATGGTTCCACGTGTTACAGCAGAGAAGAAGTATTCAGACTTTTCCCTCCACAGGCCCACTTTACAGTTTTTTAAAGTTTTTTTGAGAGCACGTGTTATGTATAAAAAAATGAAGTCAAATAATCAATTTTGTCCAGAAATTTTATTGTCCATTATAACACAATTCAATTTTATAGCTTCTTGTCTTCTGCACATTCTCTTTGTTAACATCAGTAGCTGCACAGAATTCACATTGTGGCCTTACTTCCTAACACAAACCCATATCTTAAATAATCTCAATCAAATGTCCTATTTTATGTGTTTTGTCTTAATTGCTCTAATATTGTTGGTTCTGTGAACAATGTTTACCTGTTGCCAGTTGCCAACGCATAACACAAATATCACACGTGAAACTATTTTCACTTGGGTATTTATTGATATAAAAATAAATTAAACCAAGATTACTAAATGACATTATGGAAAAATAAGAAAACAGAAATGAAGTCAGTTTTATCATCAAATGCCGTTAAAAAATAGGCTATTCAAATATATATATTTTCAAATTAAATTCTCACCTCTCACCCATGCACTTCAGTCGCACACCACTAGGGTGCGCCCCACGGTCTGAACCATGAACCTTGAAGGCCTACAAATTGTGTAATGTTCAAACACCTCTGCAGTAGGGGAGTTGTCTCACTCACACACACATACAAACGAAAACCAATGAAATGTAAGCAGATAATTATTATTTTCATGTAATTCATTTGAATCCAGTAAATTAAGACTAATGCTTCAACAATCCAATTTAATATATTTTGTGTGCAATAATTGCAATGGCAAAATGTTTAACCCATAAACAAATCAAATTAAAATGTATTCCTGCATTTACACAGACTCCAAAATTAAGCTGTTCTGTTTAGAACACACTGGTTCATGAGCTGGGTCTTCTCATCTTTAGTACAGAAAGACAGACAGACTTGTCTGCTACTCTGAATTACACAGAGACAAACACAGCAAAGAGCCGCAGACCTTAGAAGCCCATTAACTGCACATCTATACTAGAAAAAGATCTGTATGTCCAAGAGTTCTCTGCAATGCATTAGCGCTTTTTAGCTTCAGTGACTAACCTCTTAAATTGTGTGATACTGCTGCACTGGCTAAAGCAAAGTAACAGTGTACTCTATTTGAACCTTCTAAACAGTCACATTGTTGTCCTGTGGTGAACTATAAGAACCATCGGTGAGAGTTTCAGAGGCAATTGGTCTGTCCTGATCGCAGAACAACCTGCCCTTGTCACAGTGGAAGTGATCACCAGGCACGAGGCGGCTATTGCAGACGGAACATGTAAAACACTGCAAAGAGGAGAAAAAATCAGTACCAGTCAGTACACATCACGCTAGTCAGAGACATGCTGGCAGCTAATTAGCTAAAGGCAAATGATAGTAACAGTATTGATTTTATCTTCTTCAAACAAACTTTCAACAGGTAGAAAAATGATAGCAACAACAGAATGCACTTTTAAATGTTATGTATTATACAGTAATTGCAAAAAGCATTTGATAACCTTGACATGGTACACGTGACCTGGTGCCTGCATGACCGTTTCACCAGCTGGGACGGAGGTGTGGCATGCACTGCACACTCCACTCTTACCAAACAATCTGCAGGAAATTACAAAATACTAGTAGGGGAGACCGGGGATGGTTGTAACACTTTTTGCTTCAGCACCCGTAACTCACTGAATTTTTGAGCTAGACTTCTCAAACTTTTATACAAAGTACACCCATTTGTTTACTACAAAGTGCACCAATTCAAACTTCAGTTGAAATATCACAGCCATCGTAAGTTGATGTCAAATACAAGGTGTTCCCTTGTTACAACCTACCCCACTACCAGGTAGGTTGTAACACATGCTGGGGTAAGTTGTAACAATTAGACAAAAGAAGCAAAAAACAGAGGCCACACCATGCAATATGCTTCAAAAAAATATATATTTTTTTTACTAAATAACAATCCAGAACAATGTCTCTCTCTCTCTCTGTGACTGACCATAACTCATATCCACTTTCTGTTTTACTAAGAAGTGTGTGTGTGTATTAGTGTACTAGAACAAACTTATTTAACAATATGTATGCTTAATGAACACTAATACAATGTACCTGTGTAAAGAACATGTAGGTCAAATAATAAACAACGTCAATGTGTGTGTGTGTGTGTTACATGTGTGATACCATGTGCCTTTGCAACTGATCTGACTGACTTGCTCTTCTTTGTGACCTCATCAGATGCTTCTTTTAAAAGCATTTGCAGGCACACCTCTGTCAGTCTTTCTTTAAAATGATTAAAAATCAAAGTTTTCTTAGTTGTATGTAAGGTGATGGCTGTAACACGTTTTAAAGCTGTTACAACCCACCCCACCCCTGTCAGCCATTGTTTAACTAGCTGTATAGCAAGGTAATTTGTAATTAACAGGGGAAAAATGCATCACAATTTACTTGTGAAACTAGTTTAATGTAATATAATTCATGTGGTTTTATCTGCAATAGTATAAGTACTAAACAAAATATAGTCTTGATTCAGAAATTTACTTTCTCACCTCAAAATCAGTTTTTTCGCGATGGAATCTGCATGTTTGTGTTTACAGCCTTGATATTCACCATGTGTGATCAGAGAGGAATTGGGTAAATACTGAAATGATCATATGACTCCTATCTTATCCGTGATGGGTGGAGTTGATGGTGTTCAGGGCCGGCGCCACGAATGGGGCGAATGGGGTGTCCCGCCCCCTCAATGTAAAATAAGACCCATTTATTTTACGTTCGCCACCCCCCCCCCCCCCCCCCCCCCGCTCAACAACTTACGTTCGTCAACACCCCCCCCCCCCCCCGGGCTCAACAACTCTTACGTTCGCCCCCCCGAAATTTTCTGACGCCCCCTCACTGTATATGTTCTGGCGCCGGCCCTGATGGTGTTACAACTCTCCCCATCTTACAACCATACCCGGTCTCCCCTACTACAAATCCACCAGATTTATACTGTACTGCTCTGGGTCCTGACATCTTCTGGTATGTCCTTGTAGTATCTTCAAACTATAACTCAAGGGCATTTGAATTCCAAATGTTTCCTGAACAATGTTCTGAACATATAGTCTGTCCTGTTCTTTAATCCATGTTTTTATTACCACCACTGTCTTGGTATGGAAGCTGAAAGACGGTGAGCTACATGAAGGGATCAGAATAATCCCGTGCGTAAGGGCGACTTTAATCCTACCTGATATAGTCTGTCCTACAGAGGATCATGTCACCCTTAGTGAAGCACGACGTCCCGACCTCTGCCAGGTGTGCCAGGCAGCAGGAGCACTTCAGACAGCGGCTGTGCCAGTACCCGTCCAGAGAAAACAGGAGGATCTGGTCCGAGATCTCGTGTCCACATCCCACGCAGCGTTTCAGCTCGGTAGCCCTTACTCGAACATGAGACGTGCTACAAACACCACAGAACCACATTCAGTACCTAATGGAGATTTACGTGATAGCTCAATCGCGAATATTAAATCTAACGCACCTTTTTTGAAAATGCCCGGTCATCGGAGGACGAGACTGAGTGGCTGAAGACACAATTGTGTAATCATGAGTTTTGCAGCCCAAGTAATTTAAATAAAAGCATGAAGCGCTGGAGTACTTGAGGTCGAACACAACTCATTCGTAGACAGCAGATCACTCCTACAGCACGAGTTTACTCTGTGAGTTAACCTGCCCTAATAATCTCTAATCTACCCACTGACGTCATGGTCCTTTGACCAATCGTCAGTCTGCTACCGAATAATCCACGAAGTTACTTTTCAACTATTTTATATAACATAAAAACCGAAAATACTTCATTTATTAAGTACGTTGACTCTATAACTCTTCCAAATATGGGGTCATAAATTTTACAGTAATTTGTTAAAATTCTGTTATAATAGTAATTGTACCTATTGGTCATCTGACTGACAAAACTGTTTATGCAAACACATACACCATAAACGGATACATTTGCATTTATATATTCATGTGTTCATCTGCCTTGTCCTCAAAACAAGTAATTTATGAAAAAGACCACTACAAACATGTGGAGAGAACTAGACAATCCCTGTGAATGATCAACTGTCAGTTAAGTTTCTAGTCAATTAACTTGTGATTGGTAGCCCAGAGATACAGCCATAGAATATGTGTACCTAACAAAGTAATCAGCATAAATACAAATCACAAAGATCATCATACACGCAGAGATGAAAACAATATTTTATACTCTCTTTCTGATTATAATGCCATGGAGTTTTAAAGGAATGTTGTATTATGTTATTACTTTTGTCTGCAAGTGTAGACACACAACAGTAACATGAGCATTTCTGCTACAATAGAAAGGCCTAAATAGACACCCGTGTCCCAGAATTCCTGTATTACACCTAAGGCTCCAACGTGTGGATCTATTCACATTCATACCCAGCTGTATGTCAGTTTCTTATGAAATGACTAACATTTGTATATCTGTATTTGTGTAATATTTGAGCATATACTGTAATATACTGGTGTGACAAGGCTGACAGGAACCACTGTAGTTATTTCTTCTGCAGCTTTCTAGTTCAGCATCCCCTCATTAACTACCTTAAACAATCAACACGTTCATTAAATATTTAAGTGAGGCTTAATTATCTATAAAGTGGCATAAAGGGCCCGTTTCAAGAGCCTGGTCATGTTTTGCAGCTTAATGAAGTGCTGAGCTCTGATGAAGAAGCTTCAGTCTTTACAAAAGCACTCACAATTACATGAGACGGCTCCAGCTGCCCTTTATTACAGCACTAATTGGAAAAATTATATCTCTGAAAGGCCACCCAGTATCCATTCCCATCTTACTGTGCACCCATTTAACTGAGACACAGCAGAGGGAACACAAAGAGCTAAATGAGCAAATGAATTATGTATTATTTACATTATCTCTGGCATGATGTTCAGAAAATGGCTCAAAAATAATCTCTGAGACACTGCTCACATTTACCATCATGGTGCAAACATGTATTAAGACAGTGACTCAAAAATGTGACAAAACAGAATTTCAAAACAAAACTAAAACAAATGTACAACTACCAGAGACCTAAAACAATGACAGCTTGCTTGAACTAAAACAGCAGTAGCTATACCACTGCAGGAATCCTGAAAAACACTGAGCCTGGCCTATGATGAAATCTAATAGTGACATATTTAATAATAATACAACTTCAATAGAATAAAAAAATCTTTAATGACTTTCCTGAACACACTGCTAAATCAGTCATCAGTACAGCTGAACCTTTTCAGACTAATTACATTATACATTTAAATGAATTTTAAAGTAAGCAGTTAAATATAATGTAATAAAGCACTGGTTGTTGTAATGGTTCTTTGAATTTCACAAAGGCACAAATTCAGAAGAACAAAATCAGGGATTAGGGTCAAATATAAATGGACCAGATTTAAATAACCAATTAATACTGGCACCTTAAAAGTGAATTTTTAAGATTGAACTGCATGCCAAAGAAATTACATTTGGAGGATTATTCAAATCTAGCCTGTAGGCCTGATTGTGAACATTCAAAAACAGAGAGTGAACTTCATGATAGAAAATAATTTATGCACATAATTTAAAGGACATTTGGTCCAAATTATCAAAATAACCAATATATTCTCTCTCTCTCCAACACACACACACACACACACACACACACACACACACACACACACACACACACACACACACACACACACACACTTTTAATTCAGTCACTTCACAACCCAGTGTTTTGGCATGACTTTCACGTTTGTATAAAATCCTGTAGTGTGAAGGGGATATCACAAATAAACCTGATTTAACACAACAAAAGCTTGATTAGTTCCCTTTCAGTTGAAGAGTGTAGCACGGCAGGGAGACCACAGCACGTGTGAACAGTGCAGAATCTCCTTGGACTGCAGGCTGAGAACCTGCTGTATTCTGTATTTGTTTATTTTTTAACACTGGGTAAAATGTATTACGGGTTTACAGCAGGAATTATAGACGCACACCTCTTGCTGTGTGTCTCCACCTGCAAGAATTGTTATCTGCACTCCATCAAACATCTTATTCATGTGTTCCTGCACACTGTGTATGGCAGGCACGTAGTCAATAGTATTTACACACAAAAAAAACAAAGCTCAGCATGATAAAGTAGGGAAAAAGAAAAAACAACAAATACATGTAATAAAATCAATTAACAAAGATCCTGTTGAACAATCAATAGTTGTTCTTCACTCGTGCAGTCATAGTGAGAGTGGGTCAGATTTCTGGTTGTAGATCAGATCTGAAGGTTAGTTCAGATCTCTGGTTGTAGATCAGATCTGAAGGTTAGTTCAGATCTCTGGTTGTAGATCAGATCTGAAGGTTAGTTCAGATTTCTGGTTGTAGATCAGATCTGAAGGTTAGTTCAGATTTCTGGTTGTAGATCAGATCTGAAGGTTAGTTCAGATCTCTGGTTGTAGATCAGATCTGAAGGTTAGTTCAGATCTCTGGTTGTAGATCAGATCTGAAGGTTAGTTCAGATCTCTGGTTGTAGATCAGATCTGAAGGTTAGTTCAGATCTTTAGATCTAGATCACTGGAGGGCTCCAGTGGCAACAGGTGTTTCCTCCAACCCTGAGCTCAGTCCTTAAATAAAAACCTCCTTCTCTCAAAATGCAAATACTGAAATATCTTGGTGCTAGCTAGTCATTGGCATCACACTATCAGCTATCTGACCTTCACTATTAGCTCCTTTTTGGAGGAATATTCCTTTGACCAAAGGAGTTGTTGTAGTACATGGTGAGAACCAACATCCACTGATCTCCAGATTTTACATCAGGTGTTCTTGAAATCTGGACTTCAATATCTGGACTTCTGAATCCAAATCCGGTCCTGGGTTTTTTAGTTACTCATGATTGAAGTCAGCAGTGAATGCAACTGATTGGCCGCTATCTCCTCAAACCTGACTAAAAGATGGACATAAGAGAGTAGGAAATCTGTAATGCCTGAACCTGGAGGGCTATGATTTGAGTACCTCAGCTTTGGAACTTCTGTTTAATAAATGTACCGACGAGGCAGAACCTTTCTAATGTATTCGGCTCAAAAACTCCCTGCTACATAACGCTTGCCCACACATGGACACCTTTATTTAAAAGGACAGATCAACGTGAGGCAACTAAGTTGTCCATCTCCAGTGAATATGACAACAGTATGTGACTCCAAAGTACAGCTTTCCCATCTCAGGTGGCTTTTGGGTAGATCTTCTCATAGAAGAAGTTCTGTGAGAGAAGGTAGAGCTCTCCGTCCTTTTCCCTTACCGCATGGGCACGAACAAACTGGAACTGCTCGAGAGCAAATTCATAAAACTCGTTCTCCATCTTCCAGATGGTGGATTGCTGCAGCCGGGCGATGGACTCTTTGGTGGGCGGCTTCTTCTCGCTGGTTTTCCTCAGGTGAGATTTCTTCCCTTAAGAGGACACAAATACTTAGACGGCATATTTTCATCACATTCAAACGTCCACCCCAGTGATGGCTTAATAAGTCATGTAAGATAAATACAGTCCCTAATGGATTTGCATGGAAGAATGGCCAAACGGCGGTTCCTGACCTGCACAACACCTGAGCGTCTCGTACCTGTTCTGTAGAGCTCGGTGGCTCCTCTGAAGAAGCGTGGGAGTGCAGCCTCCAGCATCATCACAAAGTCCTCCAGCTCCTCGGTCACTCCAACCAGCATGTACTCGTTCACCAGGTTGAACTTGGCCTGTTCCAGGGCCCAGTGGCTACCTATGTTCCTGCAGGAAGCACCAGCACACCACAGTTCAAACGTGAGCAAGATGAACCCACTGGTCCATCATTCAAGTGCACAATGCATAAAGCACAATGTAACCAGACAGCAGAACGATGATCGTGGCAGGATGAGCATAAATACACAAGGCTATCTGAGTGATGTATTATTCAAGCTAAACTCATTTTTAATAGAAAAGCAGTTACAACTAATTCTATATATGCAATATAGCCTAAATGCATCTATATAGTGATGGCTTCTGAGCATTGTTTGGTCTAGAAACATTGGATTTAAATGAAAACAATAGATGTTAAATAGCATAAAGTTTATAATCTCAGGGTATTTATATCTATGTTACATGAGCCAATAGGAACCACTGTTCTTTATATTATAACGATATATAATATATAATATTTCTCTTTTTATGTCATTTGTCTGTGCATGTGGTGCTGGGGAGTACTGAAGGGTTTGTGAATAGTTAAGTGGGCTAGAAAGTACATCCCTAGCACAGAGAGGTGGAAAATATTTTCACAACAGGGTGTTAGTAGAGAGCAAACGATATGCGTAAAGGCCCCAGACTGACCAGCACTCGGAGTAATGACCACAGAAGAAGGGAATCTGGAGCCAGAGTTTCTCAGGGGCACAGTCAGAACCTCCTGCAGCAACACACTCATCGAAGGTCTGAAGAAGAACACACACGCATGAGTGTACATGTTTACACACACGTGCACACACACTTTATTTGGATTAATAGATAAGGTACTCATAATCCAAATCATACAATACAAACAGCATCTTCTCTACATACGCAAGCTTCCTATAATAGGAATTCAAAACTTTGGCTAGAGGTTGATACTTTAAACATTTAAGGCATAATGTTGTTCCATGTAACAGTCAAGAGAATTTCTCCAACACACACACACACACACACACACACACACACACACACACACACACACACACACACACACACACACACACACACACACACACACGGGCGTCTGACCTTCTTGTCTCCCTGTTTCCTACGCCGCAGTCCGGGCCTGTAGTCGTCTCCGAAGCGGAGGAAGTAATAGTACGACACCAGGCGCTCGATGGGGTCTCTCACCAGATTGATGTAAATGGGCTTTCTCGTCACCCCAAATCTACCCAAAGAATCAGTTACACACATTTTGTTATACAGGAGCGTAATGTCATTAAAAGGTTTTATCTCTATCTCTTATTATAAATGCTGCCAATATTATGGCTTTTGAGTGGGCTTGGGTAGGAACTATTTTCCCTATTCCTTAATAAGCAACTTGACTTTTTAGATTAAAGAAACTAGCTATGAAATCAATGAGGCTCCCATTAAGGGTGTACACAGTTTTTACCATTAGGTGTCAGTAATAAACCAAATGCCCAAGAATCTTGTAAGAAACACTTAGGCCTCTCTTATGTTGTTACCAGTTTCATTAAAAAAAAGTTTTACTCACAACCATTTTTGTTTCTGTGTTTCTGTGGTCCAGCCCTACTGATAGTGGAGGGCGCTGAAGCACTTTCCTGTTATACACTATAATGCCAAAAGTATTCGCTCATCCATCCAAATGATCAGAATCGGGTGTTCCAATCACTTCTATGGCCACAGGTGTAAAAAAAATAAGCACCTAGGCATGCAAATGTTTTTACATTTGTGAATGAATGGGTCACACTCAGGAGCTCAGTGAATTCCAGTGTGGAACTGTGATAAGATGCCACCTGTGCAGCAAATCCAGTCATGAAATTCCTCGCTCCTAAATATTCCACAGTGTCAGTTGTATTATAAGAAAATGGAAGTGTTTAAGGAACGACAGCAACTCAGCTATGAAGTGTTAGGACACGTAAACTGACGAAGCGTGGTCAGAAGATGCTGAAGAGCATAGTGTGAAGAGGTCGCCAACTTTCTGCAGAGTCACTACAAACATCCAAGCTTCATGTGGCCTTCAGATTAGCTCAAGAACAGTGTGCAGAGAGCTTCATGGTCGAGCAGCTGTCATACATCAAGTGTAACGCACAGCGTCAGATGCAGTGGTGTAAAGCACGCCGCCACTGGACTCTAGAGTAGTGGAGGTGTGTTCTCTGGAGTGATGAATCACGCTTCTCCATCTAGCAATCTGATGGACGAGTCTGGGTTTGGCGGTTGCCAGGAGAACGGTAGTTGTCTGACTGCACTGTGCCAAGTGTAAAGTTGGGTGGAGGGGGGATTATGGTGTGGGGTTGTTTTTCAGGAGCTGGGCTTGGCCCCTTAGTTCCAGTGAAAGGAACTCTGAATGCTTCAGCATACCAAGACATTCTGGACAATTCCATACTTCCAACATTGTGGGAACAGTTTGGAGTTGGCCCCTTCCTCTTCCAACATGACTGTGCACCAGTGCACAAAGCAAGGTCCATAAAGACATGACTTGACCTCAACCCGATAGAACACCTTTGGGATGAATTAGTGTGGAGACTGAGAGCCAGGCCTTCTCATCCAACAACAGTATGTGACCTCACAAATGCGCTTCTGGACGAATGGTCAAAAATCCCAATAAACACACAAACACACTCCTAAACCTTGTGGACAGCCTTCTAGAGAGATGAAGCTGTTCTAGCTGCAAAGGGTGGACCAACGTCATATTGAACCCTATGGATTAGGAATGGGATGTCACTTAAGCTCATGTGTGAGTCAAGGAAGGTGAGCGAATCCTTTTGGCAATATAGTGTGTGTGGTCTCGGATCACTGAACTCCAAATTAAGATAAATATGCTCCAAATACGCTCCAGACTGGTGTCCAGAGGAACTTGGGTAAAATAAACAGTACTCACTTGGTGAAGTCCAGGAAGGAGACGTGTCCGTGGTAGAACGCCGGCTTCATCTCCTTCCATGATGTGACGTTTTTAACAAACCGCACCTGGAAGCAAAATGTTGGAGAGCTTGAAAAGTCCCTGCAGATAAGTGACAATGTATAACAATATGATACAGTAAAAATGTATCGTACAAGTATGCATAGCAAGAATAAACAGAGAGTTAACGCTCTCCATACTAAAACTGATATGAGAGAAATTGATTGTTAATAAACAGAAACTCCATAAAAATACATTTAAATAAAAAAGTAACAAAATAACTACTCGACTTGCATTCTGTTTTAATGTGGAACTATTTCACTGAGCAACGACAGCTGTCTCAACCTGACCTGGTCCTGCAGGGACATGACTGGATTGTTCTTGCTGGTGTTGATGTGGAGGACGTGGTAGTGGTTCCTGCTACACAAGTCGTAGGCGATGTTGGTGAAGGAGGTGCTGGCGGTCTTGGGCACGCGGTTGTAGATGACCACCAGGTCCTCCTCAGGGACGGAGCCTCCGCGAGCCCCCGCGGCCCCCGCCTGGTTGTGGCGCTCCTCGATCTCACGCACCTCGTGCCTGGCGATGGCACGCTCTGTGGGGGAGAAAAGCCCATAAACTTGCAGACCTCCCTGCAGGGCCCAGGAGGCGTTCACCGCTCACTTTTGACAAAACCTTCTAGATATTTCTGAGTGGGTCTAATGAGCCCAAACACACGGTGATGTGAAGTGAACATTCTTCAGTCTGGTGATGTATACGCCTTTCATTCTGCTACATGATGTCCTTGTGGAACTCATGTGAGCTGGAATCAAAACTAGACGAAATCCAGTATTATGCATATTATTATACTTATTATTTATTATTGTCCATATTAGGGGTGACCTGCAATAGTCGCTGATTCGACTATAGTCGAGGTATAAAGATGAAAAAGGTAAAGATGAATCAAACAAAGTAAAGTGCAAGTTATGTCATCAACGTCTTTCATTTCACACGACAACAACCAACATGGCATACCATTTAAAACGCGGAAAAAAAAACAGTTCAGTCGTTTCAGTCGTCTCATCTCGTCTCGTCGCGATGTGTCTCGGGAAGTAAGCCTATACACATTTTTTGTTGTTTGCTTTTTAAACCCCATTACTTGAACCTTTACTTATAATTTTTTTGCTGTTGTGTGGCAATTGTTTTTATATTTTCAGGCAGGCATATTTTATTTAAAATATTTTTGACATTTTGTACAGTGCCTGTCTGACAGTTCAATATGCGCACTGTTCATAAAAATAATAAAAAATAATAAAAAATATAAATTTTTCATAAAATAAATAAATAAAAGCTGAATAAAGCCAACCTACTGTGTTTATTCATTTATCTGAGTGTTTTAGGTTTTTACTTTAAAGTGGAAAAAAGTGCTGAATGAGAACGGGATTCTGTTTAAGGTGCTCTAGATTAAAAAAAAACCTGATTCCACTATTAGTCGACTAAAGGGAAAATCTGATTAATCAGATTCGACTGTGAAAATCCTTAGTTGAATACACCTCTAGTCCATATTATGCACATTATTATCTGCCCCAACCATAGCCCCTCCCCCTCAGCTGTCTGCACAAGTGTTTCCACATCAAAGATTCCTCTTCTCTTTCACGCACAGTCCGACAGCTGGGGAATCCAGTCACAACAAATGTTGCAATGGTGCACCTGTCAATCAAAAACTGACATCAGGACAACTTCACTTGAATGCTACATGGGCCTCATAATGAGGTACATTAGGACAGAATACAGCTGGAGTGAACCAAGCTGTCGGCTTTGCAAATGACCCCCGACAACCTGTACACCATTAGAAAGGTATTACAGTACTCATTACACACATAATACGTTCCAATACCCTTGAGCATACAGGGTCAAAGAAACAAAGTACAAAAATACATTACAGAGAAATGGCATCATATGAAATAACAAAGCAATAAAAAAGCTAATTTGGTGGAGGCAGAAAGACGGTGGTGGTCCATTTAGATCATTAAGCTGAACACGGTATCAGCAGCACATCTCTGCTGAGATGCTCTAATAGCAACAGAAGTGTTGGCGTTATAATAACACAATAACCCAGCACCCTTCTCAGAGCCCTTGTTATGCCATGTAACACTTCATGGTGGTCTTCAGCTGTCTGTAGCCACGGGGCAGCGTGACGGCTGAGCTCCTCACACAGACCCAGTGCACCACCAATTAGGGTTCTGGGTGGGTTACCACTTCTTTACAAGATACTCTCCTTGGGCCTGCTTGTGATGTGATGAGCTAATCGATTCCAATATCCACACCAGTCAAGTGGCACAGGTGAATTCACTGTGGTAATCTAACTGACCAAGTGATTAGAAAGATGTAATTTATATGGCTTATTTTCACCATTTTTAGATTATAGTGGCAAGTATAGAAAGTTAGACTCCCCCCCCCCCCCCCCCCCCCCCCATTTTAATCCACAGCGGAGTGGTGGCGAACCGCCTGTATGTATACAACTCTCTGTATGGCTCAACCGTAAAATGACCTGCCAGATATTACCCAGGATTTTATTGGCAATATGTTTTGGCTTTGTTGCAATAACCATTAGTTGCAAATAAAATGAGCACTTTTAAAGTTATCCAATTGGCTGCAAGAACCACGATTGCAGTTTTATAGCTGTGTCTCTGGCATGAATAAGGTCTCATTTGTAAAAACGGCCAAGCGACGGAAAGTCAATGAGTGTATTGTCTCGGGAAAAAATTGGCTACTGATTACTTTTTCACTGAAGTAACAGGAAAGCCAGTGTGCCTAATTTGTGAAGAAGCCCTTGCCGTTCTTAAGAAAGGCAACAGTGGATCAAATCACACCACCAAATGTGCAAATTATGCCACTCTAGAAGAGGAGAGCAATCTGTAGTGCACAAGAATAATCTGACTGCACAGCAAGCTTCTTTCCAGCAGCCTAAAACGGGCTGGACGGTGTGACAGAGGCGAGTTATGCAGTGAACTGACCACAAAAAGACCGAAACATCTTCGAAAGGCGGGTTGTGTAGGTGTGTGTGCTGGCTGCTGCTATCTCCAGGAAAACTGGCATCGTTTCAACGCGTTAGACTTTCTCGTCTGAAAGTGTCAGACCACATTGGTAGCTTGGCACAAGAAATTATGTATATTTAACTTTTCATAGTCATGACTATAGGCTTATTGTGTCCATATTAGTTGGCCAAATGTAACTTTGCTGCAATCTGTGGCCTATGACAAGATACGTTATTATTCCCCAGTGTGGAAAAACTGCAATAGAGATCCAGACAAAGACAGTGAACAGTACTATGATCAAGTCCTTTCCTATCCACATGACTGTTTGAATACTTGAAACCATACAGTGTTAAAGTGTCCTGTGCCAAAGCATAACGCATAGTTTAGGTGTTCAACGGGACCAGAAGGCCTAAGAATAGCACTGGCATGAACACAGAGATCCCAAGAGCTTCCATTAGCAAATAGAGGGTGAAGAACAAATAGGCATATTAAACAGTTGTACTTTGCTGATGAATTTAATAGCAGGCCACTTCTGCTGTCATCAACTGAATAAGAACTCTATTAGCTAAGAGCTCTCATAGGGAACGACAAGACCTCCATCAGCATCAAAAATAAAACCCTGAAAACAAAGTCATTTAGCCCTATTTGATATTTGCCTTTGATCTGAACATAAATCGCAACCCATCCTTTTTTCCAGAAAACTGTAGGCTAATTTATTCATATACTGACATAGATGTATGATCACATTTCAACAATGCAACCACACAAGTCTTTATGCATTATGCAGCACTGTGACATATTCAGCATTTTCAGATATGCAGCATTGTCAGATATTCGATAACTGTGACATACAAGCACTAGAAATACACGGTCCTAGATCCATGAACTGGACTCTAGTTAATGTAATGGGATGGTATCATGTGGGTGAAGCACTGTATATCCCATAACAGCACAGAAGTTGCCACAAAGTGATTATGCAATGAAGGTACAACTCTCCCACTGTGTAAATATAGAGGTAACAATGCGACCCTTGACAAATATCTACAGATCAGCGACAAATATGATGTTGAACATGCTGTGCAGTTCAGGTCCACAGCTCACCCCCACTAATGTAATCAGATCTGAAAGAACAGCAAGCAGGATTCAAGCAGTACAACAAGATCGGATTGTGCGTCTAGCGTGATGTACACACGTATGAAGTTAGATAACAGCTTCTAGTCTGTTTAGGTAGGACTGGGAGTTTGGACGCTCTACAGCCGGAAACAGCACCTTACACTCAGGCCCCTGTGAAGGTGCCTCAGTCTTCATCTGTGACAGTGAGCAGAAACAACACCTTCATGTATGGAAGGACTGTTTAAAGCTTTTTAAACTTAACAAATATATAAAAGTACAATTTAAAGACCACACTGAGCGATATTTGAACAGACACGATAGCTGAGCTATGAGGCAGGTTTAATAAACTGTCAATAAATTGTAAGTGGAAAAGTATATGAAGTGATCTTTGAAGATGTACAATTCTAGAAAATCTAATTACAGCGGTATTTTCATGAGTAAGATAAATCATAGGAAGTGATAAAGGCATTTTCACAACATCTGAGTGAAACCCCCGTGTATGATCACAGTGGTGGTTGTGAGTAAAGTGATGGTGGTTCTGGTTCGTGTTCGGTTCTTACCGAGCTTCCCTCGGGACTCATCGAGCTTCTGGATTTGGTTCTCCAAGAACACGATCCCGATGGCGAAGGCCAGCAGCGCCAGGAGCTGATACTTGGACGGCATGACGGTCCTGGACAGCCCCATCAGACGACCCAGATGACGGACATGGCGAGGCTGGACGCGCCGC
Organism: Brachyhypopomus gauderio; assembly: GCF_052324685.1. Lineage (NCBI taxonomy): Eukaryota > Metazoa > Chordata > Actinopteri > Gymnotiformes > Hypopomidae > Brachyhypopomus > Brachyhypopomus gauderio. Next base: position 3,711,096 of record NC_135226.1, read on the forward strand.
GCGTTACGTGGTCAACACGGCCGTAACCGAACTACACATCGGACCTGATACCGAGCCAGCCGCCTCGCCCGGGTTCGTCTCTACATACGACACGTCGTGTTTAAAGTGTCAGTGGAAGCGGTAGATCCCGGTCCGTGTCCTCCCGCCCGGTCCGTGTCCTCCCGCCCGGTCCGGGACCCCCGGGTGTCTCGATATATCGCCCGCTGATCCACCGAACCGGACCGACCCGGTTGTGTCTGTAGATAACGTCAGTAGTCTCGACTGGACTGTGTTTTCATCAATTGTAGCGTTAGTAGTTTAGCCGGATAATATAGCTAACCCAAAGTTATCGTGCGAGTTAACGAGATTAAGTGAACCAGCTAACTGTGTGTGCGCAGCTGCGACGGTGTTCACTACTGTTCACTATTGTGTTGGCAGATCAAGCCAGGAGGCGCTGACTAGTTCCGGTTCAACATAATCACTTCCGCCCCGTCTAGGTGCGGATCGAAAAGATTGCAATGGCTGGAGAAGTGTACTTACTTTGGTTACTATCATTGCTACAAACGGTAGGAAATAACGCATTTATGTTTGGTTCTGACAACAGTAACTAATGGCTTTCGCCATTTTAAGTTGCGGTTTTGAAACACTAAAGTTAGTGTAGCATAGATCCGGGCTGCGTAGCGCTGGTTTCCATGACGTGGCCGATGCAGCTGGTCTCGCGCAGCCGGTTAGCCGTTAGCTCCTTCACACGAGTCACGCTCGAGAGATAAAACGGTTATTTTATCATTGTTACTAGTACATGTATTTGTTTAACTAGCTGGTTTTGAAAATTCAGTAGGTTAGATGGCCAGTTAACTAGCGTATGTTTTCTAATGTTCACATAGGCAGCTAGCGTGCTATTTAGCCTAGCTAGGTTAGCTTAGCACAGGTGTACTAATAGGCCGGATTGCGCTCGAGCGCGTCGGTACTTCCGTCTTCCACAGAGTCTGATCAGTGATAAAACATCTGGAGATATAACAATAGTGATAAGACATCTGGAGATATAACAATAGTGATAAGACATCTGGAGATATAACAATAGTGATAAGACATCTGGAGATATAACAATAGTGATAAGACATCTGGAGATATAACAATAGTGATAAAACATCTGGAGATATAACAATAGTGATAAAACACCTGGAGATATAACAATAGTGATAGTGATATAACAAATGGGTTAGATACAAACGTCTGCTCTTCTCAATAGTGAAGCTGCCCAGACAGACGCCTTGTTTTCCGGATGTGTATTTGTAATATTAAGAATGTGTGTGTGTGTGTGTGTGTGTTTGTGTGTGTTTGGCCGCAGCTGTCGGCGTTTGGAGCGGAGCTGTCGTCCGAGGCCTGCAGGGACCTGGGTTTCTCCACTAACCTCCTGTGCAGCTCCTGTGATCTACTGGGCCAGTTCAGTCTGAACCAGCTGGACCCCTTCTGTAGGCAGTGCTGCCAGGAGGAGGCCCATAACGAGTCCAGGAAGGTGAGAGAATGTCGTCTTATTTAGACAATATGATTACTCTTGCTGCTGTTCTCAGTGAAGTCCAAAATACATCCAAACGTTCTGGATTAATTGCACTGTTAAAATACATGCAGTTCAAAAGAAGGTACTTTGCCCTGTACAATCTTTTATATTTCTAGTGGTCTAGTACTCAGTTGCGTTTTCTGTTAAAGCTTTACCCTGGAGCCATTCTTGAGGTCTGTGGATGAAAATTGGGGAGGTTCCCTCAAGTCCAAGGTACACTGTAGTAGTACATGAATATTCTGAGGTGTCCATTCTTTAAGGTTTAAGTCTAGACTTAATAATGTTATGAAGTCAATCAAAGACACAAATGATTAGGTGGTAATGTACCTCATATTATGGTACACTACTCGCATTATGGAATTATTAGCATTGTATTATGTATGTTCTTGTTTGTAAGGCATTGATCTTGCAGATTTCATTGAGTTTATAAGTACATAACAAACATTACTCATGGTTCTTACACCAGTTGCTTATTAAGGCAATACATTTGCTGGTTTAATTGTTTCCTAACCCTACTTAGCAACAATACATTTCTAAAAGCTATAGATAATTATCAATGCTTTGATGGTTGACTGTTATTCCTGACCACATATGTTCTTTGTTATTTGAAGATGTATTCAAACAGTAATTTGACATAATGTGAACTGCATTTCTCTCAGCTTTTGTCAGGAGCGAAAAGCCAAAGATGTTTAAGGGTCTTCAAGTTAAGGTAAAAATAAAAAATAAATGGTGTAACGTGTTCTAATCTGTTCTGTATATGTTAGAGGAGTACTCGGTACTTGTTACCACGTAATATCTTTTAAATAAAATTATCATAGTATTTTTTTTTACCTCAATGCTTTTGACCTATTTAATCCATTCAACAGAATTAACAAATTTGTGTGTGTGTGTGTGTGTGTGTGTCTGTGTCTGTGTGTCTGTGTGTGCAGTATGTAAGAGGCTCAGATCCTGTACTGAAGCTGCTGGATGATCAGGGGAACATTGCTGAAGAACTCAGCATCCTCAAGTGGAACACAGACAGTGTGGAGGAGTTCCTCGGCGAGAAGTTGGAGCGGATTTAGTGCTTTTCCATTTCACTTTCATTGTTTTTTTGTTTGTACTCCACTCATGTTTAACTGAAGGACCACAGTCATCTGATTCGTTATGCAGAAAAACCTTAATTTTTTTTCAGGAAAGTTTTGTCATCCAAAGTAATTTAACTATCCACATTTGTTAATGATTGTGAATGTTCCAACATTTTCCCTTCCTTCCTTTGTTTTGATTCACCTTTACCTCTTTTTGTTTTTGCAACATTTTATCTGAAACTATTTGAAATTATGTTTTTTTTATGCTGCACATTTATTGATGAATAGCGTTTCTGCAAGGTTCCGGTGAGGGAGTGTTTGCTGCTGCTCCCCACATGCTGGTGCTTGTGTTGATCTGCACGTCTGTGAAGGCTCTGCAGTAAACCCGTCTGTGGTGTGTGAAGCCTGAAGTTCCTGTGTTGTTCTCACAGCATGTAGCAGTGGGGAGAGTCTCAACAGTCCCTCTGGAGTACAGTCAGATCTGTTGAATAAATGTTTGTTTCAAAAGAAACCGTTCTGGATTTCTCTTATTTGTGTACACAAATGAATCTGTAGATTAGATTTTAATTTGAATTCAAATTTCAGGTGAGGCCAATTGGCCTTTATCCTAGTAGATATATGAAAAGGATTGCATACATATTAAGAACAAAGTGCATGGAAGGGATGTGAGGGCAGATGTGTGTATTTGGTCATGCCTTTGACACTCGTTTTTGAAGCATGCATATGCTAATGACTTCTCTCTACGAATACGTCATTCGTTCGGAACAATATCGGACATTTTATAAAGGAACTTGATAGAACTCGCAATTTATATATTTGACCACTAGATGTCGCAAGACACATCAGGCATGCATGCGTTAAGAGAAACTTGTTTAGTTCACCCAAAGGAAGGACCGTGGTGATGGCGTAATAAGGTTGTTACAGTGTGGTGAGCTTTATTTAAACAGTGAGTACTTTTTATTAAGAAAAAAAGTAACCACCAAAAAGTAGCGAACAATTTTTGCATATTAATTTATATGTAGTACAACTAATATGAGATTAAGAATCAGGTTGTTTTGTAGTTTATCATCCACAGAGTGGAACATAAACCAGTTTATGAGAACCACGGAATGTTTGAGTTTATATTCCACACATGGAGACTGTGTTTAAAATATATTTAATGTGGTCTGTCTGAAGCATCCAGACCACTAGGTTGCAGTATTAATGGCCGTTTCGTAAAAAAAAAACTCGCTGGAAAAATATTTTAAAATAACTAGTTGAAGATTTTTTTCTTCTATGCGAATAAATTAAAACAAAAATGCAAACAAGCAAATTTTTTTTCTATGAATAATTGTTTTATTCGTAAAGATGTACTATAGTCATGAATTTTAGAATAATTTCATTTTCCTACTTACAGGGCATGCTGTTATTTTCTGTTATAATCTGTTTTCTTTTGTAAATCAGTTGTACCCTTAAATATCCAAAAACAGCTGTTCCTGATAGATCACAGATTGTGTTAAAGATGTAGGGGCCTAGATTTTTGTGTGAAAATGACTCATAAGTTTGGGATCCAGGCCAGTTTGGTCTACTAAAACCTGATAGTTACTAGATAAATTGGTTCAGATTACACTTTCAGTACCGCCCTCCTCCACGCGCAGAGACAACGTTCCGAAAATAGCAGCGCTAGAAAATGTAATTAAGTAAATGTTTTAGTGACTCGAAGTTTGTTTGTTTGGTTTTTTGCTTGAAATGTAGTCCCAGTTTGGCTACAAGTTATCCAATAGATTATACAAACTTTATTTATTTGCAACTAATTTTGTTTAACTATAGTAATTATATTGTCAAACGTTGACAATACTTATTATAGCTATAAATATTTTTTTCATTTAAGTGTATTGAATTAAGCCTACATTTAAGGCAAGGTAGCAAAATGTGGATAACTTCATCATTGACACTAATATCAAGGCTGTTAGTTGCCATGTAGCGCCTCCTGCTGTCTGAAATAAAAAAGAACGAAGAGCCATTTTTGAACGGCTCTTTATAAGGAACGGAGACAAAAGATCCGGCTCTCTTCAGTCATAATTCCCATCACTATTACACAAAGCATGCAAAGGCTATTTTTCTTTAACATGTGCCATTCTCTCTGAACAATCACAAAGATGTGTTGTAGCTGTTCGATGTGGAACTATTTCTTTCTGACTGGCTCTTTGAATCATAGGCCGATAACAGCGCAGTGTTGGACAGCTCAGATTGTGCCTAATCGTTTCTGCAAACAGAAGTAGGTTAGCTAGATATATTTCAGTGCAATCTTAACAGTTGTCAAGTTTAAAGTCACATCTGCATGCTAAAATGGGTGATTTATTGCTTGATAGTTCATACTTTTAATATTTTTTATGTTTACCCCAGGTCAGCTGAACTTTGCAACTGAAAGATCAAATGAATTTAACTAGGCAATCTGTTTTGGAAGGGTTGAGGCATCCTTTTTATATTTAAAGTTGTTTCTAAAGCATTCACAAAACAGTTATTCTATCAGTGTTCTTCTGAATACAATCAGATTCAATTAAAGGGGATTCATGAGAATCTTTCACATCCCTTGTACAGATTAATTGACTTTTAATTGACTTTCATAAAATTATTGCAGTTTAAGTTGTGTTTGCATTTGAAGTTATTTTTATTACTTTACCTCATATATCAGTATCATTAGCTCTACAGTCAACATGTACCATCAGGGACAGTATTATTTTTATATTATTATATTTGTACCTTTTTTATGAATTATAAAGATAGTTCCCTAACATAGGATTGTATTTTTAGTTTTACTGTATTAATTTCATTGATTATCAAATCACGTCTGTATTTCATAATATGAGTAAAGGCATGCCCATCCATTATGTGTTAATGCCTCCCGCTGTCTAGCAGGCCTGGTTCAGATGTATTTTAAAAATCAACACACTGTGCTGAATGCCAACCATCAAAAAGAGGAGTTGGGTACCTCCACTCTGTTGCTGCTTTACACAGATGTGTAAGACAAGAGAGACGTGTTCAAATACTGTGCTGTTCTTGCTGTAGATTCATCTCCTCACCAATTATTAAACACTGCAAAGCCAGAATTGACTGATATCAATCACTGTTTTCAGGTTTTAGTAGTTCCACTAATCTCAACTTCCAACCAATCTCTGCACTTTTTATTGTTGTTTTAATGTGTTCTGTTAAGTAAATATGAATTTGATCGGAATCAGGGCAAATATTTGTTGAAAGACATATAATTCCCTCATCTATTTGATCTTTTTGTTGTGATGTGTGCTTTGTAATCTTAGATTAAATTTATGTGGCATTGAGTGTCAGCACAGTGGTGTTAGTTACTCTAGTGGAGCTGTACTGAGTGTTAGCACAGTGGTGTTACTCTAGTCGAGCTGTACTGAGTGTTAGCACAGTGGTGTTACTCTAGTCGAGCTGTACTGAGTGTCAGCACAGTGGTGTTAGTTACTCTAGTGGAGCTGTACTGAGTGTCAGCACAGTGGTGTTAGTAACTCTAGTGGAGCTGTACTGAGTGTCAGCACAGTGGTGTTAGTTACTCTAGTGGAGCTGTACTGAGTGTCAGCACAGTGGTGTTACTCTAGTCGAGCTGTACTGAGTGTTAGCACAGTGGTGTTAGTTACTCTAGTGGAGCTGTACTGAGTGTCAGCACAGTGGTGTTAGTTACTCTAGTGGAGCTGTACTGAGTGTTAGCACAGTGGTGTTAGTTACTCTAGTGGAGCTGTACTGAGTGTCAGCACAGTGGTGTTAGTTACTCTAGTCGAGCTGTACTGAGTGTTAGCACAGTGGTGTTAGTTACTCTAGTGGAGCTGTACTGAGTGTCAGCACAGTGGTGTTAGTTACTCTAGTGGGGCTGTACTGAGTGTCAGCACAGTGGTGTTAGTTACTCTAGTGGGGCTGTACTGAGTGTCAGCACAGTGGTGTTAGTTACTCTAGTGGAGCTGTACTGAGTGTCAGCACAGTGGTGTTAGTTACTCTAGTGGGGCTGTACTGAGTGTCAGCACAGTGGTGTTAGTTACTCTAGTGGGGCTGTACTGAGTGTCAGCACAGTGGTGTTAGTTACTCTAGTGGGGCTGTACTGAGTGTCAGCACAGTGGTGTTAGTTACTCTAGTGGAGCTGTACTGAGTGTCAGCACAGTGGTGTTAGTTACTCTAGTGGAGCTGTACTGAGTGTCAGCACAGTGGTGTTAGTTACTCTAGTGGGGCTGTACTGAGTGTCAGCACAGTGGTGTTAGTTACTCTAGTGGAGCTGTACTGAGTGTTAGCACAGTGGTGTTAGTTACTCTAGTGGAGCTGTACTGAGTGTCAGCACAGTGGTGTTAGTTACTCTAGTGGGGCTGTACTGAGTGTCAGCACAGTGGTGTTAGTTACTCTAGTGGGGCTGTACTGAGTGTCAGCACAGTGGTGTTAGTTACTCTAGTGGAGCTGTACTGAGTGTCAGCACAGTGGTGTTAGTTACTCTAGTGGGGCTGTACTGAGTGTCAGCACAGTGGTGTTAGTTACTCTAGTGGGGCTGTACTGAGTGTCAGCACAGTGGTGTTAGTTACTCTAGTGGAGCTGTACTGAGTGTCAGCACAGTGGTGTTAGTTACTCTAGTGGGGCTGTACTGAGTGTCAGCACAGTGGTGTTAGTTACTCTAGTGGGGCTGTACTGAGTGTCAGCACAGTGGTGTTAGTTACTCTAGTGGAGCTGTACTGAGTGTTAGCACAGTGGTGTTAGTTACTCTAGTCGAGCTGTACTGAGTGTCAGCACAGTGGTGTTAGTTACTCTAGTGGAGCTGTACCGAGTGTTAGCACAGTAGTGTTAGTTACTCTAGTGGGGCTGTACTGAGTGTCAGCACAGTGGTGTTAGTTACTCTAGTGGAGCTGTACTGAGTGTCAGCACAGTGGTGTTAGTTACTCTAGTGGGGCTGTACTGAGTGTCAGCACAGTGGTGTTAGTTACTCTAGTGGGGCTGTACTGAGTGTCAGCACAGTGGTGTTAGTTACTCTAGTGGAGCTGTACTGAGTGTCAGCACAGTGGTGTTAGTTACTCTAGTGGGGCTGTACTGAGTGTCAGCACAGTGGTGTTAGTTACTCTAGTGGGGCTGTACTGAGTGTCAGCACAGTGGTGTTAGTTACTCTAGTGGGGCTGTACTGAGTGTCAGCACAGTGGTGTTAGTTACTCTAGTGGGGCTGTACTGAGTGTCAGCACAGTGGTGTTAGTTACTCTAGTGGGGCTGTACTGAGTGTCAGCACAGTGGTGTTAGTTACTCTAGTGGGGCTGTACTGAGTGTCAGCACAGTGGTGTTAGTTACTCTAGTGGGGCTGTACTGAGTGTCAGCACAGTGGTGTTAGTTACTCTAGTGGGGCTGTACTGAGTGTCAGCACAGTGGTGTTAGTTACTCTAGTGAAGCTGTACTGAGTGTTAGCACAGTGGTGTTAGTTACTCTAGTGGAGCTGTACTGAGTGTTAGCACAGTGGTGTTAGTTACTCTAGTGGGGCTGTACTGAGTGTCAGCACAGTGGTGTTAGTTACTCTAGTGGAGCTGTACTGAGTGTCAGCACAGTGGTGTTAGTTACTCTAGTGGGGCTGTACTGAGTGTCAGCACAGTCGTGTTAGTTACTCTAGTGGAGCTGTACTGAGTGTTAGCACAGTGGTGTTAGTTACTCTAGTGGGGCTGTACTGAGTGTTAGCACAGTGGTGTTAGTTACTCTAGTGGGGCTGTACTGAGTGTCAGCACAGTGGTGTTAGTTACTCTAGTGGGGCTGTACTGAGTGTCAGCACAGTGGTGTTAGTTACTCTAGTGGGGCTGTACTGAGTGTCAGCACAGTGGTGTTAGTTACTCTAGTGGGGCTGTACTGAGTGTCAGCACAGTGGTGTTAGTTACTCTAGTGGAGCTGTACTGAGTGTCAGCACAGTGGTGTTAGTTACTCTAGTGGGGCTGTACTGAGTGTCAGCACAGTGGTGTTAGTTACTCTAGTGGGGCTGTACTGAGTGTCAGCACAGTGGTGTTAGTTACTCTAGTGGAGCTGTACTGAGTGTCAGCACAGTGGTGTTAGTTACTCTAGTGGGGCTGTACTGAGTGTCAGCACAGTGGTGTTAGTTACTCTAGTGGGGCTGTACTGAGTGTCAGCACAGTGGTGTTAGTTACTCTAGTGGGGCTGTACTGAGTGTCAGCACAGTGGTGTTAGTTACTCTAGTGGGGCTGTACTGAGTGTCAGCACAGTGGTGTTAGTTACTCTAGTGGGGCTGTACTGAGTGTCAGCACAGTGGTGTTAGTTACTCTAGTGGGGCTGTACTGAGTGTCAGCACAGTGGTGTTAGTTACTCTAGTGGGGCTGTACTGAGTGTCAGCACAGTGGTGTTAGTTACTCTAGTGAAGCTGTACTGAGTGTTAGCACAGTGGTGTTAGTTACTCTAGTGGAGCTGTACTGAGTGTTAGCACAGTGGTGTTAGTTACTCTAGTGGGGCTGTACTGAGTGTCAGCACAGTGGTGTTAGTTACTCTAGTGGAGCTGTACTGAGTGTCAGCACAGTGGTGTTAGTTACTCTAGTGGGGCTGTACTGAGTGTCAGCACAGTGGTGTTAGTTACTCTAGTGGAGCTGTACTGAGTGTCAGCACAGTGGTGTTAGTTACTCTAGTGGGGCTGTACTGAGTGTCAGCACAGTGGTGTTAGTTACTCTAGTGGGGCTGTACTGAGTGTCAGCACAGTGGTGTTAGTTACTCTAGTGGAGCTGTACTGAGTGTTAGCACAGTGGTGTTAGTTACTCTAGTCGAGCTGTACTGAGTGTCAGCACAGTGGTGTTAGTTACTCTAGTGGAGCTGTACCGAGTGTTAGCACAGTAGTGTTAGTTACTCTAGTGGGGCTGTACTGAGTGTCAGCACAGTGGTGTTAGTTACTCTAGTGGAGCTGTACTGAGTGTCAGCACAGTGGTGTTAGTTACTCTAGTGGGGCTGTACTGAGTGTCAGCACAGTGGTGTTAGTTACTCTAGTGGGGCTGTACTGAGTGTCAGCACAGTGGTGTTAGTTACTCTAGTGGAGCTGTACTGAGTGTCAGCACAGTGGTGTTAGTTACTCTAGTGGGGCTGTACTGAGTGTCAGCACAGTGGTGTTAGTTACTCTAGTGGGGCTGTACTGAGTGTCAGCACAGTGGTGTTAGTTACTCTAGTGGGGCTGTACTGAGTGTCAGCACAGTGGTGTTAGTTACTCTAGTGGGGCTGTACTGAGTGTCAGCACAGTGGTGTTAGTTACTCTAGTGGGGCTGTACTGAGTGTCAGCACAGTGGTGTTAGTTACTCTAGTGGGGCTGTACTGAGTGTCAGCACAGTGGTGTTAGTTACTCTAGTGGGGCTGTACTGAGTGTCAGCACAGTGGTGTTAGTTACTCTAGTGGGGCTGTACTGAGTGTCAGCACAGTGGTGTTAGTTACTCTAGTGAAGCTGTACTGAGTGTTAGCACAGTGGTGTTAGTTACTCTAGTGGAGCTGTACTGAGTGTTAGCACAGTGGTGTTAGTTACTCTAGTGGGGCTGTACTGAGTGTCAGCACAGTGGTGTTAGTTACTCTAGTGGAGCTGTACTGAGTGTCAGCACAGTGGTGTTAGTTACTCTAGTGGGGCTGTACTGAGTGTCAGCACAGTCGTGTTAGTTACTCTAGTGGAGCTGTACTGAGTGTTAGCACAGTGGTGTTAGTTACTCTAGTGGGGCTGTACTGAGTGTTAGCACAGTGGTGTTAGTTACTCTAGTGGAGCTGTACTGAGTGTCAGCACAGTGGTGTTAGTTACTCTAGTGGGGCTGTACTGAGTGTCAGCACAGTGGTGTTAGTTACTCTAGTGGGGCTGTACTGAGTGTCAGCACAGTGGTGTTAGTTACTCTAGTGGAGCTGTACTGAGTGTTAGCACAGTGGTGTTAGTTACTCTAGTCGAGCTGTACTGAGTGTCAGCACAGTGGTGTTAGTTACTCTAGTGGAGCTGTACCGAGTGTTAGCACAGTAGTGTTAGTTACTCTAGTGGGGCTGTACTGAGTGTCAGCACAGTGGTGTTAGTTACTCTAGTGGAGCTGTACTGAGTGTCAGCACAGTGGTGTTAGTTACTCTAGTGGGGCTGTACTGAGTGTCAGCACAGTGGTGTTAGTTACTCTAGTGGGGCTGTACTGAGTGTCAGCACAGTGGTGTTAGTTACTCTAGTGGAGCTGTACTGAGTGTCAGCACAGTGGTGTTAGTTACTCTAGTGGGGCTGTACTGAGTGTCAGCACAGTGGTGTTAGTTACTCTAGTGGGGCTGTACTGAGTGTCAGCACAGTGGTGTTAGTTACTCTAGTGGGGCTGTACTGAGTGTCAGCACAGTGGTGTTAGTTACTCTAGTGGGGCTGTACTGAGTGTCAGCACAGTGGTGTTAGTTACTCTAGTGGGGCTGTACTGAGTGTCAGCACAGTGGTGTTAGTTACTCTAGTGGGGCTGTACTGAGTGTCAGCACAGTGGTGTTAGTTACTCTAGTGGGGCTGTACTGAGTGTCAGCACAGTGGTGTTAGTTACTCTAGTGGGGCTGTACTGAGTGTCAGCACAGTGGTGTTAGTTACTCTAGTGAAGCTGTACTGAGTGTTAGCACAGTGGTGTTAGTTACTCTAGTGGAGCTGTACTGAGTGTTAGCACAGTGGTGTTAGTTACTCTAGTGGGGCTGTACTGAGTGTCAGCACAGTGGTGTTAGTTACTCTAGTGGAGCTGTACTGAGTGTCAGCACAGTGGTGTTAGTTACTCTAGTGGGGCTGTACTGAGTGTCAGCACAGTCGTGTTAGTTACTCTAGTGGAGCTGTACTGAGTGTTAGCACAGTGGTGTTAGTTACTCTAGTGGGGCTGTACTGAGTGTTAGCACAGTGGTGTTAGTTACTCTAGTGGGGCTGTACTGAGTGTCAGCACAGTGGTGTTAGTTACTCTAGTGGGGCTGTACTGAGTGTCAGCACAGTGGTGTTAGTTACTCTAGTGGGGCTGTACTGAGTGTCAGCACAGTGGTGTTAGTTACTCTAGTGGGGCTGTACTGAGTGTCAGCACAGTGGTGTTAGTTACTCTAGTGGAGCTGTACTGAGTGTCAGCACAGTGGTGTTAGTTACTCTAGTGGGGCTGTACTGAGTGTCAGCACAGTGGTGTTAGTTACTCTAGTGGGGCTGTACTGAGTGTCAGCACAGTGGTGTTAGTTACTCTAGTGGAGCTGTACTGAGTGTTAGCACAGTGGTGTTAGTTACTCTAGTGGAGCTGTACTGAGTGTCAGCACAGTGGTGTTAGTTACTCTAGTGGGGCTGTACTGAGTGTCAGCACAGTGGTGTTAGTTACTCTAGTGGGGCTGTACTGAGTGTCAGCACAGTGGTGTTAGTTACTCTAGTGGAGCTGTACTGAGTGTCAGCACAGTGGTGTTAGTTACTCTAGTGGGGCTGTACTGAGTGTCAGCACAGTGGTGTTAGTTACTCTAGTGGGGCTGTACTGAGTGTCAGCACAGTGGTGTTAGTTACTCTAGTGGGGCTGTACTGAGTGTCAGCACAGTGGTGTTAGTTACTCTAGTGGAGCTGTACTGAGTGTCAGCACAGTGGTGTTAGTTACTCTAGTGGGGCTGTACTGAGTGTCAGCACAGTGGTGTTAGTTACTCTAGTGGGGCTGTACTGAGTGTCAGCACAGTGGTGTTAGTTACTCTAGTGGAGCTGTACTGAGTGTTAGCACAGTGGTGTTAGTTACTCTAGTCGAGCTGTACTGAGTGTCAGCACAGTGGTGTTAGTTACTCTAGTGGAGCTGTACCGAGTGTTAGCACAGTAGTGTTAGTTACTCTAGTGGGGCTGTACTGAGTGTCAGCACAGTGGTGTTAGTTACTCTAGTGGAGCTGTACTGAGTGTCAGCACAGTGGTGTTAGTTACTCTAGTGGGGCTGTACTGAGTGTCAGCACAGTGGTGTTAGTTACTCTAGTGGGGCTGTACTGAGTGTCAGCACAGTGGTGTTAGTTACTCTAGTGGAGCTGTACTGAGTGTCAGCACAGTGGTGTTAGTTACTCTAGTGGGGCTGTACTGAGTGTCAGCACAGTGGTGTTAGTTACTCTAGTGGGGCTGTACTGAGTGTCAGCACAGTGGTGTTAGTTACTCTAGTGGGGCTGTACTGAGTGTCAGCACAGTGGTGTTAGTTACTCTAGTGGGGCTGTACTGAGTGTCAGCACAGTGGTGTTAGTTACTCTAGTGGGGCTGTACTGAGTGTCAGCACAGTGGTGTTAGTTACTCTAGTGGGGCTGTACTGAGTGTCAGCACAGTGGTGTTAGTTACTCTAGTGGGGCTGTACTGAGTGTCAGCACAGTGGTGTTAGTTACTCTAGTGAAGCTGTACTGAGTGTTAGCACAGTGGTGTTAGTTACTCTAGTGGAGCTGTACTGAGTGTTAGCACAGTGGTGTTAGTTACTCTAGTGGGGCTGTACTGAGTGTCAGCACAGTGGTGTTAGTTACTCTAGTGGAGCTGTACTGAGTGTCAGCACAGTGGTGTTAGTTACTCTAGTGGGGCTGTACTGAGTGTCAGCACAGTCGTGTTAGTTACTCTAGTGGAGCTGTACTGAGTGTTAGCACAGTGGTGTTAGTTACTCTAGTGGGGCTGTACTGAGTGTTAGCACAGTGGTGTTAGTTACTCTAGTGGGGCTGTACTGAGTGTCAGCACAGTGGTGTTAGTTACTCTAGTGGGGCTGTACTGAGTGTCAGCACAGTGGTGTTAGTTACTCTAGTGGGGCTGTACTGAGTGTCAGCACAGTGGTGTTAGTTACTCTAGTGGGGCTGTACTGAGTGTCAGCACAGTGGTGTTAGTTACTCTAGTGGAGCTGTACTGAGTGTCAGCACAGTGGTGTTAGTTACTCTAGTGGGGCTGTACTAAGTGTCAGCACAGTGGTGTTAGTTACTCTAGTGGGGCTGTACTGAGTGTCAGCACAGTGGTGTTAGTTACTCTAGTGGAGCTGTACTGAGTGTCAGCACAGTGGTGTTAGTTACTCTAGTGGGGCTGTACTGAGTGTCAGCACAGTGGTGTTAGTTACTCTAGTGGGGCTGTACTGAGTGTCAGCACAGTGGTGTTAGTTACTCTAGTGGGGCTGTACTGAGTGTCAGCACAGTGGTGTTAGTTACTCTAGTGGGGCTGTACTGAGTGTCAGCACAGTGGTGTTAGTTACTCTAGTGGGGCTGTACTGAGTGTCAGCACAGTGGTGTTAGTTACTCTAGTGGGGCTGTACTGAGTGTCAGCACAGTGGTGTTAGTTACTCTAGTGGGGCTGTACTGAGTGTCAGCACAGTGGTGTTAGTTACTCTAGTGAAGCTGTACTGAGTGTTAGCACAGTGGTGTTAGTTACTCTAGTGGAGCTGTACTGAGTGTTAGCACAGTGGTGTTAGTTACTCTAGTGGGGCTGTACTGAGTGTCAGCACAGTGGTGTTAGTTACTCTAGTGGAGCTGTACTGAGTGTCAGCACAGTGGTGTTAGTTACTCTAGTGGGGCTGTACTGAGTGTCAGCACAGTGGTGTTAGTTACTCTAGTGGAGCTGTACTGAGTGTCAGCACAGTGGTGTTAGTTACTCTAGTGGGGCTGTACTGAGTGTCAGCACAGTGGTGTTAGTTACTCTAGTGGGGCTGTACTGAGTGTCAGCACAGTGGTGTTAGTTACTCTAGTGGAGCTGTACTGAGTGTTAGCACAGTGGTGTTAGTTACTCTAGTCGAGCTGTACTGAGTGTCAGCACAGTGGTGTTAGTTACTCTAGTGGAGCTGTACCGAGTGTTAGCACAGTAGTGTTAGTTACTCTAGTGGGGCTGTACTGAGTGTCAGCACAGTGGTGTTAGTTACTCTAGTGGAGCTGTACTGAGTGTCAGCACAGTGGTGTTAGTTACTCTAGTGGGGCTGTACTGAGTGTCAGCACAGTGGTGTTAGTTACTCTAGTGGGGCTGTACTGAGTGTCAGCACAGTGGTGTTAGTTACTCTAGTGGAGCTGTACTGAGTGTCAGCACAGTGGTGTTAGTTACTCTAGTGGGGCTGTACTGAGTGTCAGCACAGTGGTGTTAGTTACTCTAGTGGGGCTGTACTGAGTGTCAGCACAGTGGTGTTAGTTACTCTAGTGGGGCTGTACTGAGTGTCAGCACAGTGGTGTTAGTTACTCTAGTGGGGCTGTACTGAGTGTCAGCACAGTGGTGTTAGTTACTCTAGTGGGGCTGTACTGAGTGTCAGCACAGTGGTGTTAGTTACTCTAGTGGGGCTGTACTGAGTGTCAGCACAGTGGTGTTAGTTACTCTAGTGGGGCTGTACTGAGTGTCAGCACAGTGGTGTTAGTTACTCTAGTGGGGCTGTACTGAGTGTCAGCACAGTGGTGTTAGTTACTCTAGTGAAGCTGTACTGAGTGTTAGCACAGTGGTGTTAGTTACTCTAGTGGAGCTGTACTGAGTGTTAGCACAGTGGTGTTAGTTACTCTAGTGGGGCTGTACTGAGTGTCAGCACAGTGGTGTTAGTTACTCTAGTGGAGCTGTACTGAGTGTCAGCACAGTGGTGTTAGTTACTCTAGTGGGGCTGTACTGAGTGTCAGCACAGTCGTGTTAGTTACTCTAGTGGAGCTGTACTGAGTGTTAGCACAGTGGTGTTAGTTACTCTAGTGGGGCTGTACTGAGTGTTAGCACAGTGGTGTTAGTTACTCTAGTGGAGCTGTACTGAGTGTCAGCACAGTGGTGTTAGTTACTCTAGTGGGGCTGTACTGAGTGTCAGCACAGTGGTGTTAGTTACTCTAGTGGGGCTGTACTGAGTGTCAGCACAGTGGTGTTAGTTACTCTAGTGGAGCTGTACTGAGTGTTAGCACAGTGGTGTTAGTTACTCTAGTCGAGCTGTACTGAGTGTCAGCACAGTGGTGTTAGTTACTCTAGTGGAGCTGTACCGAGTGTTAGCACAGTAGTGTTAGTTACTCTAGTGGGGCTGTACTGAGTGTCAGCACAGTGGTGTTAGTTACTCTAGTGGAGCTGTACTGAGTGTCAGCACAGTGGTGTTAGTTACTCTAGTGGGGCTGTACTGAGTGTCAGCACAGTGGTGTTAGTTACTCTAGTGGGGCTGTACTGAGTGTCAGCACAGTGGTGTTAGTTACTCTAGTGGAGCTGTACTGAGTGTCAGCACAGTGGTGTTAGTTACTCTAGTGGGGCTGTACTGAGTGTCAGCACAGTGGTGTTAGTTACTCTAGTGGGGCTGTACTGAGTGTCAGCACAGTGGTGTTAGTTACTCTAGTGGGGCTGTACTGAGTGTCAGCACAGTGGTGTTAGTTACTCTAGTGGGGCTGTACTGAGTGTCAGCACAGTGGTGTTAGTTACTCTAGTGGGGCTGTACTGAGTGTCAGCACAGTGGTGTTAGTTACTCTAGTGGGGCTGTACTGAGTGTCAGCACAGTGGTGTTAGTTACTCTAGTGGGGCTGTACTGAGTGTCAGCACAGTGGTGTTAGTTACTCTAGTGGGGCTGTACTGAGTGTCAGCACAGTGGTGTTAGTTACTCTAGTGAAGCTGTACTGAGTGTTAGCACAGTGGTGTTAGTTACTCTAGTGGAGCTGTACTGAGTGTTAGCACAGTGGTGTTAGTTACTCTAGTGGGGCTGTACTGAGTGTCAGCACAGTGGTGTTAGTTACTCTAGTGGAGCTGTACTGAGTGTCAGCACAGTGGTGTTAGTTACTCTAGTGGGGCTGTACTGAGTGTCAGCACAGTCGTGTTAGTTACTCTAGTGGAGCTGTACTGAGTGTTAGCACAGTGGTGTTAGTTACTCTAGTGGGGCTGTACTGAGTGTTAGCACAGTGGTGTTAGTTACTCTAGTGGGGCTGTACTGAGTGTCAGCACAGTGGTGTTAGTTACTCTAGTGGGGCTGTACTGAGTGTCAGCACAGTGGTGTTAGTTACTCTAGTGGGGCTGTACTGAGTGTCAGCACAGTGGTGTTAGTTACTCTAGTGGGGCTGTACTGAGTGTCAGCACAGTGGTGTTAGTTACTCTAGTGGAGCTGTACTGAGTGTCAGCACAGTGGTGTTAGTTACTCTAGTGGGGCTGTACTGAGTGTCAGCACAGTGGTGTTAGTTACTCTAGTGGGGCTGTACTGAGTGTCAGCACAGTGGTGTTAGTTACTCTAGTGGAGCTGTACTGAGTGTCAGCACAGTGGTGTTAGTTACTCTAGTGGGGCTGTACTGAGTGTCAGCACAGTGGTGTTAGTTACTCTAGTGGGGCTGTACTGAGTGTCAGCACAGTGGTGTTAGTTACTCTAGTGGGGCTGTACTGAGTGTCAGCACAGTGGTGTTAGTTACTCTAGTGGGGCTGTACTGAGTGTCAGCACAGTGGTGTTAGTTACTCTAGTGGGGCTGTACTGAGTGTCAGCACAGTGGTGTTAGTTACTCTAGTGGAGCTGTACTGAGTGTCAGCACAGTGGTGTTAGTTACTCTAGTGGGGCTGTACTGAGTGTCAGCACAGTGGTGTTAGTTACTCTAGTGGAGCTGTACTGAGTGTCAGCACAGTGGTGTTAGTTACTCTAGTGGGGCTGTACTGAGTGTTAGCACAGTGGTGTTAGTTACTCTAGTGGGGCTGTACTGAGTGTCAGCACAGTGGTGTTAGTTACTCTAGTGGAGCTGTACTGAGTGTCAGCACAGTGGTGTTAGTTACTCTAGTGGGGCTGTACTGAGTGTCAGCACAGTGGTGTTAGTTACTCTAGTGGGGCTGTACTGAGTGTCAGCACAGTGGTGTTAGTTACTCTAGTGGGGCTGTACTGAGTGTCAGCACAGTGGTGTTAGTTACTCTAGTGGGGCTGTACTGAGTGTCAGCACAGTGGTGTTAGTTACTCTAGTGGGGCTGTACTGAGTGTCAGCACAGTGGTGTTAGTTACTCTAGTGGGGCTGTACTGAGTGTCAGCACAGTGGTGTTAGTTACTCTAGTGGGGCTGTACTGAGTGTCAGCACAGTGGTGTTAGTTACTCTAGTGGGGCTGTACTGAGTGTCAGCACAGTGGTGTTAGTTACTCTAGTGAAGCTGTACTGAGTGTTAGCACAGTGGTGTTAGTTACTCTAGTGGAGCTGTACTGAGTGTTAGCACAGTGGTGTTAGTTACTCTAGTGGGGCTGTACTGAGTGTCAGCACAGTGGTGTTAGTTACTCTAGTGGAGCTGTACTGAGTGTCAGCACAGTGGTGTTAGTTACTCTAGTGGGGCTGTACTGAGTGTCAGCACAGTCGTGTTAGTTACTCTAGTGGAGCTGTACTGAGTGTTAGCACAGTGGTGTTAGTTACTCTAGTGGGGCTGTACTGAGTGTTAGCACAGTGGTGTTAGTTACTCTAGTGGGGCTGTACTGAGTGTCAGCACAGTGGTGTTAGTTACTCTAGTGGGGCTGTACTGAGTGTCAGCACAGTGGTGTTAGTTACTCTAGTGGGGCTGTACTGAGTGTCAGCACAGTGGTGTTAGTTACTCTAGTGGGGCTGTACTGAGTGTCAGCACAGTGGTGTTAGTTACTCTAGTGGAGCTGTACTGAGTGTCAGCACAGTGGTGTTAGTTACTCTAGTGGGGCTGTACTGAGTGTCAGCACAGTGGTGTTAGTTACTCTAGTGGGGCTGTACTGAGTGTCAGCACAGTGGTGTTAGTTACTCTAGTGGAGCTGTACTGAGTGTCAGCACAGTGGTGTTAGTTACTCTAGTGGGGCTGTACTGAGTGTCAGCACAGTGGTGTTAGTTACTCTAGTGGGGCTGTACTGAGTGTCAGCACAGTGGTGTTAGTTACTCTAGTGGGGCTGTACTGAGTGTCAGCACAGTGGTGTTAGTTACTCTAGTGGGGCTGTACTGAGTGTCAGCACAGTGGTGTTAGTTACTCTAGTGGGGCTGTACTGAGTGTCAGCACAGTGGTGTTAGTTACTCTAGTGGGGCTGTACTGAGTGTCAGCACAGTGGTGTTAGTTACTCTAGTGGGGCTGTACTGAGTGTCAGCACAGTGGTGTTAGTTACTCTAGTGAAGCTGTACTGAGTGTTAGCACAGTGGTGTTAGTTACTCTAGTGGAGCTGTACTGAGTGTTAGCACAGTGGTGTTAGTTACTCTAGTGGGGCTGTACTGAGTGTCAGCACAGTGGTGTTAGTTACTCTAGTGGAGCTGTACTGAGTGTCAGCACAGTGGTGTTAGTTACTCTAGTGGGGCTGTACTGAGTGTCAGCACAGTCGTGTTAGTTACTCTAGTGGGGCTGTACTGAGTGTTAGCACAGTGGTGTTAGTTACTCTAGTGGGGCTGTACTGAGTGTTAGCACAGTGGTGTTAGTTACTCTAGTGGGGCTGTACTGAGTGTCAGCACAGTGGTGTTAGTTACTCTAGTGGGGCTGTACTGAGTGTCAGCACAGTGGTGTTAGTTACTCTAGTGGGGCTGTACTGAGTGTCAGCACAGTGGTGTTAGTTACTCTAGTGGGGCTGTACTGAGTGTCAGCACAGTGGTGTTAGTTACTCTAGTGGGGCTGTACTGAGTGTCAGCACAGTGGTGTTAGTTACTCTAGTGGGGCTGTACTGAGTGTCAGCACAGTGGTGTTAGTTACTCTAGTGGGGCTGTACTGAGTGTCAGCACAGTGGTGTTAGTTACTCTAGTGGGGCTGTACTGAGTGTCAGCACAGTGGTGTTAGTTACTCTAGTGGGGCTGTACTGAGTGTCAGCACAGTGGTGTTAGTTACTCTAGTGGAGCTGTACTGAGTGTCAGCACAGTGGTGTTAGTTACTCTAGTGGGGCTGTACTGAGTGTCAGCACAGTGGTGTTAGTTACTCTAGTGGGGCTGTACTGAGTGTCAGCACAGTGGTGTTAGTTACTCTAGTGAAGCTGTACTGAGTGTTAGCACAGTGGTGTTAGTTACTCTAGTGGAGCTGTACTGAGTGTTAGCACAGTGGTGTTAGTTACTCTAGTGGGGCTGTACTGAGTGTTAGCACAGTGGTGTTAGTTACTCTAGTGGAGCTGTACTGAGTGTCAGCACAGTGGTGTTAGTTACTCTAGTGGGGCTGTACTGAGTGTCAGCACAGTGGTGTTAGTTACTCTAGTGGGGCTGTACTGAGTGTTAGCACAGTGGTGTTAGTTACTCTAGTGGGGCTGTACTGAGTGTTAGCACAGTGGTGTTAGTTACTCTAGTGGGGCTGTACTGAGTGTCAGCACAGTGGTGTTAGTTACTCTAGTGGAGCTGTACTGAGTGTCAGCACAGTGGTGTTAGTTACTCTAGTGGGGCTGTACTGAGTGTTAGCACAGTGGTGTTAGTTACTCTAGTGGAGCTGTACTGAGTGTTAGCACAGTGGTGTTAGTTACTCTAGTGGAGCTGTACTGAGTGTTAGCACAGTGGTGTTAGTTACTCTAGTGGGGCTGTACTGAGTGTCAGCACAGTGGTGTCAGTTACTCTAGTGGAGCTGTACTGAGTGTCAGCACAGTGGTGTTAGTTACTCTAGTGGAGCTGTACTGAGTGTCAGCACAGTGGTGTTAGTTACTCTAGTGGGGCTGTACTGAGTGTTAGCACAGTGGTGTTAGTTACTCTAGTGGGGCTGTACTGAGTGTCAGCACAGTGGTGTTAGTTACTCTAGTGGAGCTGTACTGAGTGTCAGCACAGTGGTGTTAGTTACTCTAGTGGTTCTTAACTTCATTTACTTCTTAACGTGCCACTATCAGCTGAGAGGTAGAAGGAGAACAGCTTTGATCATGATAATATATGAGAGACAGAGAAAGATAGAGAGAAAGAGAGATAGAGAGAAAGAGAGATAGAGAGATAGAGAGGGAGAGAGATAGAGAGAAAGAGAGGGAGAGTCATGGAGTTGGGAGGGAATACAGATGTCTGCAGCTTGGAGATACATCAATATGTCAAGTACTTTATACAGTAATTTACAGTCGCAGCGAGTCCATATATGTTGACTAAACAAAATCTTTTACATTTTATTTAATAAATAATAAAAGCAAATTGTTGGATATAAGTACAAGATTGTAACCTGTACTGTCATAAGTATAAATTGTACAATGTTTACTAGTATAGATCTGGTTTGTTATGTTATTAAAGAAGTGCTAAATAAAATACACATATTTATTATTAATCAAGTCTTATTTGAATACTCTGTATTTATCATAACTGATATATACTACAGTGCTCAATGTCAGAACTTAAAGCTTTAGGATTTAGGGAAAACTGGCCAATATAGATGAACCAATCAGAATCAGAATCCGTTTTAATGACTAAGTATATGTACATACACAAGATGACATTAATGCATACACTAGCATTGCAGGTCCATTAATGGTGTGCTCTGGTGGAGAGTTGCATGTATTAGGTCTATGGATGTGGTAGACCGGGTTCATCTCTAATGAAGTCCGCATGTGGTGCAGGAAGTGCTGGCGGGTCTGGGCCTCCCAGGGTGCCTCTCGCCGTTTACACCACACCTCATTATGTGTCCCTGCTCCACTCTGTTTCCACTCAAAATATCAGCTTTCAACATCTTAACAGTAAACCACGGTGCATTATTTGGTTTGCAATAATAAATCAGACATAATTGAATTGGTTTGAAAAGTATAGGTAAAAGAATTCATTTTTTGTGGTAATTTTTAAAAATATAGAATCCTTTAATCACAGCTCTTTTGATGTGCTTGAAAAAGTCCAGTAGTGGTAGAAATGCTCTGTGCAGGAGATACGTAGATAAGTAGCAAGGGTACTTTTGGAACATGTAATTGAAATACTTGAGTTACTCATGAGGATTTATAATCTTTCACTGTTCATTATTAGGACATTGCTACAAGGACGGCTGTGAGTAGAAGTGATCTTCTCAAGCCTGCACAATGATCCCAATCTTTGTATCAGACACTTCATGAATTTGCTGCATGGCCTGTTGTAGAGGTTCCCATGTCTCCAACATGTTTCTGTTTGGTCATGTGGACACTTTCACAAATGAGGAGGTCTGTGCACAGTTTTGGAGTAGAACAGCAAGGCAGATGTTTTCTTGTATTCTGTGAAAATGAATGAGAAATTTCTTTCTCTCTTTCTCTTTCTCTTTCTCTTTCTCTTTCTCTCTCTTTGCTCACTCTTCTGGTTGTCCTGTCTGTTTCTATCCTTCCTTCCTGAATGAGGGCTACCTTGGCAGGATCTTGTGATCTGCAGGATTTCTTTCACAAGGAATGCAGAGTGGGGGAAGGTATAAACACAATGAAAATGAATCTTACTATCTTTGCCCTCATATTCTCAATCCCTCTCTCTCTCTCTCTCCCTCTCTCTCTCTCTCTCTCTCTCTCTCTCTCTCATCTTTGAGTAGTCCTCCAATGTTCCTCTCATAAACTCCAGTTATACCCCCTCCTGAGATATATATGATTTGAATGTTGTTACTTGTCTCTGTCATGTCTAAAATATTAATATCTTAATTCATCCCAATGCATCTCTCTGTCTTTACTAAAATCCTTTCATATTGAAATGATTTTATTGGCTGCCCCCGTCTTCTGCAGTATTCATGCCGGGTAGTGTGGGAACATGACCTACATAACGTTTGGGATTAGATGCAGATGGTGCTTGTCAGAGGGATGGAGGGAACTTACTATTGAATCAGCGAATCCAGGTGTCCCTCTGGGGATTGTCCCCAAAGGCAGAGAGCCCCTCACATATTTTCCTACGTATTCCAAGGACATCTACTGCAGTTTTTTTAATTACTCTATTTGGAATTGTCATGGCAAGTTGCAGCCTAGAGTCTGAAGTGAAGAACTGAACAGGAAAAAACCACCCTGAGTCTTTGATGAAGAGAAACATGAGTGTGTTCTCCGAGTGCATGACTCAGTGGAGCTGTTTGGTGTTCCAGCTGTGCTGTGGTTTTCCAGGAGAGCTGTGCCACTTGTCTGCTGGACTCTCCTCAAACTCAGGACAAACAGTGGCTTCATTTCACAATTATAAACAGGCCTCTTGCTTTTGCTGACAGGTATAAAATTAGCTTTGCTTAGACAGACAGACAGACAGATATAGATAGGTATATAGACAGACAGACAGTTTGAACCAACTTTGGACCAGTTTGGATCAATTATGTTGACCGTTCTCACCGTCACTCCTCCACTACGCCTTTACATGATGCACACATAGTGCGATGTACAATTTCTGCCAACACCCCCTTCCCCACCACATCCACAACCCCACCCCCTCCTCCACCCCAACCCCACCCCCTCCTCCACCCCTAATCCCAACCCTTGACCCATAGGAATCGAGGCTAAACGGCACTGCTAATCATTCTCCCAGTCTGAACACAAACATGTTCATGAGCTCAACGCCACGTCCTCCTGCAATAACACAACCGCGCACGCTAACCTTAGCTGACTCATACCCCCATGACATCATCTATGACTCCACAACATACTAACGGAGAAATGACCAAAAAGACAGCAGGTCAGATATTAGCCAAAACATTAGGAGTTGAGAGCCGTGCTCCTCTAAACCTCTGAACGCTGTGAGAAGTTGTTCATTCTCGCAGTTGTTCCCAGCAATTTTCCAATGTCCTGTCCAGGGGCAATGAGGATTTATGTAACATAGATCATGTGTTTCCACTTTTGAGCTGAGGTAAGTCTAACCACATCACATTATGAGTGTACCTCATTGTGGCAGAAAATTCTTCAATCCAAGTTTCACCCTGCTGCTGTTTACATGTTCGGTTCACTTTGAATGTACCAGTGACTAATGTCAGTTTAAATTGACTGAATCAGACAAGACTGAATTACTTTTATTACATTTTACACATTAACTACCATGTTAATGACCAATTCTTGTTTAAAAATGTACAACTTTATCATACAATTTCTTATTACAACTGCACAAAATCTTAAAGCCTCTTTACACATGCATTTAAACTATACCCAGAATGCCAACACGTCTTCTGTTTGGCTGTACAAAATGATGTTGAGTCTGCTTCTGCCTGACAACAAGAATTCCAATTTTCAGGCCAGTTTAGCTGTTGCTTGGTAACAGTAGGTGTGTGAGGTACAGCCCTTTGGTTGGGAACAGTTCACCCTTTCACAGGCTGCCTGCACAATTGTAGCGCTTTTCAGTCTAAGCAGATCTCAAACTTTACGCATGATAAGTAGAACTGTCTGAAAGCAAATTTTATTTTTAGTCACAGATCTGTGGAGATTGTTATCATCAAATAATTACAATAACACTGACAATTTTATAGAAGATGATATAGAAGATTAAGTTTCTAAAAGCACAGTTGTAGAAATTATATTTACAGTATGGTGTCTTGAAGTCAGCATAATAGGCTACATTATACAGTTGGGTGTTTTTGCTAAATAAATATTTTTTGTGTGTTCCAATTCCTTCCACCAAGGTTACTGGTCATTCAGTGCTTCACCAAGAACGAGTTTGTCCAAAAATCAGTGTTTTTGAAATCGGTCTAAAAATCTGGAATTTCAGAGAAAGAGGTTTTACATGGTTATTTTTAAGTAAGCTCACTTATAACTGAATCTCAGACCCATGCCCTGAAACTTAGCTCAGCTTGTGAAGAACTTGATAGTTAATGAATTAAGTGATATGAGATAGAGAAGGGTAGGTTAGTACTGTCAGAGAGGACCACTGACAGTGTGTCAGAGAAGACCACTGACACAGAGTGTGTCAGAGAAGACACAGAGTGTGTCAGAGAAGACACAGAGTGTGTCAGAGAAGACCACTGACACAGAGTGTGTAAGAGAAGACACAGAGTGCATAAGAGAAGACACAGAGTGTGTCAGAGAAGACCACTGACACAGAGTGTGTAAAAGAAGACCACTGACACAGAGTGTGTAAGAGAAGACACAGAGTGTGTAAGAGAAGATCACTAAGAGAAGACCACTGACACAGAGTGTGTAAGAGAAGACACAGAGTGTGTAAGAGAAGACCACTGACACAGAGTGTGTAAGAGAAGATCACTGACACAGAGTGTGTAAAAGAAGACCACTGACACAGAGTGTGTAAAAGAAGACCACTGACACAGAGTGTGTAAGAGAAGATCACTGACACAGTCCATGTCCTGTATGACTTCAGCCTGGCACTTGATGATCCACATGAGAATGATCAACTTTAAATCCCAGTCAGCTCAAACTGCAGAAACAGCGCCATCATCAGGCACTAGGCGCTTGCTATGTGAGTTAGGGCTGCAGAATACAGGCAGCGAACGGTACTGCAGTTTACTGTAGGTCAATAAATAATGCTTTGTATTACATTAAAATCCATGTATCTTAGATGTGATGTAGTAAAAAATTGGCCTGCAGTAAATAGAACACAATAGAATTTAATTAAAAAAAGCGTTGTCACTGTGTCAGAAAAGTGAAATTTGTTTTGAACTCAAAGAATTTGTCTGTAATAATAGAATATAAATTCAAAAGTAAGACAAAAATACTAAATAACTAAATAAGGCGTATTATACATGTATACATATGTTTATGTGCATGTGTGTGCAAATTAACACAATTACACATATGGCAGCAGCAAATCTCAATAAGAAAGAGACAGTAATAAAGAGTGTGTGCAGGTGTGCAAACAGTTTTCTGAGTACCTCGTGTTACACTTATAGAGTCGGTTCAGGTAGAAGTGATGATGTAAGTCTGGTTCAGAAGTTTGACTCTCCTGTATTCAAGAGTAGATGGTCCTGTAGCAATTAAAAAGTTGGTAGATGTCAGTTTTCCTTCATTGTTGTAAGCTGTGTAGCACCAGAGTTAAAGTCTCTCGTTCTCGTACTGAGACCTGGTCATGAATTCTGTGTTTCTTGATCCATGTTTAAACTGACTTAAGTGATCTGTACTGTTTGCAACCTTTACCCCTCAGACCGATGATCCTGATCTTTCCAAGGGTCTAAGGAGAGACCTGTAGTTAAACTAGGAGAAAACATCAGCTTTTGTAATATTGTGGTGGGTCAGTTAGGAAGGTCTATAGTCTCACACTAAGTGAATGCAGTAAAATGATTACTGACCATCCAATAATTGGTAATAATTGGTAATCATTGGTAATAATTGCTTTAACTGTGAATTTTGGCTCATTTTTGCCTGCAGTCATTGAACAGACCAAAAATGATTGTGTACATTAGCTATAGCAAGGTGGTATTATTGGCACTGCAATATGAGTCATTTGCAGAACTTTATTCAGTTACATATTTTGTGCGTTTGGCTCAAAAATAGTTAAATATATTTTTAGTTATATAGTTAAATTTAATTTACTGCTTATTATTATTATTATTATTATTATTATTATTATTATTTATATAATGTCTTCTATTGAAAAAACAAGTCTAATCTAGGAACAAAATGCAAAATGATTGTACTTTTCCAGTTTGCTTATTTATAAAAGCACACAATTCTTATTTCCAATACTGTAACTTAGAAAATAAAATATCTACATATGGTGTGATATGATTTCTTGAATTTGGGTTTCATTAGATCAACACAGGTACAGTCAAACAAGAACACACAGTGTCATTGATGCAAAGCACAACATCGCTGGTTTGTGTGTGTGTGTGTGTGTGTGTGTATGTGTGTGTTTGTGTGTCTGTGTGTGTGTACATGTGTGTGTGTGTACATGTGTGTGTGTGTGTATGTGTGTGTGTGTGTGTGTATGTGTGCGTGTGTGTGTGAAGGTGTGTGTGTGTGTGTGTATGTGTGTGTATATATGTGTGTGTGTGTGTGTGTGTGTGTGTGTGTGTGTGTGTACACGTGTGTGTGTGTGTGTGTGTGTGTGTATGTATGTGTGTGTGTGTGTGCGTGTGTGTGTATGTATGTGTGTGTGTGTGTGTGTGTGTGTGTGTGTGTGTGTGTGTGTGTGTGTGTGTGTGTGTGTGTGTGTGTGTGTTCCAGTATTGCCTCCTTGTGGGAAAAGTACTGCTTGTTATCCATGAGTGACTGTATTACAACCCAGGTCCATGAGGTGCTTTGAATCTAATAAAAATGTAAAATCGAAATCATAAATGAAATAAAATGTGGTTGCTCATTAATACCAAAACCAAATAATTTAATTCAAATATAGTATGTAACCTATCAAGTCAACATTAATACAACTACAAGGTACAAGGACCTGCACTACTTGATCAGTTAGGCATAGTCATGAAAATGTACAAACTCAAACTTGTACATGAACTCAAAATAAAGTTCAAGCTTAAAATATATATTCAAATATATATTATCAGCCGCCTTTGGACAGCAAATGATGACCAGTTTTCCGTGAGTCCTCTTTAAGAAAAACTGGACCACGGTACTTTCAAATGTAGGGGAGGACTTTCTAGAAAATACTGTATACGTCATTGACTGACATTGAACAAATCACAAAGTGGAGTTACCATTATTTTATTTTAAATTATAAGGGCTAATGTCTCAACATTTTTTATTCGGTTGTTGAGTAAATGGGATTGTATGGATTTGGTCTTGTGGGTCCCCCCCCGTTTCATGGACGTCTACAAGAGGACGAAGGCTCAATGCAGTGAGGGTTCAGTAAGATATCTGGTGCTGGGCGAGACGAGGCTGCGGGGCGGCGGTGGACATAGCGGAGACCCACCGCATCATTCGTAGGTCGCTCACACCGCCAAGGTGAGTGTTTTGTTTGCTTTAGCGTTTGAGCCAGTACGTAATTGTGGCACCAGTAGTGTTTGTTCATATCTTAGAGAGACATGCAGCAGTGGTGTGTGTAGCATCACCAGCTATTGTTCAGCTGCAGACACCCCAAATTACATAAAAATGCTGCGAGCGCCAGTTGTCATTTTATACAATATCAGACTATAATCCAGTTTGACTGTCAGGTACTACGTGCGAGTCTTCATGGACCATATCAGTTCGTGTTCAAAGTCATGCGGTTTAATTCATTAGCTTGCTCCATTTGTCCAGAATTCGGGCTGTTGCACCGAAAGGGCGATATCTGCTGTCATAGAGCAGCTCCTCACCAAGAGGACAACACGGAGCACCACTGACTTTATCTGCCATATATTACATCATATTACTATATATTGTCACCTGGTAGCGTTATTACCCTCCAGTGTGTCACCTGGTAGTGTTATTACCCTCCAGTGTGTCACCTGGTAACGTTATTACCCTTCAGTGTATCACCTCTTAGCGTTATTACCCCTCAGTGTGTCACCTGGTAGCGTTATTACCCTCCAGTGTGTCACCTGGTAGTGTTATTACCCCTCAGTGTGTCACCTGGTAGTGTTATTACCCTCCAGTGTGTCACTTGGTAGTGTTATTACCCCTCAGTGTGTCACCTGGTAGCGTTATTACCCTCCAGTGTTTCACCTGGTAACGTTTTTACCCTCCAGTGTGTCACCTGGTAGCGTTATTACCCTCCAGTGTGTCACCTGGTAACGTTATTACCCTCCAGTGTGTCACCTGGTAGCGTTATTACCCTCCAGTGTATCACCTCTTAGCGTTATTACCCCTCAGTGTGTCACCTGGTAGTGTTATTACCCTCCATTGTGTCACCTGGTAGTGTTATTACCCCTCAGTGTGTCACCTGGTAGCGTTATTACCCTCCAGTGTTTCACCTGGTAACGTTATTACCCTCCAGTGTGTCACCTGGTAACGTTATTACCCTCCAGTGTGTCACCTGGTAACGTTATTACCCTTCAGTGTGTCATCTGATAACGTTATTACCCTCCAGTGTATCACCTGGTAGTGTTATTACCCCTCAGTGTGTCACCTGATAACGTTATTACCCTCCATTGTGTCACCTGGTAACGTTATTACCTTCCAGTGTGTCACCTGGTAACGTTATTACCCTTCAGTGTGTCATCTGATAACGTTATTACCCTCCAGTGTGTCACCTGGTAACGTTATTACCCTCCAGTGTGTCACCTGGTAGTGTTATTACCCTCCAGTGTGTCACCTGGTAGTGTTATTACCCTCCAGTGTGTCACCTGGTACTGTTATTACCCTCCAGTGTGTCACCTGGTAGTGTTATTACCCTCCAGTGTGTCACCTGGTAGTGTTATTACCCTCCAGTGTGTCACCTGGTAACGTTATTACCCTCCAGTGTGTCACCTGGTAACGTTATTACCCTTCAGTGTGTCATCTGATAACGTTATTACCCTCCAGTGTGTCACCTGGTAACGTTATTACCCTCCAGTGTGTCACCTGGTAGTGTTATTACCCTCCAGTGTGTCACCTGGTAGTGTTATTACCCTCCAGTGTGTCACCTGGTAGTGTTATTACCCTCCAGTGTGTCACCTGGTAACGTTATTACCCTCCAGTGTGTCACCTGTTAGTGTTATTACCCTCCAGTGTGTCACCCTAATGTTTGGTGCTGAATTCCTTCTGCAAGCAACTGATCAGCGTTTGCTGTTACAGACATATAACACTGTAGCTCCACTGGGCTAAATCATCTGTGTTCATACTGAGGGGCATCCTGCTTCTGATGCCTAATTACATTATATTTATGTTAGTGGTGGGCCGTTAACGGCGTTAACGGCGGTCGTTAATTTGATACTCTTATCGGGTGATATAAAAATTATCGCCGTTAATCTATTTTTAAAGTTGGGTTGGGAACTGGGTCAAAATGGGTAAGCAAACTATGATGACTTTCAACTTGATAGTTTAGCTCGGCTGTATTCCTAACCAAATTGCACAGTAGGGGCGAGAACGAGTTTTCAAACCTGTGAATTACAAATCGTACGTGTGTTTACATGGATGCAGCCACGAAGTCGTCAGGTTTGCTTAATGGAAAATTCATTTTTAGGAACGTAAAGTGTTACCGGAGCAGAGCTCGGAGCGGTCGTTTTCTACATGGTCCTAGCGCTAGATTCGTCACTATTTAAATATTTCTTTTTAACCCTTAAAACTACAGAGGACCAAAACTGACTTTTGAAAATTACGTCCGTGAGGTTAAATGTACTAAATGTTGGCTTACATTTCAAATATCATGTTTAGCTGAATAAACATGTTATTTAATGTACAGTATGTAGGCTTACAAATTCATGTTTAACTGAATAAACCGTTGAACACGAGTAGCCTACATTTTATTGAGCATGTTTTTTTTCTTCAAGTATCAAAGTAGAACAGCTTCCTCAAGCAGTCATTGATGCATTTTGGAAACAGGAGATGAGCCCCTGGTCTAATGCACCCTCTGTATTAAGAAACCCTATCTCAAAAACTGACTTTTAGTCATTACTTGGGTAGAACACATATGAGCCATTTTAATATAGATTAATCTAGATTAATGAAATGAAATGTAGGATTACATTTCAGAGTTGTTTTAGATCTTCAGGTTAGGTTTTATTGAAACGTGTGCTGCTAGAAGAGGTGGGGGGGGGGGTATGCTAGGGAGGCCCGAATGTTGCAAGGGTCGTGTGCACATAAGGTAAAACCTGTAGGACCAGCCGTCGTACAGTGGGAGGTGATGGAAGCGAGATGTTGTGTGGATGCCTCATCGAAAGTCTCATGGTAAACACCTTTCTGGTGCTTTTACACTAGCTACAGTGACTTGATGCCTGGCACAAACAGGGTTTCAGAGTATTAGGATTAGAACAGCTAATGGGTGGTTGTGGGGGGGGTCATATGGTAATCACATGAAATAAGGACCTGTCGCCTAGACACTTTATCCGTAAGGAGTCCTGTTAGGGCTCAGAATTTCTGTCATGTAGAGCAACTAGTGTTACTTGTGAGCATGTTGAAGACCGAAACGCTGTACAGGCTAAGACATCAGTCGTGTTTGAAGGCCTTCGTAGTTCCTCAAAACTGGCAAATTTCAGTCAGATAGTTTGAGTAAAGTGTGTTCATGAAACCTCAGTGTGTGTGAAAGTTGAGTACAGAGGTGTGGCTGTGAGGTTATCACTTGTTTATACTGTGGTGTATAACTTTTTCTTTTATCAGTGTGGGTTACCTCAGGTAATAGGGAGCATCGATTGGCTGTAGTGCCTTGAGCTGCGCCTGGTTTAGCATGCTCTGCGCTCGCTGAGAGAATGATGTCTGCTGGACCTTGTTGGTGCTGTTGTGAAGTGGCGTTGGGACTGTTCCACGAGTGAAATGCCAAACACAGGAAGAATGCCATGATGACTTAAGCAGAGGCACCATGAAGAACATGGGCTCGGTGGGAACAGATGCAAATCCAATTGAAGTGATTCTTGGGCAGGACCCACGAAGAGAGCTGAGAAGTTGTACTGGCCTGGGTGACATCTCCGTTTAACACCTGTAACCTGGGTTGGGGCTCGGAAAATTGGCACGCTGGAGCTCGTACCACCAGAGGCTTAGGCATTTAGTGCCACAGTCTCTCCATATCATGTATCCTGTCCTGCACTAGTTAGTGAATAAATCCAGCAGGTAGTGGTGTGTGGGTCCAGTGGGTAGCAACTGGGTAATGGTTCTTGATCAAGTTGGTCAGCAGGTTTTGCCCTGAAGTACAGGTAAAGTTTGAGATGTTGCGGGTCTGTTTTTATGGTACATGAGGTGAGCATGTAAAAACTTCATAGTACAGCTCCATGTAGGACAAAAGTTGTGCTTTGTATGGTTCTTCTGCAGCTAAAAAGACTAGAGCTATGTTCAGTGGCCTCTATCTTTTTGTACAAGATTAAAATTAAGAGAAAATGAATAGGGCTATTTCTGTTGCTTACACCAGTGTTGCACAGTGTTACTTTAAATGCTACTGGTATGAGCCGTACGAGTATGATGATGATAATCCCACATGTGGAGTTAACCAACCATTTGTTTGGTTTTAAAAAATATCATTGACTAAGCAGGAAAGCTCTGTCGCTTCTGTGACACACAAATGTACCCTTACCAAAGTCAAATAAGCTCAGAGATAGCCAGAGCAGTCTGCTTCACGTGGTCACGCCCGAGTTAAAAACAAAAATCACGCACACCTATCTATCTACCGCACAGGCATTTTATTATATGAATATTAAATGGATATTTCCTTCTCTCTTTCTTAGGGAGGAGAAGGGTTCACTAGGACAGCTGTCAGTCAGGACAGAACAGGACTTGGGGAGAGGAGTGGTATACAGGACAGTGTGGAGTATGGAGAGAGAGGTAGAATGAGGAGAGGAGGGAAAGAAGAGTGGAGGAGAGGAGGGAAAGAGAAGAGTGGAGGAGAGGGCAGGCCACACTGCTGCCAATTTTCTTGTGTGCAACACATGGCGTTCTTTTCTAAGCTGATGCCTTGGTTGGAGTGTCATGAGTGAGTTTGTAGTGCCAGGGTGAACCTTGGTACAGGAGGATTGTGTGGGTTATTTCTGTAGTGATTACACTGCCGGGCTGAAAGCCACACGGAGGCCTGGTTCATAACTACTTGGGTCACAGAAACACCACTGTGACCCTGGACCATCCGCATTGCTCGATGTTCACACCACTCGCTCCACAGTCCCCTGCGACCACTATGACGTCATAGGTGGCACAAATGGGGTGGGGCAAATCTGCTGGAGCAGGAAGCCCAAAGCTGCTCTCTCCCACAGAGTAAACAAGGAACATTAGAACCAGACCCCAGTGTAAACACACACCCCACACAGTTAAACATAGTGCTGGATACAAGGCAACTGTTGTTGATCAGCGAAGAAGAGGAACTTTTGTTGAGACGGGCTGACGGACGAGATGGATAATGAACGATTGAGCTGCTTCTGCCTCACCAAACAGCCCGCGCCGGTGGGGAGTTCTGATGGGACGCGTCCTCGCTCGCTGTGTGCCAAACGGTGTGGCCTGCAGCTGTATGGCGCGTTGGCGTCCGCGGTAGATAAGAACCAGCCG